>NC_046231.1:20450761-20750761 GCF_009819885.2 Catharus ustulatus | reverse complement strand
CGGGACACCGAGACCCCGCGGCTCCTCACCACCCACCTGCCCGCCCACGTCCTGGCCCCCGCCCTGCAGCGCAGCAAGGCCAAGGTGCGAGGGGTCCCCAGGGTCTGGGGGGTCCCTGCAGGGATATCCCACACCCAGGGGGCTTCCCGCAGCTGGGGAAACACTGGGGGCTTTCTGAGCAGGGAGGAGAGGATCCCCAGAGCTGTGAGGGTGACAGTGTGTCTCCCCAGGTGATCTACGTGGCCAGGAACCCCAAAGACGTCGCTGTCTCCTTCTACCACTTCCACCACCTGGCCAAGTTCCTGCCCGAGCCCAGCTCCTTCGACGCCTTCCTGACTCAGTTCCTCGAGGGGACAGGTGGGGATTGGGGGGGTCTGTGGGGGTGGGACTCAGGCTCAGGGCCCCCCTCACCGCCCATCTCCCCCCAGTGCACTACGGCTCCTGGTTTGACCACGTCAAGGGCTGGCTGGGCCAGCGGCACCTCCTGGACATCCTCTACGTCACCTACGAGGAGATGCACCAGGTGAGTCCTGCTGGGTCCCCATCCCTGTCCCTGTCCCTGCTGGTGCCCGGTGCTGACCCTGCTCCTGCCCCAGGACCTGCGTGGCACAGCTCAGCGCCTCAGCAGCTTCCTGGGGTGCCCGCTGGCCCCGGGGACGCTGGCAGCCCTGGAGCAGCACTGCAGCTTCTCTGCCATGAGGGACAACGCCATGGCCAACTACTCCCTCATCCCCGCCGAGATCATGGACCACAGCCAGGGCCGCTTCATGCGCAAAGGTGCGGGGGAATCGGGCTGGGGGGGCGGGGGGCGCGGGTGCAGCATCCCTGACTCCATCCCCGCTGTCCCACAGGGGTGGTGGGGGACTGGCGCAGCCACTTCTCCCCCGAGCAAAACGCCCTCTTCAACCGCCGCTACCAGGAGGAGATGGGGGACGTGGAGCTGCCCTCGCAATGGCCCATGGCCTGAAGCTCCTGGGGCTTGAGGGGACACCGAGCCCTCACCTGCTGAGAACCACCGCGTGGAGACCCCCATAAAACATCCCCTGTGTCACCTGGGGCTCCCACGGGGCTGGGGGTCTGGTGGGGAGCCACGGCACCATCCCGCTTCCCTGGGGACAGGGAACTTTTCCAGCTGAGCATTGTGGCCATCCCCCTGGGCTCGCTCCCCCCGGCCAGGGGCGTGTGGCCGTGACCCCCCTTTTCCGCCCATCCCGCCCTGAGGAAATAAATATTTATTGCTGTTCCTAGGCAGGCGGCTGTTCCCAGGGGTGTGGGGCGGGAAGCAGCGCCGGCAGCGGGAAGAGCTGCTGTTATCAGGAGCACTTCGGGGTGGAGATGCATCCCCCAGGGACCTTATCAACGGCCCGGGGGCAATGACCGGGTGGGAAGCATGGGCTGGGGCGGGGTGCTCGGCGCCGGGACGGGGGGACCGGCTCCGGGGCGGACAGGCTGGCGACAGGGCTTGCCACCAGAGCAGGGGACACGGAGCTGGCACCTTCCGCATGCCCCAGGGCCCTCCACCCCTGGAGTGTCTCTCCCTGCAAATCCCCTTCCAGCGCCCCCTGCCCCGGCTGGATGCTCCCCCTGCCCCTCTCCCCTTCTGGGGTGTTTGCACCGAAGGGTTTGTTTCACTCCCCTGGCACCCTGGGGTCTCCCGGGCAGGCAGCACCCCGAGCCCCCCAGCCCCGCTCTTCCACGCTCTAAGGGATTGCTCTTTGGAGCCCCGCGGCAAGCAGAGGCTCAGTCAATATTTAACTGGCTTCCTTACCCTGCCCTTGCAGGGAGAACAGAGTGGGGGCTCGGGCTGGCACCACCAGGGCTGGCTGAGAGCAGGGAGGGGGTGAGACCTTCCTTGGGGGCTGTGGGACAGTGGCACCGGTGTCCTGCCACTCCTGCCACCTCTGCCAGCCCCTCCTGACAGAGGGGACAACCCAGCGTGGTGTCTCTGGGCACTCCCAGCCCCATGGGGTCCCTCTGTCCCCATGGATTGGGTACCAGGGCAGCTCCTGCCCGCACCAGGACTGGCCCCTGCTGCAGCTCCCGGCGGCAGGTTTGGGTTTCCACGGCAACATCCCTGATCCCGCCTTACAGGAGATGAATCAGGAGCTATAAATAGGTGCTGAAGGGGGGTGCAGGTACCGCGCCCCTGCCCCTGCCTTGTGCTGCCAGCAGCGCCCAAGGGCCAGCAGAGCCGTGCTGGTGAGTGACACCCCACGGGCACAGCCTGGCACTCGTACCTGCGCCCAGGGAGAGGGGCAGCATCCTGGAACTCCGCTCAGGGGCACCTGCAGGCGGCTCTCAGGTGGTCCCTAACCCATGAGGATGTGCCAGGCCCCTGTTCCAGTCCCTGTGGTGGCCTTGGGCACACCCTGCCCCTGGGGATGTCACCTGGCCAGGAGCATCTGCTGGCACCGTGCTGGCAGCAGCGTGGCACAGAGCCCGGCACATGGCACAGCATGACGCACGGCATATGGCACATGGGACACACAACATGGCACACGGCACGTGGCACAGGGCACACGGCACAGTGAACATGACAAGCCACAAATAGCACATGGGACATGACAAGGCACATGCCACATGGAACATACACAGAGTATGGCACAGTGCAGGGCACATGGCGCATGGCACACAGCACACGGTGCATGGCACACAGTGCATGGCACATGGCACACACTGCATGGCACACACTGCATGGCACACAGCACACAGCACATGGCACACAGCACACGGTGCATGGCACATGGCACGCAGGGCATGGCACACAGCGCATGGCACACACTGCATGGCACACACTGCATGGTACACAGCACACGGTGCATGGCACACACTGCATGGCACACACTGCATGGCATACAGCCCCCAGCACGTGGCACTGGCCGTGTGCCGGGCAGCAGGGCCCGCTCCTCTCCCCGCTCCGTGCCCTGGATTCAGGGCTGCAGCACCGCGGGGCGAGCGCCTGCTCTGGCACATCAAAGCCACAGCTGCTGTGGCGCTCCCGGCCATGGACATCTGAAATGTGGGGGCTGGGGCTGCCCTCGGCTCTTGTCACCAGGCGGGGCAGCGTGGTGTCCCCAGGAGCTGCCAGACTCTCACCCACCCCCTCCTGACCCCCCGAGGGTGGGGATCAGCACCCAGAGAGCAGCAGGATGGGCACGGGGCGGTGCTTTATTGGGGGGATCATGCAGCCTCCAAGTATCACAGTGACAGAGAAGCGGGGACCGAGGGGACAGCAGGGGTGGGTCCGGGCCGTGGGGCACAGACCAGCAGGAGGGACCAGTGCTGGGGGGGTCCTGCACGGGGGGGCCGGGACTTGGGGGCTGTGGGGGTCTCACTGAGATTGGGGTCAGGGGTCCCTCACTGGGGCACCCCAAGGCTGGGGGCACCGGGGGTCTCTCACTGGGGGAACTGAGGCCGGAGTTGGGGGTCGGGGAAACTGAGGCTGGGGTTCGGGGGTCGCTCACTGCGGGGAGCCCAGGCTGGGCTCGGGGGTGGGGGGCCGGGGGCAGCGCGGGGGGAACGCCTTGTAGCTGTAGTACTCCACCACCTGCTTGGGCACCTCCGCCAGCACGCACTTGGCCAGGGCTGTGGGTGACGCCTGCGGGACAGCGGGGACACCGGGCTGAGCGCGGGCACCGTGTGCCATCCCCGCCGCCGAGTGCGGGTGTGGAGAGGGGAGCGACAGCAGGGGACAGACGGGGACGAGAGGGAACGAGGAGGGAGGAGACGGATGCGAGAGGGAAAGAGGAGCCGGGACAAGCCGGGGGCGGGACGGGACAAGTCGGGGACGGGCGGGGATGAAAAGGGAAGGGAGGGGAAAGGAAGGGAGGGGAAGGGCAGAGAGAGGAAGGTCGGAGCTCGTCCTGCCCCACTCACGTTCTTGAACTCGCGGAACGGGACGAACTGGACGATGTCGCGCAGGACGGGCTCGCCCTTGGGGGAGCGCAGGACGCCGTCGTCCCCGTCCAGGATCTGCATGTCCGTGAAGTCGGCGTTGCCCACGCCGACGATGATGATGGACATGGGCAGGTAGGAGGCTCTGACGATGGCCTCCCGCGTGTCTGCCATGTCGGTCACCACGCCGTCCGTCAGGATCAGCAGGATGAAGTATTGCTGGGGGGACAGGGATGCTCGGAGGGCTGCCTGGCCCCGCACCGGAGCAGCCACGGGTGTGACGAGTGTGCAGGGTCTCATCCCAGCCCGGCGGGGGCAGAGGGACCCACCGACGCCTCCTTGGTCCGCTCCTCGTCGGCCGCCACACGAGCCACCTTGGAGATGATGGGAGCCACGTTGGTGGGGCCGTAGAGCTGGATTTTGGGCAGGCAGCTCTGGTAGGACTCCACGACGCCCTGGATGCCTGTGGGGTGTGTGAAGGGTGAGAGGCATCCCAGCCACGGATGGGCCCCCCCGGAGCTGGACTCACCCTCACACTCATCGTTGTCGGGGTTGAAGTTGATGGCGAAGTCGTGGGAGACCTGGAGAGAGGGAGGGAGGGGAGGGGGCAGCTGGTGCACCCCCTACCACAGCCCCTGGCACCTGCCAGGCCCCACCAGTGCCACAGCCGAGGGTACCCAGAGGGATGAGATGTCCCTGGGGTCCCACAGGGCCCTGGACACCTGAGACCCCTCACCTCGTACTTGGGGGGGATCCTGGCACCAAAGCCCAGAGCCGAGAATTTCTTATCGCTGCAAGGGAAGGGGTGTGAGGAGCTCTGAGGCCACCCCTGGGTGCCTGTCACCAGCAGATCTGACCCCAGGATGGACATCACAGTGCGTGTGGTCCTGGGGGGACCTGCCAGAGCCACCAACCTGTCGTAGTCCTGGCAGATCTCACCCACAGCCACCAGCGCCTTGAGGTACTCGTTGGGCTGGTAGGGGTTGATGTAGTGCAGGGAGCAGCTGTTCCGGGGGTCCCCGTTGGAGGCCGTGAAGTCGATGGCCACCTGGGGGAGGGGACAGCGAGGGTCACCCCGGGTGAGCACTGGTGTGTCCCTGCTGGTCGGGGAGGGGACGCTGCTCACCGTGAAATGGATCTGGCAGCCGCCCATGATGTAATCCAGGAAGGAGTAAACCCTGTGGATCTTCCAGGGGGACCCTGCGTCAGGCAGCCCTGCCCCACGGAGCTGGGCACAGCCTGGCACTGCTCCCAGGCACTCACCTTCAGGTCCAGCAGCACCACGACCCCCGAATTCTTGTAGTTGCGCTTTTTGATCTTGTACTTGGGGTTCATGCAGTCCCACTGCACCTGTGGCACCGGCACCGCGCTGCCTGCGGCCCCGCCCGGGACACAGCCCGGCCCCGGCACCCCCGGGCCCCTCTCTGCACCCTGGGGACCCCACAGCCCCAGAACAAACCCTGCACCCCCACAGCCCCAGGGTGCAGCTGCCTTTCCCCACTCCCAGCCAGCCCATCCGTGACTGATTCCCCAGAAAACCCCAAACCCACCATCCCTTCCCCAAACAGGCAGTGAGAAGAAAATGATTCCAAACCCAGAGGAAGAGCTGGAAGGTGGCTGCTAGGACAGGCTCTGCTGGCAGCACACAGGGTGACCCCCAGGCCATCCCCGTGTCCCCATGTCCCACCTTGTTCTCCCCCATTGCCTTCTGCATCTCCTCGAAGGTGGTGAAGAACTCGCCGATGAAGTCGTGCTTGCCCCGCGAGTCGTAGTCCCACACCACACACTGTGATGGGCACGGCTCAGCCAGGTACCAGCGGGTCCTCAGCCCTGTCCCCAGCACTGAGGGGTCCCCAGAACAGCTGGGGTACAGATGTCCCCAGGGCAGGAATAGGGGTCCCCATCATTCTTCCTCACCCTCAGCTTCCTCTTCTCCTCACAGCTGCAGAGCGAGTTGAGGGAGACTTTGAAGGGCTCCCAGATGGGGCTCAGGTTGTTCTTCACCACCTGCAGGAGGTGGAGGGGGGTTCAGTGGGGCCGGGGAGCCCCCAGGGTGGCCGTGGGGCAGCTGAGGGCCCGGTGCCACCCTGGCTCACCTCGGTGCGGTACACCAGCTGCTCGCTGCGGTCATCGTCGATGCGGTAGATCTCCAGGAAGGGATCTGACTTGCTGAAGAGGTCCTGGGGGAGGAGGATGAGAGAGAGCACTGCCCACCCTGCCCTGTTTCCCCCCTGCCCCCCAGCTCACCTTGTCGTCCAGTTTCTTGGCGCGGAAGGCGAGCTCCACGTAGCCGTTGTTCCCCGAGATCTCCTCCGAGATGATCTGAGGGGCGGCCGTGGGGTGCTCAGTGCCTGGCATGGCTTTGTCCCCCTGCCCACCGCCTCCCTGTGGTGCCCTGGGCCCCCCCAAGACTCTGTGCCACCCTACTCATGCACTCCAGTGCCACCCAGATGTCCCAGTTTGATGCTGTCCCAGTACCTCAGCCCATTACCTTCCATGTGTCCTGTCTGGTGCCATCCCAGGATTCCATCCCCATGTCACCTGTGCGCCCCATCCCAGTGCCACCCCTGTGCCTGGGTTTGGTGCTGCCCCAGCACCCCTGCTCAGTGCCACCCACCCCAGTGTCACCCCCAGGCTCTGTGCTCACCGTGATCGTGGACTTGCCCGCAAACTTCCCGTACTTGAGGAACAGCGGCTTCGTCACCCGTTTCTGCGCCACGATCTGCGAGAGCCCAGCCCAGGGTTGGGGAGGGGACACCACGGTGGGGTCCCTGGGTGGGGGTCCCCAGGCTCACCTGCCCCACGGTGCACTCCATGCCCCCCAGGAAGTCGTCATCGTGCGTGCCCACGCCGGCCTGGCCGTGGCTGTCGTACACCTCGAACCGCAGCTTCTGCACCTCCTCGAAGTAGTAATCGACCGTGAAGATCTTGGCGAACACGGGGTTCAGGTTGCTCTTGATCACCTCGCTGCGATCCACCTGTGTGGGATTGGCACAGGGCAGAGCTCACCCAGGATTTGGGAATGGAGGCTGTTGTGATGGGGGAGGAAGGGATGGCACATGCCAGGGATGAGGGAATGAGGGGTGAAGGGATAGGGGTGCATAACAGGGAATGCAGGCAAAGATCAGCCCGAGTGAATAGCATTTGGTGGAGCCTCTTTTGCCCCCAACAGCCTCCAGCCCTGGGTCTGGGATGCTGCTCCCACTGTGTTCCCTATGGTCATCCAAGGGGATACTCTGCCTCTGGCTGTGCTTTGCCACAGCTCCATGGCAGCAGGAGCAATGGGTTGGTGCCAGGCCAAGCTGCTGTGCTTGTCCTGGGGTGGCCATACCTGGGGGTCACCTGGTGGCCCCAGTGGGCAGTGGGTGCTCAACATCTCCTGGCCGTGCTGGCAGCAGTGCCGAGCAGTTCTGAGCCTCCCCCACATCCGTCCCTGCCAGTGTTGACTCAAGGGGACACATCCTGGCCAGGGCACCCTGCCAGCCACTGGCCCCTGCCCACTGCCTGCTCAGTCTGGCATCATCTGTCGAGCCCACCCTGTCCCTCCTGTGTGGCACTGCCAGCCCCTCATTTTAGGATGTGGGTGTTGGACCCAGCAGGTCTGGGGCCATCTCAGCTCTGAGAGCCAGATCCAGGCACCCCCTCGTTTGGGGGACACAGGGTGGCTGGGACAGGAGTCACTCCAAAAGGTGGCTCAGGAGGGACCCCCTTTCCTCTGGGGCTGGCTGGTGTCTGGCACAGAGTGTGGCACAGCCGGGTACAAGTGCCTGGCATGGCACAGCACACCGCAGCTGGCACGGGGCCCCCGTCCCCCCCGGATCCGCGCTGGCTCGAGCGGAGTCGATGACACGCCGAGGGATTTAGCGCTAAATCCGCCGGCTGAGCAGCCACGATTAGAGCGGAGCTGCCGCTGCCAGCCCCGAGCTCAGCATGGGGAGGGATGGAGGGAGCTGTGCCAGCCCCACTGCCAGCTTCAGCCCCAGTGCCAGTGTCAGCCCCAGCCCTCCAGCCTTGAGGTGGGGCTGAGGTGTCCCTTGTCCCTGTCCCGGGGCTGTGGAGCTACTCTGGAGCCACACGCGGTGGGCACCACGCCCTGGCCCCACCGGGCTGGGTGTGACCCAGTGTTGGCACCATCCCCACAGGCTGCCAGGTGCTCCACAGTGCCCTGCCCACCCCCTGGACCCCATTCTGTGCCCTGCAACGTGTTCTGCACTGTGCATCATCTCCTGCACCCACCCTGCACCCCTGCTCTGCATCCTGCACCCTGTCCTGCACCCTGCACTCCATTCTTCATCCTCTCCTGCCCCTGATTTGAACCCTGTAACCTGTCTTGCACCTGCACCCAACCATGCATCCCTGCTCTGCGCCCTTCACCCAGGTCTGAACCCTGCACCTCACCCTGCACCTGTACCCCATTCCCTATGGTCTCCTGTACCCTGCTCTGCACCCTTTACTCTGCTCTTCACCATCTCCTGCACCCTGATCTCTGCTCTGCACCCTGCACCTCACTCCCCCCATCTCCTGCACCCCACCCTGCAGCCCCCAAATCCACCACCCTGTGCTACATCCTCAAATCCCACCCTGCCCTGCCCTGCCCGGCGGGCGCCAGCAGTGCCCCCCACTCTCCTACCTCCATCCACTGGCCCTGGGACTGCATCAGCAGCAGGACACAGGGGTCCGACTTGTTGAGGGTGTCGCGGTCCAGGAGGTGTTTACAGCTGACCCGCAGCTCCACCTTGGAGAGCACGGCCAGCGAGGCCTGTGGGCTCGGCTCGGGCACGTCGCCCATGCCAGCCGGGGCTCGGGGACCCGCGGCCCCGTGGGCGAAGGGCATGGGGGGCGAGCAGGGCGGCCGCTGCCTCGGGAGCTGTCAGGGAGCCGGGCAGGTGCCCGTCATGCCCGGGGCACGGTGCCAGCACGGCCCCGGTGGCAGGACAGGGACTGCAGGGACACCCTCCGAGGTGGGGTGGCCGGTTCCAGTCCTGATGGTTCCTGCAAGGTATCAAAGCACAGTGGGGTGGCTGTGCTGGGGCACCGTCGTGGCACTGCCCCTGTACCCCCAAGTCCCAGCCAGCACCAGCTCTGCTGTGGGGGTTCACATGGTCCTGCAGGGCCGTGCCCAGCCCTGTCCCACATCTCAGGATGTGTCCCAAGGGGAAGTGGGACCTGTGTGGGGTGGGGTACCCACCCCGGAACGCCCCGTGTGGGGCTGTGGAGTACAAATCCCTGCCCAGCATCCCCAGCCTGGGCAGGGCTCTCCGGAGGGGAGTGGGGACACCAACTCCGTGTCCGTGCCACCAGGTGAGGGATTCCTGCCCCCGGAGGTTGCTGACACTGAGCCAGGTGATGCTGGGGCTCAGCGAGGGGCTCTGCCAGTCCCGACCCCAGTCCAGGGCTTGTCCCCCCACCTGCAGGTCCTGGCAGAGCAGCCCCTGCCCCCCCTGTGCCCTCGCTGCCCGGCCAAAGTTTCCTGGGGAAGTCAAGCAGTGCCCAGCCCTCCCCAGCACATGGCTGGGGTGCCCCAGCTCCGGTGGGCACCGTCCCCCTGCCCGGCATCGCGGGCACCCCTTGGCATCACCCGCAGCTCAGCAGAGGGTCCCTCCCTGCCCCTCGCCCCTCACCTGGTGCTGTGGCCCGGGCAGGGGCACGGCGGGGCAGGGCTGCTCGGGGTGTGCCCGCCGTGCCGGTGTGCCCGCCGGAGCTGCTGCCGCTGCCACCTCCACACAACTGACTCAAGCTGCAGCTCGGGAGCGGAGCCCTAAGAGGGAGATGGATGACAAGCTCCGTTAACTGCCTCGCTGCCGGCTCCGGGGAGGAGCCCACCCTGCACCGGGGCTGAGCGGGGTCCCCAGGGTCCCCAGCACCAGGACAGCAGCTCCTGCTCCAAGTGGGACCCCCATGGCACAGTCACAGCCCCTCACCTTTCCCAGCTGCTCCCCATGGGGTACCCAAAGCCATCACCTTGGTTCTGGCCCCCCACACTGAGCCAACAGCCCAAGAACGAGGGTGGGGTCCCCCAAACACACCGGGTGCCCTCCCCACACGCTGGAGAATCCAGACCCACATTCCATGTTCATGGAGCCCCCGATGCTGAATCTCCAGGCTGGGACCCCCCAGCCACCCCTGTCCCCCCAGCACTGCGGTGCTGTCAACCCAGCTTTATGGAAGATGATGTAATTAGTCAAATTCGGAGGGATTAAAATGCAGATAGGGCTAACGAGCACGAGGGCACTGCAGGGCCTGGGCTTTGGGGAGCTAATCCCCAGCCTGCCTGGCAGAAATAGGCCAGGCTGCTTCCCAGTCCCCCCACAGCTCCCAGCATGGCTCGGTGGGGCAGGAGGCACCGACCCACAGTGGGACACAGGGACTGGAGGGACACCGTGGCAGCTGGACACAGGTGACACCTCAGCCACATCTCGCCTCTTTGAGCCACCCAAGAACCGTGCAGCTGAGCCAGGGCTGCAGCACCCAGGGCTCCATCCCCATCACAGTCCCAGAACTAGGAATAAACAGTGGGCTGGGTGAGTGCTCCTGTAGCAGCTCTGATCCCCCCAACACATCCCAGTGACCACTGAGCCCCCCACCCAGGGACAGGCACAGCCTGGGATCCCCCCAACAGGCACAAGGATCAGCCAGAACCTCCCAGTTTCTCCTGAGCTCCTGTGGTGCCACTTGAAGTTTCCCAGAATCATTTGGGTAGGAGAAAGACTCCAAGATCAGTTCACCCTCTCCCACTCCCCAGCACTGCTGAGGCCACCACAATGTCCCCAGGTGCCACATCTACCATGGGATGGCCTTTAAACCCTGAAGAAATGGCTGAAAGGGCCGTGGAGGGCACTGAGCCAAGGGCCAGGGAGTGCAGGATGGCAGAGTAGCACAGTCCAGCTCCATCCAAGCTCAGCTGAGGGGCTGGGCCACACCCAGCTCCCCCTGTATCCCCCCAGAAATGGGTAAAGCCCCCCACATGGGCAGGACCTAAGTGACCCCCACCATGACACCCAACTTGTACAGCTCTGCCTCACACAGGGGTGGAAATCACCAGACCAGGAATACCAGCATGGAAGGGACAGCAGATAAAGCCTGGCACAGAGAGGGAACTGCCAAAGCCCCTCAGAATGAGAGCAGAAGGCAGCCCAGGCTGCAGCCCTGACAAGGCACAGGAGTGGGCACAGACAGGTGTTTAACTTGATTTCAGGGAAATGTGGAGCCTCCAATCACAGCAAACGAGGCTTCCCACGCTCGAGCACATCCCTGCACCGCCACCGGCACACGGGGCGGCTCCGCTCGGTACATGTGCCCCAAAACCACAGCACACTCGGCTGTCTACGGCTTTTTATTGACAGTTCTGGGGAGAACAGTTCATTTCTTCTTCTCCACATCCTGCTCCGCCGCTTCCTTGGCGCGCTTGGCGCGGATGCCGAAGAGGCGGGCGTTGGCCCGGGCCATGCGAAGGCTGGCAAAGGCCTTGAAGTTCTTCTCGTCTTCCGAGATGACACGCGCCTTCTCCCGCTTGAAAACCTGCGGAGAGAGCGCCAGACAGTCAGCCTGCCCCTCGGAGCAGGGAGCTGAGGCTTCCCAGAGCCGTCTCTGCCAGGATCAGAGCGGGAACGGAGCGCTCGTGCCATCTACAGGCCCTGCCCTCAGCCTGCTCCGCCCGGATCTGCGTTCCTGCTGGCTCCTCACAATGGAGCAGGGATAAAAACAAGCACCACGGGAAACCTGAGTCAGGTTTCACAGCGTTGTTAAGGTTGGTAAAGACCTTTAATAGCGAGCCCAACCATCAGCCCAGCACCACCATGGTTACCAACAACCCTGTCCCCAAGTGCCACATCCACGTGTTTTTTGAACGCTTCCGAGGATGGGGAGTCCAGCACTGCCCTGGGCAGCTGTGCCAGGGATGGACAGCCTGGTCCATGAAGCAATTTTCCTGATATCCAACCTAAACATCCCCTGGCACAGCCTGAGGCTGTTTCCTCTCCTCCTGTCACCTGGGAGGAGAGCCCGACCCCACCTCCCAGCTCCACCCTGCTGAGCTGCAGGGAATGACAAGGTTTGTGACACTAGTGACAGCAGCTCTGGCAAGCAGAGAGGATTTAGGGACAAACTGTGACCACAGAACCTGCCTGAGCACTCCTACCCAGCTAAACCCAAAGCACCCTCAATTTCACAGTTCTCTCAAAGACTTATTATTCCTGGGGTTTTTTGGATCCAGGATGGCCAATGCCAGGAGACATCCACCCTCAAGCTATGAGACAGCAAAGAGAGAACCCTCTCTGCAATTTCAATTTAAATTATGTCACACAGAGAGCATGATTAAATGACACTTACATTCTTGATGGGCATAACAGGTCCTGTGAGCTGAGTGGCCATCTTGAGTTCCTCTGGCTGCAAAACAGAAGGTGGGAATGTTAGAAGAACAGAATTTAAACTTCTTTGGCTAAGACCTCAGCTAAAGCACAGTCTGTAGGCAGGTACCCAGCTTAAACATGGTGCTAATGATCCTGACAGGAGCTCTAAGAGCCAAGGTAATGAACCCAGCACCTCAGAGCAGTTGGCACTGAGAAGCTGCACTGGCAACCCACGCTGTGCCCAGATCCGGCCGGAGCGGCAGCGGCCTCAGCTCTGCCAGCTGGGACAGCTCTGACACCAACTGTGCTGTTCTCAATTCACACAGGATCACCAAGTTTAACCTGTGCCTGATCCCCACCTTGTCCCCAGCCCAGAGCACTGAGTGCCACCTCCGTTCCTTCCTTGGACATCTCCAGAGATGGAGACTCCAAACCACCCAAGGCCTGACTGCTGCCCTTTCCAGGGAGAAATTCCTGATGTCCAACCTGAATCACCTTCCCTGGCACAAACTGAAGCTCTTCCCTGAGCCTCCTCTTCTCCAAGTTGAGCCCCCACAGCTCATACATGCACAACACATTCCTCAGCAACTTCTTCTGAGGTTGATTCCAGCTTTTTGTAAGAGCATGTCATCAGACAAAAATGACTGAAGGTTTACTGAATACAGCTGACTCCCAGCAAACACATCTGAATCAGTGTTTCAGCTCAAGGCCCTTCCTCCCTGCTCTGAAAATGGAGTTCAGTGGCTTGGAGCTGCCAGATTCCCCACAAGATGGGAGGACAGCCTGAACTCAGCCTTGTGTTCCCTGGATCTACTGGCAGCAGAGCCAGGGAACACAGCTCTGCTCTGATCCTGGAGAGGTTTTAATGAAAACCATTTTTGAATGTCAATAACAATTGCCTTCTGGAGCCTGCCTGGCACACAGCTCTGGAGCCACTCACAGCCTGTCCCTCAGCCTTCCACCAGCAGGACCCACTCCAAGGGGAATTTCTGGCCATTGTGACAATTTATCTCCCTAAACTAAAACTCAGCTGGCTGAGCAAGGATCAAAGCTCCAGGAATCAGCACCAAAACAAGCCAGCAGCTGCTCAGCCTGACACCAAACCTCCATGAGTAGGACACATCTGCAGCAGTCAGGTACTCACAGAGCTGTCTCCCTTCTTGGGCATGGCTGGCTTCCTCGGGAAGAGGATGAGTTTGGAGTGGTACTCCTTGAGCCTCTGCACGTTGGCCTGCAGGGACTCGGTGGACTTGTTCCGCCTCCGCGGATCCACGGAGATCCCGATAGTCCGGGCAAACTTCTTGTTGATGCCAGCCAGCTGAGGAGAGACCAGAGAGAGGTGTCAGCGTCCCACAGCTCCCACAGGGACTGCAGAAGGGCTGCCACCAGCTGAGGGACCAGCCATGCCACCAACAAAGGGTGTCCTGGTGTATCTCAGTGCTTAAAACGTAGCTCGGGCTGATTTCTGCACGTGGATTTCCCCAGAGGAGCAAAGTGCAACCCCTGTGGGATGCATTTAAGCTTGGATTCAGACATTTATGAGTCAGTTCATGGATAGTTCTGGTTCACTGAATAGTGGGAGCTCCATTAAATAAGGATTTTTTTCTAGCCATCTGAAAAAACATTTAATAGCTATTTTTTAGACTGTCTTAAACAAAAAACCCATTTTCAGTTTGAACACAAACAGCTGCATCCTGCTTTGTGTTCCACCATTACCCCAAAATTAAAGAAAAATATGTAATGAAGTACTTGGCCCCCAGAAGAACAATTTCCCTGCCTCAGTGCACCAGTTTCAGTTATAAATGTTTTAATTAAGACACTGAATCAGGAGCAGAGGCGGCTGGTGGCTGCCAGCGAGCCCTGATGTGGAATCTGATCACAGATACACCGTGGGTGACCCTGCAGTCACCTCTGTCAGCTCTGCACACCTGGGCAGGTCACAGGGACAAGGAATGGAGAACAGGAAACACTTCCCACTTTAATCCAACTATGTGGATTTTAATCCAGCTATTATTACTCCAGCTACTCTGAGAAGTACTGCACTGAATGGTTCTTACTCCCGGTACAATATCCCCTGCTACTCTTAGAACTAAATTGAGCTGGGTTTACTTGGCTCTCAACATGAAAACATTGGTTAAAATATTTAGAACTAACAGAAAAGTGTTTCATAAAGAAACAACTTAACAAAGGTGATCTTAATCTTTCCCCTCCCCTAAAAAAGCTCAGATTCAAGACTTTTTCAGAATTCAAATTTCTTAGAATCTCTGAGCAGTTTGGGTGGGAAAGGACCTTAAATATTGTTAAGTTCCTCCTCCTGCCATGAGCAGGGACACTTTCCACTAGCCCACACTGCTCCAAGCCCCATCCAGCCTGGCCTTGGACACTTCCAGGGATCCAGGAGCAGCCACAGCTTCTGTGGGCAACCTGTGTCAGGGCCTGCCCACCCTCACAAGAAATTCTTTTGTATATCCAACCTAAATTTCTCCTGTTTCAGCTTGACTTGAATGGAATTTCAAGTCCAGATGAACAGATATTTACCTTTCAGAACACCCTTCACACAACCAACTCCACCACCACAGGTAAGACCAGTCTTTCCTTGCAAGCAGAGCCAGAAAACTCACAGCCCTGCCTGCCTGTGGCAGCACCAGCAGGTACCAACACGTGAGGAAGTCACCTTGTGCACGACAGGAGAAGCAGCTGAGCTCAGACATTATTTGAGTTTCTTGAATGGATGGATGCTCTGTACTTACTTTAAGCTCCTCCAGGCTGAAGCCTCTGCCAGCACGCACTTTTTTGTGGTATCTGATGGTAGGGCACCTCACGATGGGCCGGATGGGCCCGGCCACGGGGCGGGGGGCGATGCGGCGAGCCTTGGCCTGGCGAGCCTTCCTCCTGCAACGGCAGCACCATGGGATCCTTCAGCCTGGAGACACCTCTGGGGTGATCGAGACCAACCTGTGCCAATCCCCACCTTATCAACCCAGCCCAGAGCACTGAGTGCTGCATCCAGCCCTTCCCTGGGACAAACTGAGGCTGTTCCCTCTTCTCCTGTCTCTGTTCACTGGGACCACAGCCTGGCCCATCCTATCCAGAAGCTCTGGAGGCCCAGAAGGTTTCTCCTGAGTCTCCTTTTCTCCATGATGAGGCCCCCCAGCTGCTCCAGACTCTTGCCAGCTCCATTCCCTTCTCTAGACGTGCTCCAGCCCCCCAGTGTCTGTCGTGTAAAGAGGCACCAAACATAACCTCAGACACCCCGGTGTTACAGGGAACAAGCACTGCCCCAGTCCTGCTGGTCACACTATGGCTGCTCCAAGCCAAGTGTCCCTAGCCCCTTGCCCACCTGTGACAGCCACCGGGCACACAGCATCTTTAACACACGTGCCACTCCTGCCCTTGCAGGGAGCCATCTCCTGCCCTGAGATCCTCCAGAACAAACAGCCGGGCCAGGCTGGCTGCTGCTGCTGCCATCAGAGACCCAGGGAAGAGCGTTCATCACTGTGGATGCAGCGATTCCGGAGATGTCTCATCACTTGGCCGCGGTTGGCAGAGCAGGAGCAGGGAATGGCTGAACAAACCCACGGTGCCCTGGCTTCGTAAGCGGCCCCGCAGGAGCCGGGAGAGCCCCTCCCGTGGCGCCCGGAGCTCCGGGACTCACCTGCGGAGCTTGCGGGCGGGCTGGTTGAACCAGGTGGCGACTCGGCGCTGCCAGTCCTTGTGGAAGTGGGGCTTCAGGATCATCCCATTGCGGCTGGGCGCCATGGCTGCGGCCTGCGGACACGGGCACGGTTAACGCGGGGACCCCCGAAGCACCCCCAAGCCCGCGGGGCCGGGCCCGGAGCGGCCCCATCCGCGCCCCCGGAGCCTCCCCACGGCCCCGCGCGGGGCTCTGGCGGAGGCGGGCGCGGCCCCGGCGGGCGGATGGCGGCGGATGGAGCCCCCGGCCCGCACTCACCTCCCGCCACGACAATGGCGACCGGAAAGGAAGCGCTGGCGCGGCGGCGCCGGAAATGCCGCGGCGGCGTCCAATGGGCAGCGCGGAGCTGCCCGGAGAGGGGCGGGGCCAGCGAGGGGCGGCGGGGGCTTCACGTGCCCGCAGCAAAGATGGCGGCGACTTAAAGGGGCCACGCACGGCGGGCGCTGGGCGGGGAGAACGGGGTCAGGGGCCACGGGGAAGGGCCAGGCTCCGCCGGCAGCAGCAGCTCCGTGCCCTCTGCCGGGCCCAGAACCGCCTGGGCAGGGCCATGGGACGGACACTGGGCAGGGGTTCTGCTGGTCCCAAATCCCTGAGGAATGTCCATCCAGCGGCAGAGCAGGATCCCTGCTCCCCGCCCTTCCGGGGGAGCAGCACTATCTCGCATGAGGCGGGAGAGGGATCGGGGACTTCCATCCCCCTGGGCAGATCCCGGTCCCACAGCAGTGACATCCATAGGAGCAATGGCACAGCAGTGCTGGCAGCTCCCCAGAAGCCACCAAGGAGCCTGGGCTGTCCCCTCACTGCACTGCTCCCACCATCACCCTCAGCTCCACAGAACTGAACTCCCCTCCCCACAAAGGTTTTGGGAATTAAAAAAATAAAATCAAAGAACACTTGAAATTTCATCCACTGCTGGAAAAGGAAATTCAAAGAGAGACTCACAAGAAACGAACAAGTTTGGAATTAAAATATCCAGGCAGCAGCATCCAAAATGTACAAAAGGACTCATGTCCCTGAACTCAAGGAAAATCAAACCCTAGGCACTGAGACCCCAGGGAATGAGCTGGGACAGGGGAGAGGCCACAGTGCAGAACATCTTCCCATCCTCAGAGAAGCAGGAGGCTCCCAGCTCCAGCCTGAGCCGGGACAGGAGCCTGGGACTGTGACCAAGGCCCGAGGGCTGGGAGCTGTCAGAGCCCAGGCGTGGGCTGGGGTCCTTCAGGTCACAGACAGTCCTGATGGAGTAACTCCAGACAACAATCCTTCCTAAAAAAATGCAGCCAGCCAGGGCACTCCAGGCAGCAACAACCACTTTAATGCTTTCCCTGATGAACACCAGACAACCCTGTCAGCAGGGCTCGTTTTGCAACGGCCATGAGGATGAAGCAGCTTTTCCTGAGGATTCCCAGCAAACACACCTGCTTTACTGGATTTCCAAGAGCACCTCTCCAGCTCAGAACCAGCAGTTCAGAAGAATCTCTGTGTGTGTGTGCTCAGTTACCCTCTGCACAGTTGTTTTCCATGTTCCACTGCTGAGCTCTGCACAGTTTTGCCTCAACCTCTGCTTGAGAAACACTCCCTGTAAAAGCTGGACATAAATTATTGAGCAGGGAGGAGGAGGCCCTTGTCCTGTACCACTCCACAGCTCTAATGAGCTTCATGTGTGCCAAAACCCCCTCGGAGCCTGACACATTGTACACACACAGCAGCACGTTGTGGGCAGTTTATTCCAGCCAGGGCTGTTTGTGTGTTGTGTTCAAAGGTTACACAAGAGCTGCAGCAGCCCAGCTCAGCCCCACAGGGGTGTCCCCATGCTGAGGGCACAGCCCTGCCCTCCTGCCATGGCACAGAGCAGACAGAAGTGGCTTACATGACACCTTCCACCCACTGGAACACGTTCCCTGCTCCTGTGGACAAGGAACTTCCACAGCAGATCAGACTCACCCAACTCCTAATCACCACCACCCCACCAGGAATCAACTCTGAAACCCTGAGGAGTTCTCCTTCCTGCAGGATAAAGCTCAAAGAGCCAACGTAGCCATCCCTGAATTTTGGGGTAGCAGCAGCAGCACAGCAATTCCCTGCTCAGCATCTTTGATTCTGGAGCTGAGAAGGCCAAGGGTCTGTGTCCAAAAGCACCTCTGGAGCCCTCCCACCCCACATGGGAGTGGGTTCACACTGGTCTCAGGCGTGGTTCCTCCTCCTCCTCCTGGTTTGGAGGCTGGGGAGGTGTTTCCTCCTCCCTGGTGTCCTGCTTGTCCCTCTCTGCCTGCAGCCAGCTCTGAGGAGCAATCATCTTCTTGGGCCCGTGGGGTGGGGGCCCGATCAGCGCCTCGATGTCATCATAATTGATCACTTCCTTCTCCAGGAGGGCATTGGACAGCTGGAAAAGAGGAAGGAGGCAAAATGAAGGAGGGGGTCCCCAGAGAGAGCAGAGAGCTGCTTCTCTGAGCTGGTCTGAACTGTCAGCTCGACTCAGGCCCCAGCACCTGCAGCCCCCAGGAGCAGACCCTGGCTGTGCCACCACAGATGGGGTGACCCTGAAGCACCAGGATGAAATTCTCCAGGCTCCAGCATCGCTCCCAAGAGCACGAGTGGCCAGGAACACACAATGTGACTGCAAGCTCTTGGGAATGATTTGGAATGACAGCTCCAGGAACAATGAGACAAGTGTCCCTCCTGCCACTGTCACTGCACCTGTGGCCCTGCCCAAGAGCCAAAGCAGCAGCGTGGAGACCTCTGGCAGAGCTAGAGCCTTCCCTGCACACACAGTGTAACAAAGAGCTGCCTGTTCCTGCAGGCAGGGGCTGGAGGTCAGCACAAGTTCCTCTCCAGAAGGGTGGAATTCTCTGGCCCCTCTGGCAGCAGCACCACCCCTCTGGAGCAGCAGGTGGCTGTCCAGCGTGGAACTGCTCCGTCCTGCTGACGAGATGTGACACGCTGGCCTGGCAATCAGAACACTCACTCTGGAGATACTTTGGCTGCACTTTAAAGTTTTTCTGTGCTGAGCCTCCAGCAAACATCTGGCTGCTGTTACATGGCAGCAGCAGGACAGAGGAGCCTGCAGAGACACCCCTGAGGATCCCTGCTCCAGAGCTGCCAGGGCACTGTCCCAGGGACAGCAGCGTGTCCCAGCTCTCTCCTCACCACGCACAGGAGGCCTGACACTGAATAGCTGAAGGGGTTGTTGTTGTTGTTGTTCTTGTTTGTTTAAAAAAGAGCATTTAAGGAAAAGAATTGCTTGACTCGCAAAATAGGCAACATGAAGTTGACTCCTGGCCATTTTAGAAGTCAGGGACTGGAATTCTGAAGGGAAGTCAAGGAGATACAGAGGGTGCTGTGACCCAAGCTTGGCTCAGCACAGGTGGGGATGTGCCAGGGTGTGTGGCTGGATCAGGACTGTCAGGTCACAAAGAGGAGGCGGCACTGCAGCAAGGATTCCTTGGTGTATCAGTCATTAAGGAGCTGAAAACAGCCTGGAGTCACCAGAAAGCAGGAACCAGCCCCCATCAGCCAGGGTGGCAGGCACCATATTCCTGCACCAAAGTCAGACACTGTCCACCTGATTACTGGCTTGGCTTCCCCAAAACAGCCACTGTCAGCTCCCCAGAAAACTGCACTGCCAAGAGGCAAGCAGAGAAGTGCAGGTGAAGGACACAAATTCCAGCTTTGATAATTTCCACAGAGCACTCCTCCTCCTCTACCCTGCAAACACCAGCTGGTGTGAGGAGGCAGACTACTCACTGCTGGGAAAGGCACACGCATTCCTCCCGTGCCTGCTCTGAATCCGGGGGAGACACAGTAAACAGTCACTGCTTCCCAACACTCCCACTACAAGACTTTCTAGGAGAGAGACAACACTGCAGCAGCTGAGCTACAGAGCACAGAAAGCAGCAAAACCACCGGTTAAAAACACACAAACTAACCAACAAACCCCCACACAATTCAACTCACTGTTTGCAGCTTGTCCCGGTTCTCCAGCAAGAGCTTTTCTGTGCGCCTGTAAGCCTGAGCCACCAGGATTTTGGCTTCCTTGAAGAAACAAGAAGAGGGAGTTGGGATGTAGGTGGCAACAAACACACAATGTGTGGCTAAACAAGGAAAGCACTGAGGGATGGAATCTGCAGGCTGAGCCAGGCAGAATGTGGTTCCCATCAACAGAAACTATGGATAAACTGGTTGGAAAAAAGCCCAAAGAGTGCTGGTGATAAAGGGCAGTGAAGTCTTGCCCTAGCACAGCTCCATGGGAAATGCAGATTAAGGCTGTCCAGGAGCTAAAGGTGCAGCTCAGCACAAACTCCAAGGAAGCACAGCCATGGTGCTTCTGAGAGCTTTTTTGTTTCCAGTTTTCTGACTTTTGAACTAAAGCAGTGTGGTTTTTTCAGCACTGAAGCCAAATTGCCTGTGAAAAGAGGCTGATTTGCAGCCAGTCTGACCATCATTTTGGTTACATCTGATCTAGGAAATGCACACATCTACACTGTGACTTCAAGACACAGATTTCTTACCATCTCAGCCCTGCACAGCACAGGCTGCTGGGCTGAACTCACAGCCAGGGGGGATTCTGCCTGTTCCTGCAGTCTCACTGCACAGCCCTGACACAGTCATGGAGCAGGTAAATGCTCACTCACTGGCCAACAGCAAAATGTAAATTGTTTGGGTGCAAACCATTTGCCATTTTTCAGTGAACTGCAGAAAGCAAAGACCAAAAAGAAGCCCTCAGCCCAGGGTGCCTTACATGGTCCATCATCTGCTGCAGGCTCTGGCTGAAGGGGCGCCGGCCGATGCCAGGGGCGCTCTCTGCGTCAGGGAAGGAGATCTGCCCGATGCTGGGCACCATCCCATACTGCTTCACCATGGAGTAGGCAATCTTGGTCACCTTCTTCAGGTCATCCTGTGCTCCTGGGCAGGAAACACACACACACTGCTGGCCAGCTCTCAGCTCAGTGCAGGAACAGCACATCCTGCACAAGCACATGGCCTAGCAGTGGAGAGAGCAGAAGACACACTGCAGCCCATGGGGGTGAACACTCAGCCCACTGAGGGACCTTCCTGCAGGTCTCAGGAGTGACAGAAAGTGACCCTACTGTGGCCAGCTCATCTAAATCCTGACCTGCCACTGCCCACAGAGCAACCTGGTATGGTGGAAGGTGTCTCTACCCACAGCAAGGGGTGAAATGAGATGGGCTTTAAGGCCCCTTCCCACCCAAACCATTCTGTGATCCTATTTGGATTTAATTAGTTGGATTTAATTAGCAAAGAAAGTTCTAGGTCTTCTCAAGAGCCTCATCAGGCAATTGTGACCTTAGGCTTTGGGACAAGTCTGAGACAACACAGTGACAACCACCCCTGAGACTCCAAGTGTCAAATGTGACATTTCCTCTTTCTAGCACAGGAAAACACCATCCCTTGCTCAGACCCCCTTGGATCTTCACCTGCCCATGCCAGGCTCAGGCTCCTCACCTGTGGTGACCTTGTTAAAGGTGATGGCCTCAGCCACTCTCCCCCCCAGGGCCATGCACATCCTCTCCAGGAGCTGCTCCTTGGTGAACAGGTACTGCTCCCGGGGCAGGATCTGTGCGAACCCCAGCGCCGCGTTGGTCCGAGGGGCGATGGACACCTGCAACACAGGGCAGCTCCCTCAGCCCAGAGCTGCACAGCTCTGCCTGCAGCAGCACAGGGAGGGCAGCAAGAGGCCTCTGCACTCCCACACAAGTTTGGCCATGGCCAAGGACAGCAGCGTGTCCTCATTCCTGCACTGAGGGCTCTGCCTTCACACACAAACACTTCCTGCTCAGGGAATTATCCTTCACAGCAAGCCACAGAAATCCTGAAATCTAGGAGTGACTTTGGAGTGCAGAGGGCACACTGAGTTCACAGATTCTGCTCCAGAATCCCTGAGACTACCTGCAGAAAGACAGAAGCCTTCAGAAAAATAACAGCCATTTTCCCCACCCACTAAATGAGAGTAATTAACACCAGTTCTGCTTACACAATGGGTCATTCAGAGTGAATGTGGCGCTGGTAACAGGCCAAGGAGCTGTCACCCTTGTCACTTCACTCCCCACCTCCCCTCAGTGTCCCGGCTTTTGGAGATGTGCACGGATCACATCCCCGGGTGCCAGAGAGGCCTTTTCCTGCAGAGAAGGGCTTGGGGCACACAACCTCCCAGTCTGGAAAACACAGCCCTCCATCACTACCACAGCAACTCCTGCAGTGGCTGTGCTGGCTGAACGTGCTGGGAAAGGGATCACATTTGGATGTGTGCATGGAGCAGCCTGGAAATGCAGGACTGAGAGCAGCACAGGAGACTCAGACACTTCTAATTTTTAATTGCAAGGCTTCTCCTATAGCTGTGTAATCAGCTTTGCACCAGCACTACCATCAGTGGAGCCTAATAATGGATTTCTCTAGAGCATGAATTAGAGACACGGGTTATGTAATCACAGAATCTTTAAGGTTGGAAATGTCCTCCAAGAGCATCAAGTCCAACCTTTGACCAAATCCCACCAGCTGTGACCCCTGGCCACGTGACCCATGTGACGTCACATGGACCCACACCCCTGCCACTCATGTGACATCACTGGCCCCACCCCCAGGCCACATGACCTCCAGGCTATCACATGACCCCTGCAGCACCACGTGGGCCTCCCCATCACATGACCCTGCAGTAGCACATGGCTACAACCCCATCACGTGACCTGTGACATCATGTGGAACCACCCACAGCCACGTGACACTTTGCAACGTCACAAGGACCTGCCCCCAGACCATGTGACCCCAGGATGTCACGTGAGCATGCACTCAGACCATGTGACCCCACCGTGTCACTGGCCCCACCCCTCTCACGTGAGCCACCCTGTGCAATGCCACCTCTGCTTGTTTTTGAGCACTTCCAGGGATGGAGACTCCAGCACCTCCCTGGAGAACCTGTCCCAATGCTTCACCAACCTCTCAGTGAAGAATTTATTCCTAACATCCCACCTGAACCTCTCCTAGTTTAGCGGTGGCCTTGGCAGTGCTGAGCAGCTGGGACTCCATGACCTAAAGGTCCTTTCCAAGGAACATTCTGTATTTCTGTACTCTGCTGCAGCAGCGCAGGCCCAGGCTCTCTGAGCTGAGCAGAGCTGCACACAGGTACCACAGAGCAATGCTCAGGGAAGTCTCACACTCTCACACGCCCCTCCCTGGCACTGCAGGTACCTTCATGACGGCCTCGGTGTGCTCCAGCAGCCACCCCACCAGCGCGTGCCCCGACTCGTGGAACGCCACCACCTTCCTCTCTTCTGGTGACAAGATCTTACTTCTTTTGGCAGTGCCTGTGGGAACACACACCAGGGTTTGATCAGTTATCAACAGGTGCAGCCAGTGGGGCATAACCTGGTCCAGGGCACAGCCTGTGGCTGAACCGTGTGCGCTGCACTCAGGAGAGGGGGAGGCAGCAAAACCCCTTGGACTGAAATGTTTGGGAAAGGTGTTCCCTGGCCCTGAGGTGGAAAGCAATTCATGCCTGGGATTGCTGGAAAACTGACAGAAACTTTACCCCCTTTTCCTTACATCAGACAATCATTAGAAAAAGTCTGACATCTGATTTGATCACAGCTAAGAACCTCGTTCCCAGGGCTGGATCTTTAACAAGGCAGCTTGCTCTTTTTTGTGGAAAAAATCTGAAAACAACACACACAAAAAAAACCCCCAAACAATAAAACCCAAAATCAGACTAGCTAGAGCCCCACACTCATTTTGCTGTTTTCAGTCCTTTGGGCAGAGCAAGAGAAGAGAAAGAGAGAGATGTTGAATCATATATACAAGGTCCCAGTTGAGAAAACTGTGCATTAAGAGTGTTCAAATCAGCTGAAGTGCAGGAGTAGATACAGAAATCCTTCTCCAGAGCCTGGAAATGTCTCTGATTACACATGGCATGCTCTGTGTGAGGCTCCTGAGAACCAGCAAATGAAGCCATAACTCACCAATTAACCCTTCCTCCAGAAAGGTGATTTTTGAAAGTATCTATTTTCCAACTTGGCAGAGCAAGTCCAAAAAGGATTAAAAAAAAAAAAAAAGTGAATGGAAGTAAAACTTCTAGCACATAGGAAAAGAACAGAACACACAGTGTGTCAGGCACTCATTACAGCTCAGAATTTTGGATGCAAAAAGGTGCCAGGATTTGCAGGCCAGAGTCCCCCCACAGAGCCCAGAGGGGAGAGCAGCCACTCAGAACCAACATTACACCAAGCTTGCTTCATGTCTTGGAAAACAACATTCTATTAACATGAATTTTTTAACAAAGTCAAGGGTTTCATTTAACAAGGAAACAACAAAATTAGTGTGGCAGATCTTGCAAAATTACTGCTCAGGGACCCTGCAAACTGCTGTGCCCTGCCAGGCACGATGGAACAGCAGATTAATTGCAATTGCCTTGATTTTCATCAGTCAGTCCCTTACCCTGCCCTCAGCAGTGTGTGATGGCTGTTTCCACAGAAAGATGTATCTATTCTCTATAAATACATGTATATATATATAAACACACACACATACACACACAGAGACACTTAAAAAATCCTGTCAGCCCTCTGAGGGAGGGACTGTGCACTTCACGATAGCACACAGTGTGCCTACCAAGATTATTTCTTTTCCTACACAATCTCCAGGCATGCAAGTCCCCTGAAAGCCTGTAGTTATCACACTGATGACACAAGCCACCCTGGAAACAACCCTGGTGCATCTCTGCTGGCCTTACACAAACCCCACCAAGAAAACAGGCTCCATCTTCTAAAGCCAAGCCCTAAAAGGCTCTGTGTGCTCAGCAGGTTTCTTCCCTCACTCCCAGGAGACTGACTGCTTTCTGTTCCCAAACTAAAAACACAATGGGAGCTACCACAGAGAGAAGTTCTTGCTCCTCCCTTACAGCAACACAAAGCTTTAAGGCTGACAGGGCCTCTGGTCTTGCAGAGCTCCCTTTTGATTCCACCCCACTCTTATTAAAACCAGAAGCTCCTAATGGAAAGCACAGTAATATCTTTTTTCTTTCAAGAAAAGCTTTTATAGGAACTGAAATGCCCTCTGGATTGTGAAACCCAGAAGCATTCCTATGACATGGAAAGGGTACATTTAATACAGGGGCCCGGGGGGTTGTTTGGGGTCTTTTAGAATCTGTCTACAAAAAATAGCCAGTCCTGCTAATATGAGAGAATCTGATTAAGCAACAAAAAGACTCTGTGGCCTCCTACACACACCAGAGCCTGAGTGAGGCCAGGCAGCTCTAGCTGCCAAAGCTCATGTCCTGCAATGCCCCACCACATGGATCCCAGAGATCCCTTCTGCTGCCAGCCCCCCCAGCCTTCTCTGCTTTTGGCTTGATCTTCCCAGTCTGGGGAACTAAGGCAAGGCTCAGAAAGAAAAGGCAAGAGTCCCTACAAGTCTGGTATTTGTGCTCCTGCAGCTGGGAAAGCACAGCACATCTCTACCAGAGCATGTGGCACCAGGACAAGGGGGAATGGCTTCAAACTGAAAAAAAGGAGATTTAGTTGGAATATCAGGAAAATAAACTTCCCTGTGAGGGTGGCAAGGCCCTGGCAGGGGTTGCTCAGAGAAGCTGTGGCTGCCCCTGAAGTGTCCAAGGCCAGGCTGGTTGGGGCTTGTAGCAGCCTGGGAGAGTGGAAGGTGTCCTGCCCAGGGAAGGGGTTGGAATATACATTTTAAAGTCCATTCCCACCCAAACCAGTCCAGGATTCTGTGATCTTTGCTGCACCTGATGAGAATTTCTGTGTTACAACTACAGATGTCTCACTCTTGGGAACTCCCAAGTAGAGTGTGGGATTTGTGTTTTTCAACCAAAGCACTTCAGGGGTTCTGTTTTCCTGCAACAGGTGAAGCTGTGAGGAATTTACTCAAACATCTTATTTCAAATGAGGAATTCTCTAAGCATTTTCTGATAAAGCAAACACTCAGGACTTAATTCCAGGATCAGGAAGTAACTGACCCAGTACAAACATCCTGTTCCACTAAAAAGGCACAGAGTGCCAGTCTGTGTGCTCAGGCTCCTGCTGGGAATGGAGCCTGGAAGCACTTCAGTGACTGATTATGAGCTCCACAGCTTGGCTCCAGGGCAGCTCAGCCCAAAATTCACCAGATTCAAATTCCTCAGGTGAAGTCAAGAGTTCTGGGAACTCTTTTCCCTCCCTACAATACACTGCCACAGGGAAATCTCCAGAGGTTCCTCTCCTGGCAATGGCACAAGCAGCAGGGAAAGGCCACAGGAAGTTCTCAGAGGGAGAACAGTGCTCTACTGTCTTGCAGTTTATTCTGCCAATTCATCAAAGCCTGGGCTTGGAGGGCAGAAAGAAAAATCTCTAATTTCTTGCTGGTGAGGATGCAGAGACTATTTGCTATTGATATTTATGTAGCAGGTGTCCAGAGCAGCAAGAAAAATTCAGAGATATTGTCACTCTTCTTGTTAAAAAAGAAAATAATCCACAACAGCCCAACCTTCTAAACTGAAAAAGCCACATAATAAAGAGGAAAATTTGAATCTATTTTGACAGTGGCCATTTTTCCTAAGCTATGGATTCAGACTTCTGCAGATTGAGGAAGATGGGAGCCATTTGGGGTCTTTTTCCAAGAATTTTCTGTGACTGTCATTGAAGACCTTCAAGCCAGAGCACAGTCTGAAGCCATCTGTCTTTCTGGGATGTAACCCCCTCCCCTGAGCAGAGCAGACCCCTGAGGCTGCTGCACTGGCACAGGCTGCAGCAGGTGGGTCCCTGGCAGTGTCCAAGGCCAGGCTGGGCAGGGTTTGGAGCACCCTGGGCTAGTGGAAGGTGTCCCTGCCATAGCAGGGGTGGGACTGGATGGGCTTTGAGGTCCCTCCCATCCCAAAGCAGTCCATAATCCCATGGAATGGCTGCACCTCACCTGCAATGACTCTTTCCACGGCATACTCGAAGTTGGAGGTGTCGATGGATTTGTGCCCCTCCCTGGCAGCGTGAAGAGCAGCTTCATTGCAGATGTTTGCTATGTCAGCTCCTGCAGGTGAGTTCACAAGAGTTACACTGGGTCTGAATGGGACAGAGAACTCAGAGGAGGGAGGAATGGACACAAATCTGGAGAAGGACCTAAGGAAGTCAAACAGCCTGTGCTTTTTGTTCCTTGGGAACAGAGAGCAACCCCAGCCCATGGTGTTGATGTTGGATTTGAATAATACAACTGCTTTGGCAGGGAATGCTGATACCACACAGAGCTCAGCAATCCAGGAGCAGGCTGAGGCCAAGGCTGGCTCCCAGGGACAGGGATGGTGTGGGCAGTGGGCTGGCACAGGCTGCTGCTCTGCTCAGCCTCGGAGGGAAGAGAAGGAACATCTGTTCCCAGTTTGTGTGGGTGGGTGATGGTGGTGGGGGGCTGCTGAGAGCAGCCACGGAGAGGCAGAGAGCTGGGGCCTGGGAGAGGGGAAACCCAGAAAGGATATTCCAGGAACTCCACATAAACAGGAACTCTGGAGCCCCTTGCTCAGCACTGTCTGAAGCTCCCAGGGACCCACCCTGGAAGCAGGAGCCAGGCAGAGCTGTCCAATTTCTACTCTGCTCAGCAAAATAATTCCTACTCATTCCTTCCATCGCTTTCCTGGTAACATAAATCAATTTAACAATCTCTCCTCTGAAGTGCAGCACCTCATCCTCAACAGCTTTGACAGAAGCATGACTGGTTCCTTCCCTTAGGAATTAGGCACCTGGGCATTGTAAAAGTGTGTTTTCCCTACCTTCCCACCCTGCTAGTCCAACAAACTTCAGAATATTGAAAATAGCCATGAATAACTGCTCATCTGAGCTCACCAGGGAGCTGGTCAGCTTCCCACAGAAATTGAGGAAAAAAAAAGCCCTTTTTGCCCAAAACTCCCTGTTAGACCCCCAGCACCATGCCTGGATGAAGGAGCAGCCCAAGGACACATCATACCACTGAATCCTGGGGTCAGCTCTGCCAGGTGCTGTGAGTAGAAGCTGCCGTCCTGGATCAGCTTGAGGCCCTTCAGGTGGTGCTCAAAGATCTCCTTTCTCTCCTGTAAAGAACACCCAGCAGCTGAGCCCAGCTCAGGTCACCCTGAGGGGTCACAACGAGGCCCTGCTGTCCATGGCAGGGAGCAGGGTGGTGGCACTGGGGACACTGACAGTGCCAGCAGAGGGCAGGGCTCTCCTTGCAGAGTTCCAGTGCTCCAGCAGCCCTGATAAACACCCAGCACTCAAATTCCCAACAGATGCACGAGGCTCTCCCTGAGTCACAGCTTTCTCTCTCAGGGCCACTCTCCCCTCCTCACTCTCACTCTGATCTGTCTTAACTTCTCCCTCACCACAAAAGCTTTCTCAGGAAGGAGCTCTGACTGCCTCAACCTGCTCCTGCACAAACCACAAACTGCAAAGCCCATGCAGCAGCTCCTCAGTCTGCCCCCATTTCCCAGATGGAGGTGGGGGTGAGATGCCTCTGGCAAGCAGCCACCAGTGACTCATTCAGCTGGTCCAGGAGATCCTGACTCAAACAATGGGCTCAGTTGCCAGGGTTTTTCCCCTTCCTCCTTTCAGGGCAGCTGCACAGTTCATGCTTCCGGGGCCAGATTCTATCAGGCATTTAAGGTATTTTCAGTGAAAACTCTGCAGAGGACAGTGAAGCACAGATGGGAGAGGAAGAGCCTGTGCTGGCACAGCACACAGATCCTCACTGCAGCTGAGCCTATTCCCAGAACTCTGCTACAAATGTCAACACAGCGGACATGGAAGACTCTTGTAAATGGATTTAAAAAGCATTCAGAAGGAGAAAGTCACTTAGCAGGCTGCCTGAAGGAAAGTGAGGAGCATTGCAAGGATAGGGAGGGCAATAAACCTACAGAACAAATAGTGCTCAAGGCACATGACAATTTCAGCTCTCACACCAGCCAACTGCCAATCAGGTGCTTCCCAATTTCCTGAAGAGGAGACACAAATGTAGCTCTGCATCTGCATGGCAAAGGGAACATCACAGAATAATTCACTGCCAAGGCTCTACCAGAGCAGAGGCCTCCAGAGCAGTCACAGAGGAATGGGCCACTGTCCCTCATTCAGAACACAGAAACAACAACAAAGGCAAACAGAGGCTCAGCATCTCCATCTCCTCCAAGCTCAGCCTTGCCAGGCCAGCCAGACCAGCAGAGACTGGGACACCTCAGCCACAGGAAGGACAAGGCAGCTGGTCCAACATACCTGCAGTGTTGGGAGATCAATAAAGATGTGCCTGTCCAGCCTGCCAGGTCTCATCAGGGCGTTGTCCAGGACGTCGGCGCGGTTGGTGGAAGCCAGCACTATGACATGGTCTGTGGTCCCCATTCCTGCCAAAAAAGAGCAGAGGAGGTTTTCCCCACCTCAGACTGCACTGCAGGTACACAGTGGGCTGGAGGCAGGGGATGGAGTACACAGCTTTACACAGCCACCCTTTGGGGCTGCTGAGGCTGAGTGTCCCCTGCAGCTTGGAGCAAAGTCAGGAAGGAACACTCCAGGTCACACAGGCCAGTCCCTGGTCACCATGGATAATCTGAAATCCCCTTTTCATTTACTTGGTAAGTATTGACTTAAGACTCATTTTTCCCCTTCCTACTGCCACACTTGGAAATTGCTCCAGCTAGAACCCAGAACAGAATCTGTTTTGGTGAGTTCACAGATGTCTTCTCACCCTCAGATTGTACAAGCAGCATTTCCCAGCTGAAACAACCTTTTCCACAAATTTCCATTTTCAGTTTTTATTTACTTACAGCCTTCAGTCGTCACAGCCCACCAGGGAGGGACAGGCTCTCCTCTGAGCTGCTCAGGTTAGTGCAGACAGAGGACAGCTCTGCCAAACAAGAGCCCTGTTACAGCAGGAGCTGCTCTTTGCCTCCTCACTCACCTCACAGGCACCGTGCAGGGCCCTGCACAGACCAGCCCTGCAGAACCCACAAGAACCAGACATAAAACACAACCCAAGAGCTTTGCACTGATTATCAGCACAGAATTTGGCCAAGCCAGTCAGAGCAGGTTCTGTCTCCAGGTCTTTAATGTGCAGGGAGCATTGGGATTTACAGGCTGCCCGAGAGCAGCCTCAGAGGCATCACAGACAGACAGGATTTCCTGGGGAAGGGAAGGCAGGAGGGCAAAGAGGGGCAGACTTTGTGCTGCCTGAGTGGGGAGCCAGAGCTCCCATTGAAACACTGCCCCTCATTTATTGTTATTTACTGCATTCCTCCAGGTGCCTGCAGGCCCCTGGGCATGAGTCACCTGCTTCCAGCACATTCCCCAGCCCTGGCATACAGCAGCCTTCCCAGGGAAAGGACACCACAGTCCCATGTGCTTCCCTGTGCCAAGGCCCACGCTGTGGAGAGGCAGCTCCATGCACGTAAGCTGGGCCAGGTTCAGCTCTCAGCTCCAGCACAAGAGCTGCCAAATGTGTCAGCGTGCAAGAGCTCAGCACAGATCAAGGTTCCAGGTGAGGCAGGGGACTGGCTGTGCCAGCCTGGGCTGCAGCAGACCTGGTGCTCCCTCTCTGCAGGCTCCTGCCTAAATAAGCTGCTGGAGAGGATGAAGCCCAGCATCCTTGAGGCGTGTATCACACTGCACTCTGGAGTGGGATAAACAAGCAGAGACTGGCAGGCACTCCAGGAATGGCAGGATTAGATGGCACAGTGCATTATCTGCCTTGCAGCTGAGAAGACTCTCTTAAAATAGGCCTGACTATTAGAACAAAAAAAAAACCAGAAGCACTGAGAGCATCCTCCTCACATCAGCTTCTGCCCCACTTGCTTAATGCAACACCACCTGGCATGTCACAGGCAAAGATCAGCCAAAGGAACAGGCTACAAAAACAACACCTCATCTCATCAACAAATGAGAGACAGCTCTGAAAATGCAGCCTGAAAAAAAGAGTTCTTGCAAGGGTCACAAACGAACCACTCCAGAAAGGAAAGGGAAAAAGGGTCTACTTGAGCTGCAAATGCCCTGCTCCCCACTGCTTGGTGGGTATCTCACAGATTTACTGTGTCACCCTTCAGCTATTTGTCCAAAAGCCTTTGGGCAGTCCCTGGGAGCAGTGGCACTGAAATGGGGGCTGCTCCTGGAGGAAGCCTTGGGGCTGCACATGGCACAGGTGAGGACTTGTCTGAGGCTCCAGGTGAAGAGCTGCTACCAAAAGCCCTCCTGCATTTCCATTCACAAAGCCCCAAGCTCAGCCCAGGACTGCCAGAGCTCCTCTGAAAGCATCCAGAAAAGAGGAGAGATTTGGGTCACATTCCTCTTCCGCTTGTCTGCGGTTTGAGAGGGAAGATTCACTATTCAGAGCAGGCACCTGCTCCGACAGAGCCGGGTTTGTGCGTCACTCACGGCACTCTCACAAACAGCTTTTGTAGAGAGGCTCCCACGGCACCTCCCCTGCTCCCACCACGTCCTGGTGCTTCCCAAACTCACAGCAAATTCTCAGAGGGAAGGAACCCAAGGCTGCTGAGGGGAGAGCCCTGGGATCTCCAAAGTGTTCCCAGCAATGTGACTGAGCCCCAGCCTGCACTCACCCCATGCAGCTCACGGTGCCCTCAGCTCCCTGCAGCCTGCACAGCTCTGATCCTCCTTTCCTCTCTCTCCCTTGCCTCCAAGGAATCTCATTCAATCAGAGAAATCCAACAATCAGTGATGACTCACTGATCTGCTTTTGTGCATGTTTTTTCTTCTCCAGTTAATACCCAGCTCGGGTCTGTGGTGTTGTCTTGCCTTCAGCCCTCAATTTAAGCCCAACCAGAGCTCTCAACCTTCCATCTCAAGGTTTCCTTACAGTCACCACTCTTGGGACAGAACTGTTCCCCTCCTAAACAGGTTATTGACCATCAGCCTGGGAAGTGTTTTGCCATGCTGCATGTGTCACTGGATGTTGTTTTAGGTAACACTCCAGTGACACGTGCCAGGATCCCTGCTGATGCCATGTTCCCAGCACCAGGCTGACATCCCTGCCAGCTGTCTCCTGTTTGACACAGTCAACTCCTTGGGCTGTTTTTTTTAGAGTTTGATAAAGCACTGAGCAAAATGAAGGACTCTGTACATGATCTGTGCAAGACAGGAATAAAGAATGAGATAATATAGATTTAAAAATAAACCAGGCAGCACACTGCAAACAAGGGATTATAAAGTACACACTGAGGATAACATTTACCTTCTAAACTCACTTTCCAGTTGAGCTGAACCCTCATTTCTGCATTAAGTCTCACCAGGAAAACACTCTGGAAACCACACCTAATTTATACAGGCTGGTGGAAATCAGACATTTTCATTTTTAGGATAGAGATGTGGAATGTACTGACTACATATTCCTGAACAGGCATGCAGGCTTCCATTTAATTCAGAGGCCAGCTCACCCTACAACAGCCAGGGGAGAGAAGGAGCCACCCAAGGACTGCTGGCCTTTCCTGTCAAGATCATCTGCTCCACTGGAAACACTCAGTACAGAGGCAGCAGCTGGAGCCTGGGTTTGGGGATGCTTTTGGTGCATGATGGTTTTTAATTTTTCATATGGAGAGTGTGATGAGACAACATGACAGTCAAGCTATGAGTCACAGTTACAATGAAGGGAAAAGTGAAACAAACACTCCCTGATGGGCAGGCAGCTGGTTACTCCTGACCCTGCAATAGTAAGATTTAGCAACAGAAATATTGCAAGTTGGGTCAGTGCTGCAGGCTTGGACAGAGACAGGACTAAGGACTGCCAAAGGATCATCCTTTGTGTGAAAGTGTCTGAGCAAAGGGCCAATTCCAGGTGCACAACAGCCAGAAACCAGACACAAGTGCAGCCTCAAACCAGGACTCGTTTGCAAAGCTTATCTCCCTCATCTCAGGCCTCCTGTGGTCAGGCAGACAACACAAACCTAAGACAATGGACAGGAGAATTGATGCATTACATTACTTCTGCCCTTTAGGACAGCTGAACTCTAAACCCTGACAGGCTTTAAACCATTACCTGTCTCAGACTGCATACAGTAATATCCAACAACATGTAATGGCCAGCTGGACTGAAACTCCAGGGAGTTAAATTTTACTAGATTTAGTCACTCTAGTGATTTACTAGTGATCTACTGACGGGATACATGGGCTCAGACTGGTTCAGATTTCAGAGAACACTGGAGGGGCCAGGCAGGTTCAAGCAGGACAAACAGCTGGAGCTCTGAGGAGATAAGGGCAGGGAGAAACACTGACCATCCATCTCCACCAGCAGCTGGTTTAAGGTCTGCTCCTCCTCAGCGTTGGCAAAGCCAGACACGTTGGTGGAGCGCTTCTTGCCCACGGCGTCGATCTCGTCGATGTAGACGATGCAGGGAGCGCGAGCCTGCGCCTCCCGGAACAGGCTCCGCACGCGAGCGGCGCCCAGACCTGCGGGAAAGGGAAAAACTGGGAGGCTGGGAGATAAAGCTGTTAGCAAAGCTGGACAGCAGCATTACTGCTCATCAATGAGGCACCTGAGAAACCCTCTGAACATGCAAGTCCCCCTCTCAACACTCCCGGCACAAAGAAACAGCCCCAGAAGTTGTGTTTGGTCCTTAGGCTCAGTGTGTGTCCTGGAGCTGGGTTTAACTGGGCTCTGAACCTGCAGGGACCCCTACAGCTGCTGCAGGAGGAGCTTTGCTCCCAACTCCCAACATGGCCTCCTGTTCCTCCCACAGCTCAAAGCAAAAATATTCATCATTTTCCTGCATACTGACCCTTGACAGGTCTCAAGAGATCTGTGAGGAAGGAAGAAAAGGAGAAGGATGGAAATCCCAAGGCACAGAGAGGCCCTACTTTCCCCATCTGCATTTCCATACAAGGAAGGAAGCCTCAGTCAAGGGCTTTAATAATAGGAACAGGGAAGCCAGAGAGGATGCTTGCAGGTGAAGGACCACAGCTGCACTCTATCAGAAAGCAGCAACCAGAAATGCACTTCAGATACTGCATAATTAAGGAACTGCATCACTGCAAACCTTTTATATCTTCAGTCTAAGTATCCAACTCATCCTCCCCATGCCAAATCCTTTGCAGGAAGCCCAGCCAGCCCCTCCAACTCCACAACAGACAAATAGAGCTCCCCCCATTCCTCAGAGCACCTCACCTCCAATCACCTCCACGAACTCGGAGCCTGCCATGGCCAGAAATGGCACCTGGGCCTCTGTAGCCACAGCCTTGGCCAGCAAAGTCTTCCCACAGCCTGGAGGGCCCAGCAACAAGGCACCCTTGGGCACTTTGGCCCCGAGCTGGAGGTAGCGGTCGGGATTCTGCAAGGACAACACAGCTGGGTCAGGCCACAGCTCACACCAAGCACCTGCACCACACTGGGGCTTCCCAGAGCACCCCTAGAATGTTTTCAGCCTGGGCAGCTCTGAGCTGCCCACAGGAGCAGCTCCAGCTGCATTCCCACTGTGGAGCTGGACAGACAGAGCTTGCTTCAACAGAGGCTGCCCAGAAGCAATGAAGGATGAAGTGCAGAGCAACCCCCTCCCCAGGTCACCCCTCTGTCCCAGAAGGTGGGCAGCAAACATTTGTTTTGTTCTACTTTTACATACCTTTAAATAGTCCACAAATTCCTTGACTTCCATTTTTGCCTCGTGCATTCCTGCCACATCCTTGAAGCCAATCCCTTTTCCAGATTTCCCATCCACAATGGTGAAACGAGCCATCTTCAGCTGGTTCTGTGGGAGGCAGCACAGGGACCAAACAACTTTGGACAAGGCAACAAGTCTGGAAAGGCTGTTTGCTACATTTTGGGAGCCAGCCCAGGGAGACAGCCCAGCTGTCCCTACCAAACACCACTGAAGTCCCCACCAAAACACGGATTTTTGTTCTGGAGAAAGTTCCCAGATGGGTGGTTGACTCAAACTTTATTTATCCACATGTTGGGAAGAGACAGAATAAACTTGCAGTAATAGTCCCAACACAATCCAGCTCAAGTTCAATACAAGCTCCATGTAGACCAGGAAGGGATGATTATTAAAAACATGCAGATTTCCAAAACTGATTTGGGATCTCCTCCCTGATTTCTAAATGCTCTGATCCTTAATACACATGGGACAGTCACAGTTCTGAGGAATATGTGTTGATGGCAAATAACTGTCAGTGATAAATAATTGCCAATATTTGTGAAAGCACAGACACTTTGCACAGCCTTTGATGCTGCTGCTGGTTTCTGCTGGAAACCTCCCAGGCCAAAATTACAGGTTCTCAAACTGAACAGCCAGCACGTTTCCATCTCCTGATGCATGTGAAGCCACAACGAGAGTCAAAACAAGAATTCAGTTAAACATCCCACTCATAACTGCTCAGTATGTTCTACTCAAAGCAGCTACTCGGGAGGTTTTTACTTTCAGAAGGTTTATGCCTTCTGAGGCCTCAGAAACGTCTAAAGGAAGAGTTAAACTCAGGGCCTGGCTGTCCCCACTTAAGCAAGGACACAAACTAGTCCTCAAGGCCTCATTACTCAACACTTCTTTAAAATATTCTTTTTCTCTGAGCAGCTGCATCCTTTTGTTCAAAGAGAATCTCAAAGCCAAAAGAGAACTGCGGAGGAGACTGAGTGGGAAATCCAACAAGGGACTGAATTCACTGTGTTTTCATCCCCAATCCCTGTGGTCAGGGACAGAGCACCCCAGGCTGATTCCTGCAGTTTCATCAGCTGATCCAGGCCAGGGTGGGAGAGAGGAGGAGGAGGAGGTTTGCCTGGTGTTGCAAGCGAGGCATGAGCAGGAGCAAAACAGGCCAACACATAATGAACTCCAGAATCTGAACATATTTTATAAATTGAGAACTCATTTTGCAGAAAGCAGCAATTCCTACTTCTGGCTGTATGGGAGGCATGTTGGCAGGGCCCAGTGAAAAACACCATCTGCAGCTGCAGCTCATTAGCAAGCTTTGAAAACAGCAAACTGGACTGAAATTCCCTGAGCTCAGCCCTTCCTGCCACTGGGAAGGGAAGGGACCTCAGCTAAGGCCAGTTAAGGTACCAGCCAGGAAGATGATCAGCACAGGATGCAAGATGTGGCAAGACTGGAGAGCCCTTGGCACCAGCTCATCCTCATCCTGCACTGACTTTGCTGGGAAAAGGGGAGGAGAGAACCCAGCAGAAGCCAAGACTCCCCACAAACATGCTCAAACCCAGGCTACTCACAAAGGCGTTGAAGCCCCCGGCCCTGCTCGCCACCCTGAAGAGACGGAAGATGCTCCACAGCATGGACACGGCCACCAGGGTCACTATCAGGGAAAGGACATCACTGAAAGGACAAACACAAGCACAAAGGCTTCAGCACTCAGCCACAACCTGCTCAGTATTACCCAACATGGCTACTTTTAAAGGACATTTAGGCTACAGTGCAAAAAAGCAGATGAGACTCAGAAAATGGAGCTTTCGCAGGTTTTTACACAGATATATAAAACCCCAAACCCCAACCATTACATAACCTAAGAAGTTAAGCAGAGGACATTGGCAAACATTGCCTACAGCTGTGGAAGAAATTCGACCTCACCATCCACTTCAGAGGCATTTCTGCTTCTAAAACAAGCAGGACCTCCAGGCACTGAGATCACACCCGGAGCAGAATCCGCTGGGGCTGGCAGTGCATCCAAAGGGAGCTCACTGCTGAGGACAGGGTCTGGTAACAATAGGGATTCCAGCTCTCCTAACCCTGGCAGAAATCCCAGTGTGGGTCTCCCATTAAGAGACTGCTTGTTCCTCCTTAGTCAAATCTCTCAGGAGTCCTTTATGCCAGAAAAAAAGTGCTCCAGCACCAACATTGTTTGTTTTCTGGATCCTTGGGAACACCCATTAGAAGGGTGTTGGGGACACTCCAGATCTAACACAGTTACAGGACAAACATGTTGAGGACAAATACCCTGTGAGCTCTACACAAAGGATGCTTCCAAGAGCAGGAAAAACGATCCTATGCCAGATGACAGGCTCAGATTGGTTCTGCTCCACATGCCTGAGGAACCATCCGGCCTCGCCACACTTTTGTGCTTTACACCAGGAACGTGTGCTCCACCTCTCACAGAGGAATGATTTACTGAAGCAAGGGACCAGCAGGAGCTCTATACCCAGCTGCATTTTTCTGCTCAGTGAGAGATGCAAAGGCAACACTGAAACCTGAAAGTCACCTTCAGTTTATCTGCTCTGCAAACAGGATTAATTCTGAAACACCCTGAGCGCCCACAGCGTGGAGCAAGCTGAGCCCAAGCTGCAAAGGCTCTGCACCTCACAGGCTCCAACTCCAGACTGAGACCAAATCCTCCAGACATTCATCAGCTCTTCTGAGAACTTAACACCCCATCACAGCTCTTAAAAAATTGTTTAAAAATCTCTTTTGATGAGCAGGGGGAACAGCTTGCGTTGGGGGCTGATTGTTCAGTCCTCCCTTCCTGTTACACATAAGTCTGAACAAATTGGCAAGTTGTGAATTTGAACTGAAGGTCTCATACTGCATGATTAGTTAAAAAAGCTTATTTTTGTATACTCAACTACATGTTAAAAACATCCAAATGTTAATGAGAGGATGAAATCCAGCCCAGGTATGCATTCATACACAAACTTCACATTTTTGCAAGGTGTCTGGGATGACGAATAACACACACTGGCCATCTCCAGTGGGAAAATCAAAGCATTATAATGAGGAAGGAAGGCTTAGTGCATCCCCAGCCTGTAACATCACTTGTTGCCAAAATTTCTATCACACTCTGCACTTGGATAGTTGATTATGAGAACAAAAAATGCTCAGTTGAGCAAGAACTGAGTGACCCTGACCTGAAACATTTTGGCCTGTTGAATGCTGCAATTACAGATTTCTTAGGACCCTCACCTTTCAAACATTAATGTGCATCTAAAGCACCTCATCTTTCAGAAACATTCACTCAAAGCTCCAAATCCAAGCCCACTTTTCTGTTCTGTATTTAGGTAACATTTAGCTGAAAGTCACTTTTTTCCAAGCAAAGGATGCTGTCACCAATACAAGAGTAACAGTAAGGACAAACTGATATCATACTTTCCATAAAAGCCAGGGTGTTTGTAGGAAATGGGGATTCTCTCCTTCTCATCAATATTCAGCTCATCCTCCACAGCTCTGAGCTTCTCCTCGAATTTGTCGATGTTTGCCACGCGCATGGTGTACAGCAGGGTCACGTTCTGGGGACAGGCAAGCCACAGCAGCATGGAAATGTTATTTATTTCATATATATCAGTATCTGCAAGGAGCAGAGGGGCACAGCATGGACAGCTCAGGCACAAATTAGCCTCGTGCTCCACCCTTTGATGCTGCATCAATGAATTTGGGAGCAGATGAATGAATGACACCAGGGCTCTGAGTGAATTTAGGAACCCTCTGGTCCTAGGAAAAAAGGCTGATAGAGTTTGACAGAACACTCATGACTGAAATCCAAACAGAAGAAAACTTCTGAAACAAAACCCAGTCATAAGAGTTTACAATCTCCTGGACACCTTCTCCCACATCAGACTGAGCTGGTAGAAGAAAACTGAGTTTCTCCAGCTTTTTATATATACAAAAGTTTTTTTTTTCCCGAGGCCATTATTAATTATTTTTACAATTCAAATTGCAAGTCTTAGTTTCAACTTTAAACTTCAAATGCAAGAAACAACTAAAGCAAATTTACCAGCTGGAGTTTTACCGACCATTGATTCAGTCACCTCCAGCAGTATTATCTAAGCTCACTGACAGCTGCAGGGAGTCACTCACAACTTGTCCGTGTGGAGTTCCACCTGGGTGCAGATAAATCTCCACGATGTCACTCTCAGGCACCACCTCGATCCTCTGCACCTCCCCCTTGGACAGCATCTCGTTCACAAAGTAGTTCCAGGAGATGTTGGTCCCTTCCCTGTTGTCGCTGATCAAGAAGCGAAGCATCAGCACCACGAAGGTGAGGACCAGCAGTGCCCTCAGACGTTCCAGGTGCATCTGGTTCTCCCTTCTCCTGCGCTTCTCTTCCTCTGCAGAAAAAAAATAGCAGAGGAAAAAGGATTAGTGTGCAATTGTGGAGTTTTCTGACCCAAAGAAGGGATAATTAAATGACAAAGATTCACACAATGGTACTTTGGAGGGGTTTTTGTGCTGCATGTTTGGTTTCCCCTGAAGGACTGGGCTTCCCATGGTCCTACTGGGACCAAACCCACTAAAATCCCTCCAAAATCCTTCCAGGCTAAAATGAGACACTCTCTTGCCTGGCCCCATATGGACAGAGGTCAAATAAAACTACAGCACCCTTGTTGCTAAAAATCAAACTGCAGAATGACTATAACCACTTTATACAACATGGTTCCACAGCAGAAAATATCAGGAGTAATCCCAGTGTCTCTGGTAAATCCTACAGCACATTATTGTTTCCAGGTGAGCTCTGATCTCCTGGCACCTGCACCACAACTCCACTACCTCAGTAAATACCTGCATTTGCAGGGAATGGGAGATAGCACAGAACACAAATACACTGCAAATCCATCTGCCTTAACCAAATTCCCTGGATTTTCTCCCATACAACTCACCTCATGTTTCAGAGGGTTTGATAACTTGCCCACATTAAGGATCTGTATCCAAGAGGGATTTCTAAGCTGGATATGCTTTCCCACACTTTTATTGTGCTGCAGCCACACTGAAGCAATGACACATGGAAAAGGGATGTTTTACTTCAACTATTGCCATCAAATGTTTTTCCAGTCTCACAACACTTTTATTTTTGCACTGCATAGGCAAATTTACAATTCTGTGGGCTGTAAAGGACTGTCACAACACAGTTCAGTGTCAGCTGCTGGCCAGTGTTCGAGTTGTTCAAATGACAACAAATATCTCCTCCTCTTTCCAGTCACATGTGAGTGTTCCCAATATATAATTTAGCACTTGCTCTTGATCTACAATTTAACAGCAACAGCACCATGGCACACATAAATACCCTTCTACACCCAGAAATAAATTCATTCTGTGCCACTGGGCTCTAATGCATCAGTGCTGCAGCCTAGATTTGATTTATTTGCAAATTCATAACAAATGTCCTGACACCAGCATTTATCACTGGTCACCAATTAGGCCCTACGCATGCTGCAACAAAACCCAGGGACAAACATATGACCTAGGCAGCTGCTAAAAAAAGTCCTCTGTCCTTCAGAGGCACAGCCTCATTTTTCACTGCTTCCCAGCTCTGCTCCACACTGAACAGGAAAGGCTTGTTCCTAAATAGAAACAATGCAGCTTGGCAGCGAACTCATCATTTCAGAGGGCTGTGACAAGCTCAGGCTCCCTGTCCAGCCCATTGCCTTTGTTCTCTGCTGCCATCTCCTCACCAAGTGTTATCTGCTGCATCCAGCTTTGTTAGGACTCAGGAATTCATCCCAAGGCTGCAGGATGACATCCACTACAGTCTTATTAGGGAAAATTAAAATACATGATGGAAGACTTAGTCTGCACAACATCCTGAAAAGCTGAGCGGGTTCTAAATAAAAAGACTTCACAGAGAAAAAAAACTACTTAAGGAAGGTGACTCCTGACAGGAAAAGTCCATCTGTGGCTGTGCAAGTCCCTTGGAGGTATCAGAGTCAACTCCTGCTAGAGCACTTTCCTCTGTTTCATTTCAGACCAAGTGGAGGCCCACAGCCTGCTCTAAACACACAATCAGGGGTGTGATCACAAAAACATCGCCCAGGGAAAAGCTGCCCATTAGACATCCCGACAACTTCTCCCATTTCCAGGAATTAAACCTTTCCAGGACCTTTAGCCTGCAGCTGAATAATTTCAGGAGAGAAGCCTATTTCTAGAAAGCTGCAAGGCAACACCAAGCTTTCCTCTAGTCTGTGTTTAATTAAGGACAAAGCCGATCTATTTCTCAGCTGCGGTGAAGTGTGACCGTCTGTACAGAACAACATCCACACTGCACCACGAGCCACCCCACAGCACTCGGGAAACCAGTCCCAGGGACTGCATGTGACACTTGCAAGCAGCAGCTGTGGGAATACTTTCAGCATTTGAGTCTCCACCAAGCAATGATTTGCCATTAACCCCAAATGTGAACTCTCTGATTAAAATCTTTGCAAGGGCTGCGGTGACAGTTCGAAGAGTTCTTTGTAATAATTACAGCAGAGACAAGTGTTCCCCTGGAGACACGGGGCAGCACTCTCCCTCCCAGAGCCAGGCTGTCCATTAATCACAGGAGGAGAGGCCATGGAACACAGCGTGCTGCTGGGTACTGATGTGAACAGCCACAGCACTTCCAGGTGCTGTGCTCAGCCGTGCCCCGGCCTTGCACACCACGCGCCCCAATTCCAACTTCCTTCCCTTCCTTCTGATCCCTGTACTCACATCCCACTGAACACTTCATCCCAGTTAAAGCATCAAGGAAAAGCCACTGCTCTGGCCCTAAGGACACTGCAGTGACATCAGCCAGGCTGTCAGCAGCACCTGACCTCTGACTCAAGAAGCAGAAAGTCCAGGAGGATTCAATTATTAAGCACAACAAAGCAAAAGCCAAGTGCTCACCCATTCAATGATACCCAGGTAAAGGCTTAAAAAAAAATCAACTATAAAATTATATTACAGTCTGTAATGACATCAAGGGCCTCACAACTTGCAGTGCAAAGTTCTGGAGGCATGGCAGGGGGTTGGATGATTTTATGGTTCCTTCCAACCCAAGTCACTCTGTGACCAACAGGTTTTTAGGGAGGTAAAACTCATTTTCAAATAATTCTTTACATGTCTGTGGCTAGGAGAATATAACATGGGGAAAAAAACAGTATCTAGAAAGACTGATTTAAAAAAAGAAAACCCAAGAAAAATTAGTAACACAGCTGAGAGTTCTTTAAGGAATTTATATCTAAGTTCCAGGAATTCACTAGAAGTAGGGACACATCCACACTGAAGGTAAGTGAAATATAAGAAAATAAAACCAAATCCAGCTTAAATGACTGGGTTCAGTTAATACAAGTTTATTAAGTCAAAATGCTCTACAACAAAACCTCCCAACCAAAACCCAGCTAATATTACTGTCCTCCTTCATAAAGGGGCAATGCCAAGGCAAACAGCAATAGGGAGATTTGCACAGAAATCAAAGTGGCCCAGAAAGAGTCACTTCCATCATCTTTCATCCCCTGATTAGATATTAGGGGAAAATTCTCCCCTGGGAGGGTGGGCAGGCCCTGGCACAAAGTGCCCAGAGAAGCTGTGGCTGCCCCTGGATCCCTGATAATGTTCCAGGCCAGGCTGGATGGGGTTTGGAGCAACCTGGGACAGTGGAAGGTGTCCCTGCCCATGGCACTGGATGGGTTTTAATGTCCTTCCAACCTGAGCAACTCCAGGATTTCTATGATCTGCCTTGCATTTTCCAGTCCATCATCTAAACCAAAATTCTCCTTCAAACATGCTGTTAGCCTCAGGCTTTTACAGGGAGAAGTGACAGGTACAGGGAAGCACAAAGGTGGATCTTCCTCCCTGTGTGCCCCTCCCTGTGTTTCAGTAAATCCCAGAATTTTTGGCACACACCTACCATCCTCCTCCTGTGGAGATTTCTTCTTGAATCCTCCATTCTTCTGGCTACTCCCCCGAGAGCTGGATGTAGCAAACCAGGAGGTGCTACCTGCAGGCAAGCAGAGGTCAGAGAGGGTTTTGATGGCACAAGGGAAATCATCTGGAGAAATTTCTTTAGTACTGAAACATGGACACAATTCCCAAGGCACAGCCACTGCCAACACTGGTGTGGGCAGTTAGAACAGCCTCACACTCGGGATTGGAAATGCTCATTAAAGGAAATGTAGGTAATGGAATTAAATCAGGTGTCTGAGGAATGCTGGGGGATACTCCAATAAAAACCAAAAAAGGCTACAAACACAAAGTCTAATGACTCCAGAACTTCTTTGATTCCCTGAGCCCCTCATGGGAAGGTGCCACTGTTCATTCCTGTCACCAAACACAAACCTGGAACCCCAAACACCCCCACCTCCCACATGCAGGAACAGAACACTTCTGCTGCACTTTCAGGAGTGCAGAGGCAAGGTGAGGAAAGGTCAGCTCTCTTATGAAATCAGACCTTTCCCTTCATGCTCCTCAGGACTCACCCAGGAGATGCCAAAGTCTGACTGGATCCCTGATTATGTGCTGTCTTGTCAGGACTCCACCAAGGCCCTGACGTGGCAGGGAAAGTGTTGGTGCCACGAGGCTCTGAGGAAGGAGAGAAAGAAAAACAAGACAATGATTGGAAAACGCTGTGGCTGCTGAAGCTTTGTGGGCCTCCCTGAGACTCGGATTCCTGAGCAGGGAAACGCTGTGGGTGAGTGTCAGGACAGCAGCTGGGAGCCCTGGATGGGATTCCTGGTTGGACACTTCCCACATGACTTTGGAAATGTTTATAAACCAGAGCAAAGAAAGCATGAATAGACAACCCATGCTCAAAACACTTAATACTTCATATTTTTCCTGCCCATGTCTGATTTTTTGTCCTAAATGCATGCTGGAAATCAGTTCTTAGAATGCAAAGATTCCCACTGTAGGAAAAGGAAGTTTTTCATAAATAAAAGGACTTTTTAAAAGGGAATGTTAAGGACTTTTAACCCTCCTGCACAGGAGCAAGGCCAATGCAGCTCTGTCCCTGAGAAAACTCAGCAGGAATCCTGCAGGGGATAATCACACTTAAGTGCAATTTCACAACATCTAAACTAACATTTATTAATTATCTCACTGAACAAAGTCTGACCTCCAGTGTGAATCCCTGTGTCCCTCCCACTGCACAGGCTCCAGTTTCTAAACCAGCCAGGGACACTGACCAGGCTGAAACCCCTCACTCAGTTTTCTTGGTTCTCTTTTTTCCAGCTTGTGATGGCCTAAGATGGCAATCTTGGGATTGATGCTCTCTAGAACAGAGCAGCTTAAATTAAAACTGATCCCAGAAAAACCTGGCATGAAACAGTGACCTCCATTGTTCTCCTTCCACCTCCTACTTACACCACAGAAAAAGTCCTAAATCCAGAGGAGGCCGCAAAGTTGGTAAGAGGGATGGAGAGCCTCTTCTAAGAGGAAAATGGGAGGATTGGGATTGTTCAGCCTGCAGAAGAGAGGCTTCAGGATGACCTAACTGTGACCTTTCAAGTGCCCTAAGGGGCTCCAGGAGAACTGGAGAGGGACTTGGGACAAGGGAGGGAGTGACAGGACACGGGGAATGGTTTTCCCACTGCCAGAGGGCAGGGCTAGACGGGATATCGGGAAGGAATTGCTCCCCGAGAGGGTGGGCAGGGCCTGGCACAGGCTGAGAAGCTGTGGATGCCCCTGGATCCCTGAAGTGTCCCAGGCCAGGTTGGACGGGGCTTGGAGCAGCCTGGGATAGTGGAAGGCAGCAGATTAGAATAAAATTACCTCTAAGGTCCCTTCCCACCCAAATAATTCCATTATTTCCACGGTGTCTCCCAAGTCAGTGTCCAACAGCGCTGACCCAACAGACCTTCGGGACAGCACAACGACAGGTCCCTCCCGAGCAGCCCCAACGTCCCTCCCCCGCCCGTTCTTCTCCTCTCCCGGTGCCCCCAGTGGTCGGTGAGGCCCCGCCACAGCCCCGTTACCTGCAGGCCGCGAACCCCGCCGAGGGCACCGCCGCGGGGCCGGGCCCAGCCGGCGGCGGGCGGCCGCCAGAAGGCGCAGCGGCCGCGGAGAAGCCCCATCCGCAGCAGCAGCGCCATGTCCGCCGGTCGCACTCCCCGGAGGCTCAGAGGCCGTTCCGGCGGGCCGGGCCCGGGCCGCGCCGCGGCCGCTCCGCCGGTACCAGCACCGCGGCCTCAGCGCGGCCGGAAGTGGCCGGTGAGGGCCGGGCGGCCATCTTGGACGCGGGGGCGCGCTGCCAGGCCTCAAGATGGCGGCGGCGCCGCGCGGGGGCTGCCGGGAAGGGGCGCGCGGTTACCGCGGTAACGGGGGCACGGCCCGGTCTGAGGGCCCGGTCTGAGGGCTCGGCACGGCCCGGCCGCGGAGCCCCCGGGCCGGCCCCTCCCGCCGCTCCTCGGGCGGGGTCTGCGCTGCAGGCGAGCCCCAGGCTGGGGCCGGCCCGGTCACGGCTCCTGGAGCAGACGATTCCCCACCAGCCCGGCCTTCTCCGGGCTCTCCAGCGTGGCCAGGGCCCAAATTATTTAGGCAGGAGAACAAACGCCTGGGAGGGGCGAGAGGGTCCCTGCAAGGGTAGAAGAGAGGCTGCAGTTACACCGTGGGTGCTTGGTACTGGAGTCTTGTGGTATGAGCACACAACCACCCTTGCTCTGGGATTTTATCCCTCCTAATCCCATGTAATTGTAATGCCTGGGAGAAGAAGGAATAACCTCTGCAGTCTTCGATTCAGCAGAGAGGAAGGATATCAGCTCCTTTCCTGTGCAGCTGTTGCTGAGGAATTTTCCCGTTCTGACAGCCTGAGGTAGGAGTGAGCTCTGGTAGAAAACAGCGATGGGAGTGAGGGACTGAACTGTGTTCCGTGGGAAAGGGAGTGAACAAATACATAGAAATGTGTATTTACTTTGAGGGTGGTGAGGCCCTGGCCAGGTTGCCTGGAGAAGCTGTGGCTGCCCCATCCCTGGCACCTTAATGTCCCCTCACTTCTGGAAATCTCCTTGTGTCACTGGATCAAACAGTTCAATTTACAGACACACAGATCAGTGCCAATTAATTCGTAAGGGCTGTTCAGAGCTCGGAGGGGATGTGGCAGCTCAGGGCACCTCCACCCACAGATCCCATGTACAACGTCCTGGGAGGCTGCACTGACTCTCAGCTGGAAGATCCAGACCCGAATGTGACTGAGCTGTGCTGAACTGGGAGTGCTGGTTATTTACAGACACATCACAGAGCTGGAGTTGACACAATTTCTATCCCTCTTTTCACACTGTGCTTCAAAGACAGCCAGATGACAGAGCACCAGGAAGGCTGGACAGAGAAGCTCTGGCTGCCCCTGGACCCCTGGAAGTGTCCAAGGCCAGGTTGGATGGGTTTGGAGCAGCCTGGGATAGTGGAAGGTGTGGAACAGGATGGGCTTTAAGGTTCCTTTCCACCCAAACCATTCCATGACTCCACGAAGGAGGGCTGGGGGTCTTTGCCTTGTTGGTGCCAATACAAAGTGGTGCCAGGAAGGAGAGTCAGGAGGTTCTGCCCTGCATGGGCAGCTCAGGCTGTGCGTGCCAGAGGTGACCTTGGGAAGGTGGCTTCAGTCACTGCCCTTGGACTGGCAATATGCTCCTTTGGGAGTAAGCCAATATTCTGAGAGGCCAGATATAACCTGATCCAGGCTTGGCCTTGCTGGGATGTGCTCCAGCCATGACATCACTCAGTAATGCCACGTCTATTTACTACCAGGGGAAGGTGCTGGATTGGAGGCTGAAATCCCTGGTTTATCTGCTGAGCAGGTTAGGAGCAGGAAGCAGCATTAGCAGCCACAGCTTGTCCTTTTCAGGCCCAGAGAAGTCTGTTTCTACGGGAAACACAGCTCTGCTCTGTCTGAGAATTCACCTCTCCTGTTTCCATGCTCCCTGTAAGGCACTCTGAGGCTCAGCAGGTTCTTCAGCCCCCCAGCTCATCCCTGACTCATTTCCACACAGCACTTTGCCAGTGGGGTAAATGGATACCTGGAATCAGGTGGCCATTGCGACATCCACAGACTTCTCATCAATGAATCAAAGGATTACATGCAGAGCTGAACCTGCTGGAAGGTAAATTCAGACTTTTTACAGGATGAAAAACATCCCCCAGGAGTTAAGCCAGGACTTTGCTAAGCCAGGACTTTGCTCCGGCAGGACAAACCAGGGCCTGGCGTTTCCCAGCATCCCTCAGCACTCTGTCATGCACCAGATGGGATTTTTTCGATTACTTCTTTGCAGATGACAAATCAAGGTCAAGGGATAGATGCTCCCCTTCAGCACAGCACAGCCAAGAACCCAGGAAAAACCTTAGGGTCAGCAACAAAGGATGTGCTTAAGAGACCACATGGTTTTCTCCTCCAGCACAGTAAAACTCCTCACCAGGAAAGAGCTGCTCAGCCTTTTTCCATGAGCCAGTCCAAACCCATCACACCTATTCCCTCCTCCAGGAACAGCTTGGGATCACAGCGAGTTCCAGTTCCATGGCAGAGAACGGCCTGGCACTGACACTGCTCCTCCCTGGGGCACAGAGCCTCCCCAGCCCCAGGGTGAGCCTGGGACACAGCACTGGGGTACAAATCTATCTCTGGGTCACCTCTAAAGCCCTGGAGTGTAAGACAGGCAGGTGACAGATGGCTGGAGGCAGGGGATCATGGGGACTCGGCCACCCCACAGCAGCCACGGCTCCGTCTGCCAGCCGGGGCTTAGAAACCTCCGGAAAAGCTGACACAGGGAAGAGGGAGCAACACTCTGAGAGTGACAGGGATAAGGGGCAGAGCAGGGGGAGGGAAATGGCTGTTTGTGACTCAGAGCAGATGACTCTGTGGGAGTGCACTCCCCGGAGAGCTGCTGGAGCGAGCAGAGCTCGGACAGGCCCGGATTCCATCTGTGTGCGGGAGGTGGCTGAAGTCATCTCCAAACCCCGCAGGTCACTAAGCTCCGGGTGAGCAACTGTCACTCCACACCCCTGAAATCCATAAGCAGCCTGGAAACCCAAAGCCTGTCATTAGGAATGATAAAAACAGTAATTAGAGCAGGGCTGTCATGAGTTCACACCTGGAACATCAATATGAGGCGTTTACCCAGCAGCAGGAGAGCACTTCCCCCGGAATCCATCCTCTGCGGATGCATCAGGCACAAAGCTCCACGGACCACTCTTCACACAGGTGTAAGTAAATACTGCAGAGAGCCTTGCAGAAAGACTTTATCCACCACAACAGCAGCTCTCAGCTTTGAGGGATCTAAAAGTGCTGCTGCTGTGGAGGCACAGGAGTTACATGAGCTCCTGGGCCACGGGCACTGCCTGTCCTGATCCCAGTCCTGGTGCTTCACTGGGATTCAGATGGGTGCACAGGAGTTAAACCTGCAAAACAGATTTTGGGGCAAACAAGCTGTGCTGAGGAGTTAGACCTTCAAAACAATGCAGATTTGAATATCAGAGAGCTGTTCCATGAATTTAGCCTTAATTACATCTTGTAGAGCTCTGAGCAGCCACCACAAAGCATGTGAAAATCCACACTTTTATTTCTTCATGGTATAACAGGTGTAACAGCTTAAGTTGAAGTGTCCTTAACATCAACGACAGCAAAGAAATACAAGGATGGCTTGAAAATAGCTTTATTCAGTAAAACTGAGTGTGTACAGAGCCAGGGAGGCTCCTGCTGCAGCACAGCAGCTGTACTCCTCACTGCCTTCCCAAATGGCTGCTTGGCTTGCCAAACCCATTTCTCTTCAAAATGTTAATACATGACATTAATTAAAACACGAGCCAAGCTTAAAGTAAAGGTTTTCCTAATCAAAGTTCTTCTAAAGTTTTATTCTCTTGGCCTTCAATGTTGGCACCTGACTGGTCACTCAGGATTTATCCTGTACCAGCCATAAATCACACCTTATTTCATCTATTAAAAATAGATTCCCATCCCTCCATCCTGCAAGGAGCTGAATCAGCAGGGAACTGAACCCACAGCAGCACAGCCCAGGAATTTTTGACTTTAGGGCTGGCATGATGGTTCCTTCCCTGACAGGACAGCTGCTGAAGGATTGAGGTGAATTTGGTCTCCCAGAGGTGGCTGGAGCAGGTGAGAGGCTGACACAGGTGCCACCTCCAGAGTGAGTCAGGAGGCAGTGCCAGAGCAGGGAGTGGAGGGTCAGGAGCTCTGTCCCCAAAGTCAGTGTCCTTTGAGCTCGCTGGGACAGACAGAAATAGGCCTGAAAGCACATTCCCCAAGCGGCCTCATTTCCCTGCCCTCACACAATGTTCTCTTTCCTTCTCAGCACCAGGGTATTTGTTTTATTTTAGGATTTAAGCGCTTACAACCTTTATCGAAGGATAAAGGTGCTCAACAATTGACTGTAATTTTTTTTTTAGTCTTAAGTATTGCAATTAAGGAGCACAAGCCAGCCCAGGGTAACAAAGGCAGGTTAAACATCCCCATCTCAGAAGTCTCACCAGCAAACCAGCAGAACAGTCCCCAAGGAAATAATCCTCCCATTCCTGCTGTCAGCTTCCCTTCTCTAAGTACTCGAAAGTTCCTCCCTGAACCAGGCTGTTGTGTTCAAATAGAAAAAGGTCAGGGTGACACAGAAAGGGTTTAACTTCCTCCCCAGCGCTGGATCTCTGACCTGGATGACATTCAAGGTTGTCAAGGAAGCAGTTACACACAACTATATTTAGGAAATGAAAACACGTATTTCCCCTCTCCTCTGCTCAGAGGCCAACACTCACCTGCAGCGTTTGCAGGGAGCTGTGACAAGAAGCTTAATGGAAAGGAAGCAAAAAAAACCCCAACCCTTTTCACTGGTTTAGTAGGTCTTACAGAGAGAGAAGATGGGTAGAGATAAAAAGGCTAAGCCTAAGTGGAACACAGGACCAGCTTAACAGGCTCAGAATAAACCTCTCTCCTGCTGTTATTTAACAGCAGAGCTGGACACGTGCTCCCGAGCCCAGCACAGGGATTTCTGTTCCTGGGGTCTGTGGCACCCCCAGCTCACAAGAACTGTCCCTCAGGCTGCCAGGTGTGTGACCCTGAGTGGCTCTGCACATGCCAAAATCCCAGTTACAGCCCCGCTCTTGGCAGAGGGGGGGTTAAAAACCAGGAATATTCCAGATGAGGTCATGGGCAGAGCTGCTGCCTCCAGGCTTCCCCATCCCCAGCAAACAAAACAACACGTGGTGACCCAGCTCTGCCACCCACACCAGGGCACCGGAGCTGGGACCTGCTCCATGGACTGGATTCCTCTCTGGAATTCAGCCGCCTTGGTGACACAGAGGGGCTGGGACAGCAGGTGTGTGGTACAAAGTACAGACACACAGCAGAGCAGTGGAATGGTTTGGGGTGGATAAACCTCAAAGGTCATCTGTTCTCACACCTGCCATGGGCAGGGACACCTTCCACTATTCCAGGCTGCTCCCAGCCCCATCCAGCCTGGCCTGGGACACTGCCAGGGATCCAGGGGCCTCCCCACCCTCTAAGGAACAATTCCTGCCCCATCTCCATCTGTGAGCAATGGATCCCAGCCTGTGATCAATCACCACCTCGTCAACCACACAGAGCAGTGCCACATCCAGTCCAGTCAGTCGCTTCCATGAGAATAAAGGAATGACTGACATAATCCAGCAGGATTGACCTGTTTAGATGTTTCTTTTAGGAGGCACCCTGCACATAAAAGCTGCACAAAAGCATTTTGGTGTTGCGTGATCAGCACTTAAAGGATCAGAGAGGCCCAAAACGCGGCCGGGTCAGGAGCGAGCAGTGAAGTCCCCGTGGTTTCCGGGGGGATCCCCCTGGGCTGGTGGAGCAGCCACTGTTCCCCCAGCACCGGGGCCCCGACCTGGGCAGCGACCTCGGAGCGCCCTGGCACACACGGCAGCGGGAGCGGTGATGAGGGTGCGCTCGATGGAGGAACCGGGCCCGGAGCAGGACCCGAGCGCGGGGCCCGTGTGGCGCAGGGGCAGCACGGACACCCGCCAGAGCAGCACTCCCTGACGCCGCTCCCAACCCGGCGCCTTGTCCCAACACCGATTTTCGGCTACGCCGGTGCCCCAAGTGCCAACACCGCAGCACCGACCCCGTGACCACAGCCGACCGGGGAGCGCCCGTTCCGCTGATCCAACAATGCCGGGGCAGCGCGGCGGGCTCGGGGCTTAGCTCAGCCCGCAGGACCTTGGAGGGCCTGTCCCGGTCCCGATCCTATTCCCGGTCCCGGAGCTGGGCACGGTAGGTCCCTGCGGGGTCGGTTCCGGTGCCGGTGTCGCTCCCGGTTCTGGTGCCGCTCGCGGGGTTCCCGGCCCCTCCCGCCCCCTGCTGGCCCCGCCCCGGAAGCGCCGCCCGGCGCGCGTGGCCAATGGGCGGCGGCGCTGCCGGGACACGTCGCGCGCCGCCGCGCTCCCGTCACCCCCCGCGCGGCGCCGGGGTGGAAGGGGGGGGGGTGTATTCCAGCTCCGCCCCCCCACCCCGGACCGCCGCGCCCGCCAATGAGCGGCGCCGTCTCATCGGGCCAATGAGCGGCGCTGTCTCAGCGGCGCGCGGGGGATGGAGCGCGCGGCCCGGAGCCGCCACGGCGCGCGCCCCCCGCGCTAGGGCCGGACCCCGGGACCCCCGGACCCCCAAAAAACCGCCCCGAAACCCCCCCGCAGCCCCCCCTCTATGCGGCGGGGCCGGCCGAGCCGCAGGCCTCGCTCCGCCGCGGGGCTGCCCTTGGCCCGCTGAGCGCCGAGCACCGGTAAGCGCCGGGGGCGGCGGGCGGGGGGGGCTCCGGGGCGCTGCAGCCGTGGGGGCGGAGGGCGGAGGGACCGAGGGGGTCCCGGAGAGCACCCGCGCGGTCTGGGGGGGCACCGGGAGAGGCACCCGGAGCGGGGGGGGCCGAGGTCGAAGGGGGGGCACCGGGCCGGGGTGGGGATCGGCGGGGACACCGGCGGCGGCGGGACCCGGTGCGGGGCGGGGGCGGCGCGGGGTCGGCTCGAGCGGTGGAAGCGCCGCAGCGCGGGTGGGAAGAGGACGGTGGGGGTTTGGGGGGGCGGCGAGGGGCTGTTTGGGGGCTGCAGAGGTGGGAAGGGGCTGCAGAGAGAGCCAGGGTGGTTTGGGGGGTGGTTTGGGGGGCGCAGGGCCAGCCCGGGCGCTGCTCGGTGTTTTGGGGTGCGCAGGCTCGCGGGGAGCCGTGGGAGGATCTCGGAGCTCCGTGTCGAGCCCGCAGCCCCCTCCGCCCTTCCAGACCCTGCTTTCTGGGGTGGGGATGTTTTTTTCGCAGGGGTGCGGGTAGCTGGGGGGGGAAGTGCGTTTTGGGGTGAGGAGGAACAATACCAAAAGTTGTCTGAAATGGTAATTTCCGTTTCCCATTTCATCATCCCTGGGTAGGCGTTAGCCCTGCGTGTGTGTGCGCAGGGCCGGGGCCGCACCGAGCCCAGCCGGCCCCAGCCCCAAGGCTTTTATTTATTTCCCAGTTTAATCTTTAAATCGCTCCGTGTTTCTGTCCTCCGAGGAGCCTTTGTGTGGCGGGGAGGGGCTGCCCGACACCTTTGCCCCTTAGCAGAAAGGAAGAGAGAAGGGAGAAAAAAAAAATAAAAAAAAACCTCCCAAGCCCAAACAGCTGCAGCCCAGGCCGAGCCTCCCCCATCCCGGGGATGGATTCATGTTTAGAAAGGCAAATGACCTCGGAGGGAGCGGGGATGAGCCGAGCCCTCGGTGCCCTCTGCCCTTTCCCAGGGGGAGCAGCTGTCCGGGGTGTGCGGCTCAGAACGGGCCCTCCATTGAGGCACAGGGGCCGTGTGTTTACGGCTCGGCTTCTCCTCCAGCCTTGGGGATCTGTTTTGATATCCAGTTGCAGGAAAGGGTTCCTCCCCCCTCCTGGTTTTGTACACAAAGTGCTCTCTCACCGCTGGGGACACGGCTCTATAGGCAGAGAGCGAATTCCAGGCAGCTCTTGAAGCAAAATTCCCTCCTGAGATGGCTTCTGAAGTGGGGTTATACACACCATTTTTGCCTTCTCTGTAGGCAAAGATTTTTAGGTGAAAACATCTGTACTGCCTTGTAGTGGCTGTGTGCTTTCCTGAAATTTATATAAATGTAAGGAACTTGGCGTTCAGTGTATTTCTCCTTTCTTTGTTTTGTTCATAAAATGGAACATTTTTATGTAATGACTCCAATTATTCCCTTTTTCTGCGGGGGGGAAAACCACTCCACGGAGTCACGGAGAGGGAAAAGGAGATTAACTCTCACATGTTCCCCAACAGCACCGATACATTCTTTGTGTGCTCCCTACCACCAGCTTGATTTTAACTTAAAAACGGGAAAAGTTGGGCGTTTTCACAGGATTTTCTGGCAGATTCCAGCCTGGCTGTGGCTCGGAGGGGACAAACTCCGGGCACAGAGCTGCGTGCCCCGCTTTGTGCCCGTGGGAAGCGCTGGGATCGCAGGGTGGAGCGGTCCGTGCTGTGTGTGGGCGAGCCCTGGAGCTCCGCGCGAGCCCTGGAGCTCCGCGCCGAGCCCTGGAGCTCCGCGCCGGGCCCTGGAGCTCCGTGCGAGCCCGGCCGGGGCTCCAGCTCCGCGCTGCCCGGGGCTTTGTGGAGCTCTCCTCGGCTCCGGGAGAACTGGCCGGTGCTGCGGGAGGGACCCGACCTGCCGGGGCACATCCTTGCTGAGAAGGGCTCAGCTGTGAGCCCGTCCGGGCGAGCCGGGGCTTGTGGCACCCCGGGCTGTCTGAGTCACTGCTGTGCGAAACTCGCAGCAAACAGCACGCCGGGCTCGGAGCACGCCGAGCCCTCGGTTCCCAAGGCTTTCTTTGCCTCATTCCTCTTGTAAATAAGAGACCGAGGAGCCCTGGCCATGTCTGGAAACTGGAGATGTTGCGTTTTGTGTTCCACACTTGGTTTTGCTGTGCAGTTCTGCTTCTGCTTTTAGAAATGAACTCTTGTCTCTTGTCCCTGTCTCCATTTCATAAAAAAAGCATGGTTCAGAGAGCTGATTTTTTTTTTTTTCCATGAGCAGCGTTTTGTTTTTATGATGTTGCAACAGCATTTTCTCAGACTTAAACCTGCAGATTGTCCAGTTTGAGGGTTGGGTTGAGATGGGGGAGGAAATATTTAAAAATAAACCCCTAGAGCAAAAACCCTTTGACTTATTTTCTTCTTTTGCGTGTGGTAGGCAACCTGATAAGGTTATTTTATTTTCCACTCGTGTTTTAATGGGCCAAGTCCCCCCAAATGCTGGTGAACAAAGCGAAGCGTCGTGCCGCGTTCTTCTGCTGCTCAGCAGAGCAGACAAATGCATTTCTCTGGGGTCAGTGAGACTCGTCGTGTTAATCAATACTGTACCAGCAGTGTTCCCTTTCCAGGGAACCAGATGGGCTACTTACAACTGGTGCTGATTATTTTAACTGTGTAATTGTAACATGGCTGCGTGATGACAGTGTTTCCTGCAGATACTTCAAAGGAAGGTTCCCGACGAGTGTGTCTTTACAGCGTTTAATCTGTCCTCTTTGTCTTTATGTTGTGGCTTTTGGACATGTGTTTGAAGTACTAAGAGGTTTTTTTTCCCTTACCTCCAGCTTTTCTATACATTAAAAGGAGGCAGTGCTCTGGAATGATGAAGTGTCTCCAGTGTGGGAATAAACCCAGGGTTTTAGCAGCTCCCACAGTGGTGGGTTGGTTTCAGTGAGTTTTAGATCCAGGCAGTGACTAAGCCAAAAGCTGGGAAGAGATTTAAGTGGCTGTGAGGAAATGGCAATATTGGTTTTTTTTTAAATAGTGCATGTGGCTTTGTTTTGGGGAAAATATGTTGTGTGGTGACTTGAGTCTTAACTGGGACAGGCTAATTACTCGGTGAAGAAATCCTTCTCCAAGGGAAGGAAAGGCACAGGGCTGGAGCTGGTTAATTGCATTTTGTAAAATTATGGAGTGACGGCTTTCTGGGGAGCTCTGCCCCTCTTCCTGCCCTGTACCTGAATTTCAGGCTCAGCAGTTGCCTTACGGATTGAAATTCCTCCTGGGTATTAAGATCTAATGGTGGTAGACCCAGAGCAAGTAGTGGCAGGTACTGCTGCTTTTCAGTACAGCAAAGCAAATAATACTGGAAAATATTTACATGGGGGTTGTTATTCAGCTCGTATTTCCTTGAGGAGCTCTAGTAAAGGTGCTTGTGTGCTCCCTCCATCTCCGGGGAGAATTCCCTGTATTTCGGTTGTAAAAGGCTGCGGAGAGGAACCGGTGTCTCCATAGCAAAGATTCCAGTGTTTCGTGATCAGCTCACATATATTTTTACCCCATCTAATTTAAACCAGTCTGCACGACACTCACAGGAATGATTTGTATGCAGCTTTTAAATATTTTCCTCCTTCCTGCGTGAGGGATTAGCGGCACAGAGCTGCTTTTTCGGAGGGTTCTCAGCCAAGTGTTACGTAATTTGTGTGCCACCGATGCACGGCCATAAAAAATACTCCCATCAATGTTAAGGGAAAGCTTGTGTAGGCAATTATTTGAAATCACAAGCGTCCTAAGCAGGTTTGTGCAGCCTTAAAATCTGGGCAAAATGCTGCCTTTGGAATCCTGCTGGGAAGGGGGGTGGGAAGCTGTCAGCGCCCGTGGTCTGGAGGCTGGTTTTGAGCACATTCTACTCCACTTTTTAAGCTTTCCTGTGTGAGAACTGGTGTTTTCTGGTGTATTTTCTCAGGCAACTGTTGGGTGTTTAAAAATCTTAATTTCTCTGGGTGGTGGTGCTTCAGCTGAGGCTGCTTATGGGTGATGCCAATTTGTAATCTTTTACGAGAGTATGGGGAGGGGAAAAAAAAAGTAAAAAGAAGCTTAAATGCTAATAACAGTGAGAAATCTGCTCGGCATGGAGCGCATGTGAAGAGAGCGGGTGCACGTCGGGCTGTGGAGTCTCCGTCAGCTGAGCTGGGGGCTTTTAAAAATCTGCTCTAATTTTTATGCTGCATGTGGAATGGCTAATCCCATAAAAGCCTCGCACCTTTTGACAGATGAAACGCTGCTGTTCTTCACTTATTTGAGCAAAATATTTTTATAGATGGTATTAGCTCTGTGGCTCCGAGGGTAATGCAGTCCTTACACGAGAAAGATCTTGCTTTGATCTGACAGCTTTCAAGATCCATTTCCAATCTTGGAGTTCCATTAAGTCTGTTTGTAATGGTGCCCTCAGACTTTTTTTCTGTTTATGTGACTCTTTGGGGTGTTAACGTTGCTCTGTATTTGAGTTCTCTTTAATAAACTGAAGGAATAATTGGGGTCAGGACAGGAAATAATCATGTTAGACTGTGCAGTTAATTATATCAGGTATTTTGGGCTCCAGAATTCTTTGTGTTGATTCTAATGTTTTCTTCAAGTTGTAGGATGTAGTGAAATTATCAAATCATCAAACTAGGACAGTGGGGCAGGGTGATGTGTGATGGTTAATTTTGGGGAGTGTGAAATGAGTGTGGCTGATGTCCATGAGGGCTGTGGAGGATGGAGGGATGGTTTCTCTGGTGGGGGAAGAGATGGTCTTCTGTGTCCATCCAACAGGATCTCCGTGGTTCTCCGTGGTCCAACATGATTTAAATCATCTTGTGTCCATCCCACATGACCTACATGGTCTTGTGTCCATCCAGTGGGAATTTGTGGTCCTGTGTCCATCCAACATGATGGGTTTGGTCCTGTGTCCACCCAGCACAGTCTTGGTGGCTGTGTGCCCATGCAGTGGGATCTCTGTCCATGCAGTGTCACCCACCCATGGTCCCCTGTCCCTGGAGGATGGCACAGGAGCCCCATGGCTCAGCAGGGTTCGAGGGGCGCTGGCTCCTGCAGGAGCAGCCTCCCCTCTCCCTCTGCTCCTCCTCCCACGTCTGAGAAGCCATCCTGGCTTTTCCTGCCCCTCTCAGCGCTGGCTGGGAAGGCGTGAGCTCCCAGAGAGGACGTCTGAAGCCTCCATCTCCTCGGGATTTTGTGGAGTTCACCTCGTGGGTGAGGCGTGCAGCTCCTTGCTGTGCAGTGCTGTGAGCAGGGGCTGGAATTGCAGCCTGGGGAGGCTGAGGGATTGGGAGGTGAGCAGGTGGCTGTGCCAGGGAGGGAATTGGCTGCTGGAGTCAGAAGAAAGTGATGTGTTTTTTTTCTAGGTCAGGGTTGAAGGCACTGTCAGGGTGCTGATGTGCAGCATATATTACTGTCTGCATTGTCCCTGCCATATGGATGTGTGCACGCTGCCCTTGGCATCCAGGCATTGAATTATTTATCCTCTCCAAATCTGGAGGCAGCCTTTCTTCCCCTGTCTCGAAGAAAACCAAACTTATCCGATGAGTGTTTTTAAAATAAACCTTCTGCTGTGAATTACTGCAGTGGCAGGAGCAGGGTATCGATTGTATGCTGCGTCTGGATTCGGAAACCAAAGGTTACAACACTGGATATCTTGTGGAAACACTGAAATATTTATTTTGCTGGTAGGTGCAAGTGTGTCTATGCTGGTGCTGGTTCGTGTGTGGTTGAAATGCCATGTAATGAAATTTCTGGACTTGGAGAATGGAGGGGGTAGAAAACTTTGTAGTGTGTGTAAAAGCAGCTTTGTGTGTGAGGGCATGGATGTTTTTCCAGGGAGAAGGCACCTCCTGTCCTCTTGTGCTGTGCTGGATTTGCTGTGAGAGCAGTGTTGAGGTGGTCCCTGTTTGGGTGAGGGGTTCCAGGTCCTCGCTGAGGATGTGGGTGTTTGCAGGGTGTCGTGGTGGGGTTGTTCCAGGCTGGAGGGAGCTGGCTCTAATTATTTTTGAGAGACTGACAGCTTTGCAGAATAGAAAGAGTCTCTAGTAATTTACCTTTAGAGCAGCATAAAGCTGCTAAAACTGTGTCACAGGCATGGGGGAAGAATCAGAGAGTCAAGAAGGGAATGTTACCCTCTAAAAATTTCACCACAATCCAGAGGCAGCGTGTCCCTGAAGGCTGAGCAGCCAGAGGCTGGGCTTGGAAATACGGTGCTGCCCTCAATATCGGGATGTGAAATGAAAGGATGTGTAATTAGGAACTCCAAAAAAAAAAAAAAAGGCATTAAATAGCTTTAGAGGTGAATGGAAGCTTCATTATTAAGCACCAACTGGTTAGCTGCAGTTCATGGTGCCTCTTCCTTTCAAATCACGCACACATGAAAGTGCTCCCCGCCCCCAGCCGGGCCTTATCGGCTTATCTGGGCAGGAGTTCAGAGCCATAAAAACTATATCCTGCTTACACCTTCCAGCCGATCCTGTGACCTGTGCTGTGTAAACAAGTTGTACCAGGAGCTCCGAATGACTGGTAAGTGCCTGGCTTTCTGCAGGCTGCTTAGGTCCAGGAGGAGCCGAGATAAAGTTCCAAGAAGTTCCCCTTTGGGAATGGTCTCCTGATAGCTGTGCAGGGAGGGAGGAGGCGGCAGGGCTGGGATCCTGCTGACTGTGGCAGTGACTGTATCCCATGGAAAGCACTTTGGGATAGACTTTACACTCCAGGGCTGGTGTTTTCCACATTCTGCAGGGAGGGATGGCTGTGGCAGATTGTGAAATGTCAGCGTTGTGGTAACAACACCGACCGGCGCTCCGCGGTTGCGTCAGGCCTTGGGTGCGCTGGAGATGTAAGCCTGTCTATAAATAATACATCCATATATCTTTGGATGGAGGAGATTAGCCGTGGTGGTGCTGGGAAGAGATGTAGGTAATGCAGGGAAGGGGTGTGTGTGTGTGTGGGGGACACAAACATCCTGCTGCTGGCTGTGCTCGGGGTTGAAATGTTGAAATGTTGAAATGCCACCGGGCGCTCCGGTTACGGCGCTTGGCTCCTGCCCACCCCGAGCTGTCTCCGCCGTTTCATCTCACAGCCCTGCACAGGCACATCCATTTATCCAAGCTGGGCTGCAACCAGCAAGTTTGAGGGTTTAGGGTGTGAAACCTCACCTTTCTCAGCAGCCCAGTGCACGGGTTTGATGATGAAAACCTGTTCTCCCTGAATGTTGGCCTTTTTTGTTCGCGTGGTTTCTTGTCCCCGCGTATGGGGGAATGTGCTGGGTTTGGAATTAGGCTGGCTGGTGGCTTCCCGTCTCACTGTGGCCTGTCCTGGCTCACATTGGGGTCCTGTGTGTGGCTCTCCTGGCTCTGGGCTCTCTGTTCCTCGTTTTCCCAGCAGCCTGGAAGGTTTCTGGCTCTCCCAGGAGATCAGAGGTGCCCTGTGTTACTCAGCTGCTCCGTGGTGAATGCAGTTCCCTTCCCCTGTGATCAGCACTGGAACTGGGGTGTTAAACTGGTTCTGTGGTGAGAGACGAATTCCTCTGAGTTAGTCCAGGGGGGAAGGGATCAGACAAGGAGTCAACTTCATGGCTCTTTCCTGGTGTGCTCAGTAGAGCTCCTTGGTTTAGGGAGCTGGAGGCTGCATTTAATTTCCTCCTGCAGTGTGTCCTGTCTGCTTCACCCACCAAGATGTTTCTTCTCCCTCCTCTTTGTCTCTGCCCTCTCCCAGGAGCCTCATCTGATGGAGGTTCTGCTCTTGCCCTGGTCTTCCTCATCCAAGATTCTTGTCTCTAATTTTAGCCTGTCTGCCTTTCGAGGTCCCCTCCCGTCTGTTCCTGCCTTTCTTCTTCTCTCTTAGTTGTTCCTGCATCTTCCTCTCCCTCTGGAGAGCTGCACCTTGTTTTTGCATGGTGGGAGGGGAGTGAAGCTGTGGGTGTGTTGAGGTGAAGGCTCCTGGGGTGTGGGAAATGCTGGCAGGGATGTTTGGGGTGCTGTGTGCTCACAGGGAGAGGCTCCTTCCCTCTCCTGCATCTCTCTTGCTGTCCTTGCTTGGATCTGCTCTTGGAATCTCCTTTTTGTGGATTTATCCTGTATTTGCTGTCTACCATGAGGTTGTTAGTAGTGGTAGTGCTGCCCAGCAGCCTGGTGTCCCTGAATCTCAGGGAAAGCTGCAGGCTGCCTGCTTTTCCTTGGAATCTCACTCCATGTTAGCATGGATTTGCTTACATTTACAGAGAAAATGACTTTTCTAGCAGGGAGGCATCTGAACAGTCAGGTCTCCTCAGAGGGGTGTGGAGCCCATCAGGGAGAGCAGGGAAGCTGGCCCTGGAGCCTGGCATCCAGGAAAGCTGCTCATCCTGGTGGGATCCACCTGCTCGGAGCCCTGGGAGCACGGTGTGTGCAGCATAATCTGATTTGTGCCTGGAATATAAATCCTGGCTGTTGCAGACATGCAGCCTGGGGTTTTACAAGTTCTTTTGTGAAAACAGCATTCAGCCCCTCCACTGCTGCAGCAAGGAGCTTCCCTGGAAACCCAATCCCAGCAATTAGTGAGGTTTGCAGAGGATCCTAGCAACTGCTGCTGGGGTTCCATTGGCAGGGGTTAGGTTTTGTTTTTTATACTGTTTATATTGCATTCTCTGCATTGTGTGGAGATACATAAACTAAAGAACAAGAAATTCTACCTCAACATGAGGAAGAGCTTCCCATGGAGGGTGGCAGAGCTGCCCAGGGAGGGTGTGGGGTCTCTCCCTCTGGAGATATTCCATTCCCACCTGGATGTGTTCCTGTCACCTGCCCCAGGTGACTGTGCCTTGGTGGGGAGTGGGACTGGATGATCTCCAGAGCTCCCTTCCGAGGAGAGGAGGGGCTGTGGAGGGGCCGTGGAGCAGCACTGAGCTGAAATGATGGGAATGCTGCTGTGGGCTCTGCAGGAAGCTGATCCTCAGGGAAAGTGGAGCATGGCTGCAGTATATTGGGTGGTGTGTGACTTTGGTGTTCGTGGGTAACCTGAGCTCACCTGCGAGGAGTTTTGTTACCCAGATACTCCCTGACCTGACTTGCTTTTGTCAACAGTGGCTCTGGCAGGTCGGGGAGCGATGCTTTTCCACGAGGGTGGTTATGTAAAACCTTAATGCTCTGCCTTCTCCCGGCTCGGCTTTACAACGTGCGCGGGGCTCCGGCTGCAACTTCAAAGCAGGGAGTTTGCTTTATGGTTGAACCTATGAGCAGTTTTATGTGCAGGGTGGAGCGAGCTCGTGGAGAAGATTGCAGTTTTCCCACTGTCATAAAAAGTTACGATGCTCATGATCCCAGCATTGTTCGTAGGCGGAGGCAGCAGCAGATGCAGAGGTCAGTGGCAGCGCGCACGGAGCGAGCTCGGATGTGCCAGCGCGCTGAATGCCCGGCTCTGTGCTCCCAGCTCTCCCAAACCCCTTCAAAAAGTGCCTTGTGCTCTTCCTAAGAAACCTGCACCTGTGTTACAGAACAGGCAGAGCCTTTCCATGGGAAAGGAACTTGGCAGGGTGGCTGGGGGGGGCTGTTTTCCAGGGCAGTATTTCAGACCCTGCTGAAAACGTGGCATTTCAGTGGCACAGACTGAGGCAGTTTATAACCTCCTTCCTTTCTCTGGGCTTTTCTTTGGGGTGCGAGCCAAGGGAGTTAAAAAAAAAAATAACCAAGTGGCTGCATCTTGACGAGCCTCATTCCAATTAACTTCCCTCATGCTCCAGAAGATAGATTCCCTGAACTGGGATGCATTCCCTAAAAAAGGACTATTCAGGCGGAGTGGTGATGGTGGAGGAGCGTGATCAGCTTTTACAGCCTTAATTGTGGGCTTTTCTGAAAGTGTTTCAGTGGCCTGTGCTGTCTCTAAACCCTGGTGGGGTATAAGATTGTCCCCAAATTCTGAGGTAAAAAACACCTTCCAGTTCTCAGTAAGTTACAGCTGATTAAAATAAGTCATTATTCCAGTTTCAGTCAGGTCTCTCTAAATATAAACTTAACCTCTCCTTTAAGCCTTTTTCTGCTGGGATGGGGAGGCATAAATGTGGTCTTTGTTTGCAGCCAGGAAAATTAAAGGTTCACAACATTCAGAAATGTGCTTTTTAGATCTTCTGAAAACCTGCTCCTTAAAGAATGTTTCTGTTTGGAAATGGGCAAATACTTTGGGTGTTCTTCAGCTTAAAAAATTTTATTCTGATGAATAGACTAAAACTTAGGGGGAGCAGAAAAATACTCTGATCCTTCTCTTTGGGTGATCCATTAGCTGCTCCAGCTGCCTTTTATTTATTTTTGTAGACACATGTGTGAGTGTAAACATTTTATCTGGAATGGCCTTGCAAATGTTCCCGCATTAACATATATTGTCATGGAGAATAATTTTCATTTAACTGTAATTTGCTTTATATTTTCCTGCCTGGTTGCCATGGAAACGCAGACGGATGTGGCAGGGACTCCTCACAGGAGCCAGGTTATGGATTGCCTCTCTAATGGACCTCTGTTAATCACACTGCAGCCTGCACTGGAGGAACCAGGGCTCTGTGCAGGAGACACTTGATTTAGATAAACTGTGAGATGCCTCTGCTACTGTAGCTTAATATTCAGAGTTACCAAGGGTGTTTTTCCCGTCTCCAGAAGTTTTTTGTCATGAGAACTATGTATTACGATCCTGGAATTGAGATATATTTATTTAAATTTAATGTCGGTTAGACTTGATTTTCAATTTTCATTTCATTTGCTGTAATAGCTTAACTGGTAATGTTCTTTTCTGGGTTCAGTTTAAGATGTGAAACGCTTGAAACAGAGCAGTGAAACATTTGTTATCTTTATCCCTGTGCGAGAAGTTGACTTGCTCTTCATAATAATGTGTCTGTGCTTTTGTATTTCCTTTTGGCAGGTAGAAAGGGGGCAGAGATGGGTTTTGTTAAATTTATTGTCTGTGGATTTGGGGTCTTTTTTGCACCTCGTGTTTTTGGCTGCCTTGTCCATGTCTGCTGTTCTGGCAGTGTGTCCAGGGAAGGGATGTGGGGCAGGCTCTGGAGCACCAGGAGGGGCTCAGGGAGCTCAACCTGGAGAAGAAGAGGCTGGGGGAGGACTCTCACTCTGGAGGTGTTAAAAAATGTGCAGATATGAAACTTGGTTTAGTAGCAGCATTGGCAGTGCTGGGCTTGATGATCTCAGAGGCTTTTCCAAACTAAACTCCCCTGTGATCTCCAGGATTATCAGTGCTCAGATTCCTGACGTTTCAGGATGCTGGTCTCCGCCTTTGTCTGTGTTGGATCCTTGGAAGGAGCTGCCTTCTGACTGCTGAGATAGGAACTGTGGTGGCATGGGCTCAAACTGCACTCACCAATTAACAAATGATTCATTTTTGGTTCGTGGGGATGAGCTCAAAGAGGGAAAATCAACCACCCAGGATTCTTTGCTCTGGGTACTTTGATGGCAGAAACCTGAAATTGTAACTCAGAGATGTGCATTTAATCTGTCTCCTGAATCAGACCCCTCCAGATGAATTTTGGGTGGGTTTTAGGGGGAAGTTGTTGTGGCCCTTGCTCTGCTGCTGGCTGTGGTCAGACACCCATGGCTGGTTACGTAAGGCAGGATTACTCCAGCACGTGGATGCTTCCCCATGCATATGGTCTCACAGTTATTTCTTGGTGCTTTACAGGAGGAATTGGGTAACATTTTGTTCTGTAATGCAGGATGAAGAAACCCAGCATGTTTTTCTGTAATGGCGTATAAACAAGTAGTGTAACATCCTATTTCAGGCGTTTGGAGGAGGAAGGGCTCAGGAGGGGAGGCAGGGCTGAAGCAAAGCTTTATTTTCCTAGACCTACACACCAGATTTGAGTAGCTCTGCCTTTGGTGGATGCTGTGAGTGTTACAAACGAGCTGGTTTTTGAGGTGTGTAAGCTCAGTTCAGTGGGTGCTGTGGGTGTGGGGGAGCCTTGGTTACCTCTGGTTCCCTCTGCATTTCTGTGCCTTTTACCAGGTGATGCTGGTGCTCTTTTGCTGCTCATCAGGGGTGATGTGGTTCACAGTCTAAGGCCAAATCTAATTTTAATAAAAGTCTGAAAAATGGCTCGGCTCTGCTCAGGACTTTTGAGTCTTGTGTAGACTTTTTGCATTTTTCCTTTATTTTTATTTTCCTCTCCTTTTCTGCCTGTTGTCCCATGAATACTCAGAATTGAGCATTTGTGTTCCCCAGTGGCACGTTTGGGATTCCCAAATGCAGCCCTGCAGGTGGGTGGGTGAGGCCATGTGCATCCAGGCAGTGCCATCTCTGAGCTCTGGGATGGGACAGTCAGAATACCTGGCAATTTATGGAATCATAAACTCTCTAATTATTGATTGCTCTCTAATTCATAGTGTTGCTTCCATTTTATTCCATTTTTTGGAGTCCCGGATGTGAGGCGGTGATCCCTGCACACCTGCCAGGTGTTTTTCCCAAAGGTGTGTCCCTGAAGGGTTGGTGATGAATGGCATTGTTGTAGGTACAAGGTAATGTGACTGAGTCACCTTTTGTGGCCTGGGAATGGACTCCTGCACCTGATAATTGGGTTAAACATTGGCTGATGCCAGCCAGGAGAGCAGAGAGGCTTTGGTGGCCATTCAGGTGTTTGGTTGCCTTCAAACCTTTACTTTGAGGATATTCTTCATCAGGAATTGGAGTGCCAGGACAAGGGGGAATGGCTGCATGCTGCCAGAGGGAAGGGTTTGGTGGGATGTCAGGGAGAAATCCTTCCCTGTGATGTGGGCACGCCCTGGCACAGGTGCCCAGAGAAGCTGTGGCTGTCCCTGGATCCCTGAAGTGTCCAAGGCCAGGATGGACAGGGCTGGGAACACCCTGGGACAGTGGAAGGTGTCCCTGCCATGGCAGGGGTGGGACTGGATGGGCTTTGAGCTCCCTTCCAACCCAAACCATTCCATGATATTTTTCAGGTTTGCTCACTTGGGTTCAGACAGTGACTGATGCTGCTTTACCAGCACTCACAGAAAAGTGTTAATTGCAGATAAAACATTATAAAGCCAAACTGTTGTTCTGCTGCTTGCAGTCTTGTGGGCACTCAGGTTGACTCTGGGCCACTCATCACCCCTTGTTGTGCCATGAGCACAGCTTTGAATTTATCTCTGTTAATTGTGCCGGAGATCTGGGAGGAAAGAGCTGCTTCTAATGCATTGCTGTTCCCCAAAAGTGGTGCAAATCAGGATGAGCTGTGGGGGGAGTGGGGAGATGAGAGGAGCTGCCTTGTGTGCAGTCGTGGGAAGAGGGATTTCTTCAGGGAATGGGTGAATTGTTTCCTTCTGCTCTGAGCAGCCTCTTAATGAGCTGCCCTCTCCAGGGTGCAGAGAGATGAACCTCCCATGGCTAACTCCAGCCTGGGAGGCTTCCACCACATCGCTGCCTTCGGATCCTTGGAGCTAAAAATACATCCATGCTGCACAGCAGACTCCAGGCACGTTAATCTGTTCCCTTTAGGAAGGAGACTTGTGGTACTGGATGAACTACTGTGGAAATTTTATTTTTGCTGCGCAGCCTTACCAGTTTTCTTCTTCCAACGGAAAAATGTCGTGGACATCATTGTTCTGCTTGGAATTCCCTCTCTGACAACAATAGCAGCAGTGGGGTGGGGTGCTTTGGAATTGTTTAGTGAGGAAAAGTTTTGGACAAGCAAGCTCCACCAGGCTGCACTGACTCCACCACATGATTGCTCTGTGCTGTTCAGGCTCCTGCAGGAGCATTTCTGTCTGGGGTTACAGTACAGGGTGTGATAAAAGGTATCTGTTCTATCACATCACCATCTGCTGAGGGTGGGGGCAGTGATCCTGATCTCATGGGATATCTCCTGTTAATGGCCATATTTTATAAACCAGGCAGGGCATTGTTCTTTATCTTTTCACAGCCCATCCTTCCTCCAGCCAGTCATTTTCTGCTCATGGCCATTGAGTCCCACTGTGGCACTGATAAAATTACTGCATCCCATTGGGAGTTGCTCCAGCCAGGGGGAAGAGCCCAACATTTCTTACCAAGATAAAAACAGAGGCTTTGGGACACTAAGGGAGCCCCTTTCTCCACTGGACTCCAGAGGAAAACCGGATTTCTCCACATCACCACTGGAGCTCCGGAGGGAAACTGCACCTTGTACAGGAGCACTGCTCCAGCTGAGCCACATCTGTCACTGCAGGAGGATGCAGCCACCATGGGATGGGACTGCTGCCAACACCCTGCCTGACAGGGTGTCAGGCTGTACTCTGACTGTGTCAGGGTTTGGGGTTTGTTCTTTGTAGTGCTGTATTTCTATTTTAATTTCCCTAGTAAAGAACTGTTATTCCTAATTCCCATATCTTTGCCTGACAACCCCTTGATTTCAAAATTATAATAATTTGGAGGGAGGGGGTTTACATTCTCCTGCCTTTCTCAGCAGACACCTGTCCTCCAAACTAGGACACATTCCCACCACTGGTTTTTGGGACACTTCTGACCACTCCTGGCTCTTGCATCACAGCTCTGGGTTGCTCTTCTCCCTTCCCCCACTGAGCTGGGCTCGTTTGGTTGTAATTCAGCACGTTTTCCTGGGATGAGGAGGAATGAGAGCCTGCCAGGCTGACAGCTCAGAGCAGTCCTGCAGTTATTGCAGCCTCTGACACGGTGATTCATGCCCAAGGCAGACACAGCTGGTGCCCTGCACACCTCCCTGAGCTCCAGCCACGCTCACACCATGTGCTCCAGCCTTTCTGGGATGCTGCTCTTTCCTGCCAGCCTTTGTTCCCAGGTAACTTTGGGAATATTTTAGGGCAGCAGTAATGTGAGGGCTGCTTCAGACACAGCTCAGGGGCTGGAGCTGCGTTTTCTGCCTGCTGTTGAACAGCTCAGTAGCTGATTTTCTCCACGAGTTACAACTTGAATTGCTGCTGTTTGTGCCAGTGGGGCGTTTGAGGTCTGGGAGCGTTGCGTAAGCGCGTGGAGCTCTGCTCTCAGTGCTTTGTTTCCTCCCTGGCTTTTGCCTCTCCAGCTATTTAAGATTCAGAGTGTATTTTCCTCCTTTGATGTTTGGCTTACCTTGACAGGCTGGGAGAGCTGGGCTTGTTCAGCCTGGAGAAGAGAAGGTTCTGGGCAGACCTTAGAACCCCTTCCAGTGATAAAGGGGCTCCAAGAGAGCTGGAGAGGGAGTTTGGACAAGGGCCTGGAGTGGCAGAACAAGGAGGAGTGGCTTCAAACTGAAAGAGGGAAAGATTTAGATTAGATATTGGGAGTAAATTTTTGGCTGTGAGGCTGGGGAGGCCCTGGATCCCTGGCAGTGCCCAAGGCCAGGCTGGGTGTTGGAGCACCCTGGAATAGTGGAAGGTGTCCCTGCCATGCAGGGGTGGGGCTGGATGATTTTTGAGGTCCCTTCCAGCCCAAACCATGCCATGATGTTGACACAGGAGCTCACCTGCTCCAGCAGGCTCTGTTTTCCCTGGATGTGCTGCTGCTGCTCATTAGCACAGGCTCAGACACAAGCTGCTCAGACAGCCTAAACCATTTGTAAGGAAACTGTCTTTAAAATATGGATGGCATTAGAGGGACTCGGGCTTAAAATTAGAAACTGTTTATGATGCACAGTTGTAGTTGTTTACCTTGAACCATAATTATCTTATTTCCTGAGTTAAAAACGTCACGTCAGCTTGCTGAAGCAAGATTTGATGACAAAGGAATTGTTTTTAGCCACCAGCAGAGCAAAGAACACTTCAAAATGTGTGTCTAAATATGATTTTATAACCTAAAGTATACCACACTCAGGATTTTAAATTGGCTCTGGAAGTTGCGTGGGCTTAAGGGCCGGCCATTTGGCCGGGGATCAAGGCACTGGGTTTAATCCTGACTCTGTCCTTTTGTCCTCTGAGCGTTTTCCTTGCCACCTTCTGTGCTGTTTGTTTGGATGGCTGTGTTTGGAAGGGAGGGCTGAGCCCTTTCCCCGGGTGGCTGTGGCCGTTCCTGGGGTGCGGGGTTGTGATGCTGCGGGGGGCGAGGCTCCCCCACCCTCCGGCCCCTTCCGAGCACTGAGCCATGGGCAGAGGAACTTCAGGGGTTTTCTGCTGGCCTGGCAGCTTCAGCTGATTTATGGACAAGCTCTGGAGTGGCCCAAGAGAGAAGCTGGGCACCAGCAGCTGAGCAGGGGCAGAACTTGCATCCCTCAAGCCCCCCCTGAGCTGCTGGGGCACCTCAATGCGCAATCCGACTTCCTTATTTTAGCATTATTCCTGATTACTGTATTTCCTTATTTCATTATTCAGCAGTGCTGTCTGATCCCGTGCAGCCTGTGCCCTCCTCTCACCCTTCTCCAGACTGGGTTTGTGTACCCTGAGTGAGGTGGGAGCTGCTCCTTCCTTACCTGTGCCTGGCGCTGCCAGGATGCTCCTTGCTCAGAGAATGGAAAGTGGGAGGGGAGCAGCTTCTTTAATGATGACAACTGCTACTCAAACCTGTTCAGGGCTTAGAATAGAAAGGGAAAAAAAGATCAGTGGGAGCTGTAGGTGCTTTCAATGTATGTGGGATTTTTAAGGAATCTTTTTATTCTGACCTTAACTTGCCAGGCCCCAGACAATAGGGGAGGGATGCTGTGTGGAAATCAAGGAGGTGCCTCCTTTCAGCTCTTTCTTTGCTGTGTAATTTGAGGTGGTTGTAAGGCACTTGTAACTCAGGAATTGTAGGCTTGAGCACATTCTACAATTACATTTTTAATGCTGCTTTCTGGGGACCTCCTGGATTGTCCAGCCAGGTAACAGTGTCTGATCCTACATACCTGGGTGTGGGGCTGCCACCTGCATATTCCTAAAAAAACCTGTATTTGAGCTGTTGAAGTGTCTGGTTGTAACATTCCTGTCCCCACAGAGTTTTCTTGGCTAGGGAGGTGATATTCAGCCTGCTCAGAATCCTACCAGCAGCCAGTCCATGATGTTTGCTGTGTTTTTCCCTCTCTGAGAGACTGTCTGTTCTTGAAGGCTGAGCAGCGACTTCCTTGACTCCTCCTTGGCTGATGAGTGAGCTTTAAAATCGGATGCTTGCATCCCTTTCACCAATCAGCATCCAGAAAGGAAAGGAAATAGTTCAGGTATTAATAGTAACCTGTATCCAATTTGCCAATTACACGGATGCAAATGTCTGGGACTGCAGAGGTGACAAATGCCTGTCTGTCCATCGCTCTTTTCTTTTGAAAAATGGTATTTTGTCGATGTGTTAAAACTGAGCAAGGGGTAAGAAATGCAGTTTAATTTTTAAATAAAGTGGAGCTTGTGGCCTAGTGGCATCATTCACCCTCCTGCTTCCCTTAGGAGGAGGAACTGAGAGGGACCTGGTGGTGAAGGGAGGGAGGGATTCAGCCTGGGGAGGGCAGGGATGCCTTTGTCCCACCTCACTGCTGTTTAGGAGGAATGGAAAGGAGGAGGAGCCTGAAGGATGACAGCAGCTGTGAGCTCATTTTAAATTATAGCTTTAATTCCAGAGAACATCCACCCTTCTTGCCTTTACTGGGGCGGTGAAGTTCAGCATCTTGGAGCTTAATCCCCATTCCTGGAAGTGTCCCAGGCCAGGCTGGATGGGGCTTGGAGCAGCCTGGGATGGTGGAAGGTGTCTGTGCTTGAGGTGGGGGCAGGAACAAGATGAAATGTCAGGTTCCTCCCACCCCAAACCATTCTGTGGTTCTGTGAGGTGTCCTCACAAATTCTCACCTCCCCTAATTCACTGGAGATCTCCAAACAGCTTGGTTGTTCCTGAATTCAGGAATTCTGTCAACCCCCACTTGCTAGGGACTGTGTTGTCCCTGTCAGACTTGCAATTAAAACAGAGGAGAATTTGTTTTCTCACGAATGACAACTTTCCTGTCCTTTGTGCTTATTGCAGTGGGACAAATTAAACATTGGGCTCTTCAGCCCACACAAGTATCTGTGTTTTTGAGGACAGGATCAGCTCATTTTATATTTTTTATCAAGTAGCACAGACAACACAAGCTTTAAAAACTGTAGATCTCAGCATACATCTTATCTGCAGGGCAAAATAAAGGAACTTCAAGAATTTATCACCTACTTTCATTCCAAAAGCCATCTAATTAAATTTTACTTGATGCTACAATTTTGTCACAACCAAACACACTGAAAGGTGGGGGGTTTTTTTAGGATTAGTGGAATTCTCTGTGTGCTTTGGCTTTTCACTTGCTGCTGTTTGAGCCTGTTTGGTTTGTGATTGCTGCAGGAATATTTGTAACCTGTAGATCAGTATTCACTGTCCATTCCTTGAGGGGCCAGGAAAACTTTCCTGCTGTGCTGGGCATGGCTGTTGTGGCTCTCACTGGGATGGGATAGGCAAAACTCCAGAGACAGGGATTTCTGCACTCCTTCTGTATATGTAACATGTTTTCTTCCCCAAATTCCAGCAGAAAGAACCCATGGATATTTATGGAATACATCTATAGGGTTTGTAATGCTGCTGCCTGTGGATTCTTCCTCTGTTCCCCAGTCTCCATTTTCCCAGGTTCTGGAATTACAGTGAGATTTTAAGCATTTTTTCCCCATTTCAGCAGGTGAAAGCTCTGGCTGTGCTCTGTCAGGCTCTGACACCGAGCTGTTCTTATGGAGTGCATTTGAAAACACTTCCAAATTTCCCCTCCCTCCAAATTTGGTGTACTTGTTCCCCCTTGATTCTGTACCAGAGGTAATGGAGCTTATCTTGAGAGCAGGAGCTCGGTGGGTCTGGGCTGCTCCCCTGGGTGTGTTTTCACTGCAGCCCTCAGAGAGATCCTTATTGAAATTCTGGCTCTTCCTGGAATTATTCTGAGGGAAGCAGATGAGTGCTGTGCAAAAAGGTTCTCTTATTCTCTAGAGATTTCTTCCATTCAAAAGTTGGTCTAAACCAGAATCTAAATCTCTGGTATCCCGTGATGCTGCTTAGTTCTGGATCACCATAAAATCTGATGCAAGTCTGACTTGGGGTCCAAATGCAACTGAAAGAAACACTAATGGTGGGCACAGATTTGTGGGGACATTGGCCTCTGGATTTCCTGGGATGAGACAGCAGCAGTGCTTCCTGCCTGCCCCCTGTGAAATGGAGATTTAAACAGAACCTTTCTGCATTATTGATCAAATTTAGAAACATTGGCGTGGATGAAATCATTGAATCTCAAACCCATTTTTCATGGGGGACTCAACATCTGCACAGAGCTGTTTATTCCTTCAAGGGAGCCAATTCCCACCTCACTGCTGGGACCAGTGCTGTTGCTCTGCTGTGAAGAGTCTAGAGCTAATGTCAGAATTTTTCAGGTCACAGCTTGGGATTGTAAAGCATTTTCCATCTTCAAATCCTAATTTCTGTGATGTTACAAGATACCCTTCTATTAAGGAGGTTTGAATTATGTAATTCCCTTTTTTTTTTGGATGGAATGCTGGCAGAAATTGCATGCTGTGCTCTGACTGTGAAGTCCTGATCTGTGTGTGGGTGCAGCAAGAATCACTGATTTGGGGAGGTGCTGAGGAACCTCGTGGTCAGTGTTAAGATCAGGAGTTGGTGGGAAAACTAGAAGTTTAAACACTTACATATTTATTTTGGTGGAACCGTCTGCTTGCCCAGAGTTTCCAAACTGCTTTGCATTAACAGAAAATAAAGTATCCCAAGTCTGAAGGACTGAACCTGTTTTAAACCAGACCTTGAGCTCATGATTACCTGGTGTTTGACCATTTCAAGGCACAGGAGGACCAGTTTGTTCCATGGTGCAGTGACCAGAGCTGGGCAGGTTTGGAGCTTTGTCCATGGTCAGCCCTGCAGGTTCCCAGGAGGAACAAGGGCAGTGCTGATACCTTGTGGAGTGATGCATTTTCATCAGCTAAAGCTAAGAGAATGGGATGGCTAGATGTGTTTATTAATTATAATGTGGTTTTTGGAAGTGAAGTTGGATTTAAATTGAAATGTTGGATTCCACGCCACAGGAACGTTTTGTGAGTGACCCAGCCACGTAGAGCCAGTGAGGCTGTGCTGGGCATCTCCCACTGGAGTGTTTGCTGCATTCCTAAGTGATTTGATAACAATTTCATTTAAAAATGGTGCCATGTTCGTTGTGAAAATTACTTGGCTCACGTGTGGTCGCTGTTCCAGCGTTAGGATACTTTATGTATGTTTATATGTGAGCCAAGGAATGAATAAATTTGCTGTATGTGGGCCAGAAATGAGCTGTAAATAGACCTTGAAAATGGTGTATCAGTGTCCTGGGACTGATTTCTGCAGACTCCTTGGTAATTTTGTTTGCAGTTGATCACAGTTGTTGTCCCATCCCTGAAGTGTCCAAGGCCAGGCTGGAGGTGTCCCTGCCCATGAGAGGGGCTGGAATGGGATCAATTTTGGGGTCCTTCCAGCTCAAACCATTCCATCCATGGCTGTGTGACAGTCATTGCTGTCAGCAAGCTGAATTTCCACACAATGGAGTTGGAAGTTCAGCTGTTTTCCCCCCAGTTTATATCTTATTGCTGTTGAATTGCTAATTAGTGATGTGGCTGTTACTATGGAGAGGAGGATAAAAGGAGCAGGGGAATCCTGCTGGAGAGGTGCTGTGCAGGTCCTGCATTGCTGCAGTTCCCATCAGGGCATCCCTCAGTGCCCCAGGATTGCTTGGCCTTGGAAAAATCCACCAGGTAGCCACGTACCTATATCTCCTTTACTCTTCTCAAAGAAAAATGCCAGAAAACTTCCATTTTGCTCATCTGGAGACGTTTACCTGCTGCAGGATTCCTTTCTTTGAGTCAGCACCTTGTCATTTCACATCTTCCTCTGGGTTTTGGGGTTTATTTTGGCCTGTTCCTTTTCACTGAGGCTCCCAAGACTTCCCTCAGCCCAGCTGGAAGCAGCTCTCCCCTGGATGCAGCTGCATTTTTCATCTGGACATCTTCCCTTTGGCTTTTCATTGGGCAGTGAAAGTTTCCCAAAACAAACAGGGCTCTCCCAGGGTTCCTGATCTCCTCCACCGTGCATCAGTCCCAGCTGGCCTCAGAGGCTCTCCTGGATGGTTCTTGGAAGGAGCCATCCCATTGGAAAGCAGCTGTCCAAATCCAGCTACATCACAGTTGTTTGTGAGCTGACGAGCGGTGGAAAAGCATAAAATTGTCACAACAGGAAATTCAGATTTTTTTTTTTTTGTCACTGTTGGTCGCTGTGTCCCTCTGTGTGGTTAGAGATTGGATGGAATATTTGGGGTTTTTGGGGAATTTGGCAGGGTGTGGAGCTGGCAGTTCACCCTTTTACCATTTCTGGTGAAAAAGAAACGTTATGGTAAATGAAATGGTAAAATATTTCTGGTTTTAGCAGGCCAGAATAGCAGCACTGGGACTGGGGAAGGCCAGGTGCAGGTTTTGGGCTTGGAATCTGCCAGCCCTTTCATGTGTGCCATTAATGAACATAATTCCCCTTGGCCTTGGGTGCTCAGAGCTCCTGCTGGTTCCTGCCCGCCATCAGAAATTGCACTTTGGGAATTCTGAGCTGGAAAAAACACCACTGGAAGTACAAGAGCTGGTCAAAAAAAAATCAGGTTAGAGCTTTGTATAGATCCACTGCTCTTCAGAGCAAAGGTGTGCTTGAAAAGAGAGGGCTTGTGCCATGGATAATTCCACAGGGCTGGTTTGGGAAGGTGAATTCCTGGCACAGGAGCTTGTTCTGGCCCTGCCTGTCTCTGGGTTTGGGGGTGACACACCCTCACTGGTAAATAAAATGCCTCTAAGCCCACCCAGATGGTTACAGGCACCTCGAAGCAGGTGATTTTTATAAAAAACTATTATCAGAAAGTTATGGAGGAGGGTGGATGCTTGGCTGAGCTTCCACTCTTTCCTTTATTCCTCTGTTTGTGCAGAGTCGTTATCAGGAAGTTTATTTGTGGATTAGGCAAGGGTTTGTGCTTGGTAACCTTCATGTACTCAAATCCAGCGTGCGTGCACTGAATAAAATTCACTTGTTTTAATTTTCTAATGAACAAATCCCCGTGTTTTTCAGATTACACAGCGTTTTTGGGACACACCTCTGTTGGATTTTAATATATGTCCTGTGAAGAACAGCTTTCAACTATGGAATCGGTAAATATTGACTTTGCTTCTGTCCAAAATTTCTGGTTTATTCCCTCACAAGTGCTTGTGTCTCTGTTGGACTGTTTGGTTTTGACTTTTTAAAATGTTTTTCTTTATTTTCTGAAATTTGAAAGCGAAAAATTGCAAGTTCTATGTGATATATAAAAAATACTAACCAAGAATATTTTGGGAGTTGTCTGTAGTCCTGAGATGTCTTTTTAATTTTAGATAATTTTGAATATAGCAAGTTTTTCTCTGACCTCAGTGAAATAAAAGTGAACTTTCCTGCGTGGGCAGTTCCAGCACAGGTTTGCCCAGCAGACTGTGCAGCTTGTTGGTGCTGCTGACTGCTGAGTATTAAATAATACCACAGTCCTCTTTCTTTCTCTTTGCTTTCCAAATGTCTTGAGAAAACCCAAAGTTTCCCAGCGTTGTCTCCTTGTGATTAGCCTAATTGAAACAGATGGCACCTACGTTTCATTTTGGGCAGAGAAACCTCCCAATCTGCTGAGACTACAGTTGGATGCAACGTTAGGATTCAACTTTTTGGGAGCATTAACAGATGCAGAAATAACAGGCTGTTGTAGAGTGGAATTTAGGGGGAAAAATGAGATTTTTCTGCCTCTGTTTTGTGTGAGAGGGTGGGAGAGGCTGGTGCTGTCCTGGAAATCCTGATGTGTGGAGACAAGGGGTTGTTCTGGCTGGGTTTTTTGTTTTTTTTTTTTTTGTGCTGTGCTGGTGGTTTGGTGTGATGGGAGCTGAGCTGAAGCTGGAGGGGATGTGCAGTGCTCAGGGTCACCCCCAGCACAGCCAGAAATCCTCTGGGGAAAGCTCCCAGTGGATAATAGAGAGTGTGGCTCCTGCCTTGGGGCCCTGGGTCCTTGGCTGACCTCTGGGATTATTTGGGATGAGGTTGTCAGCACCATGAAGGCTGGTGCTGGAGAGATGCTCGGTGTGTCCAGCCCTGCTCCAGTGCAGGCTGTTCTTTTGGTGTCTTTTGTCCTGGATTTTGAGGAAAAAAAAAAGAAAAAATGGTTGTGTTTAGTGTGGCCGTGATAATTTGGAAGTATTCAGATGGAGACAAGATGTTATTTCAGCTTCCCCTGGTGAATATTAATAGCAGGAGAAGCATTTCACAGTAAGACAAAGCAGAGCAGGCATCAGTGACTCTCCCAGTGCTGTTAGGTAATTAAAGTGTATCAGGTGTGAGCCCTTTTCTGGCGTGTGCAGGAGCTCTGCCCTCCTTCCTGGCAGCACTGCAGGGCCCTGAAAAACCCAGCTCAGCCCTGGCATCAATTATAAATCAGGCTGGTTGCTGTTTGCTGCCTGTTTTGTTTCATAGCTGGGGACAAAGGTTTTTCCTTCTGAGTTCTGGAGTAAGTGGTGTTTGGCTTTTTGGGTGCAAGCTGTCCTTTTCAAATCAGGACAACAAAAATTTACCCAAAATTCAGGTGTGTTTGCACAGCTCTGTTTTGGAAGGGTTTGCTTGAAGCCAGCCAGGTCATCACAGAGCCATGGAATGGGTTTGGGGTGGGAAGGACCTTGAAGCACATCTGCCGTGGGCACAGCTTCCACTATCCCAGGGTGATCCAAGCCCTGTCCTGCATGGATTTGGATACTTGCAGGGGTGGGACAGCCACATCTTTTCTGGGCAGTGGGCTTGTCCTGGCCCTTGGTGGCTCCCTGCACCCCACGCCACCAGCTGCTGCCACCCCTGTGTCCCCAGCACCTTCCCAGGGAAGCAGAGGGGTCAGGGCTCCCTCCAAGCACAGCTCTGGTGGTGGCAGTGGTGTTCCAGGAGCTCCTGATGAATATGCAGGTGTGGGATTAAGGGGATGAATGAGGAACAGAATTGCTTTCCAAGCTGCAGCCTGACCTCCCGAGAAGGGCACGATTGTAAAGCCGAGGCCTGGAGTGGAAAAGCAATTACAATACATGCTGCCAGGATTGAATTGTCCTCGGAAAGTCAGATGCTGCAATAATGGCACCGTTGTTTAGGTGGAACGTGACTTCACTTAACTGCTCGGTGTTTTTCTATTAATGCTCTTAAACGTGTTCACATTGGGCTCCAGGTCTCCCTGCTCTGGGGGAAATGGAGCTCAGTATTCCACCAGGAAGATATTTCTCTGCAGGAGGTGTTCTTCTGAGCTTGCTGCCTTTTTTTCCCCATGTGTTTCAATTCTAACCCCTTCCAGATTAGAGGGGCTGGAAGATAACCCTTTGGCAGTGCAGTGTGCATTGGTTTTTAGGGTGTTGGTCATTGTGGAGCCAGGGAGAGGATCCCTGGCAGTGTCCCAGGCCAGGTTGGAATGGGATTGGAATAGCCTGGGATAGTGGAGAGTGTCCCTGCCCATGGCAGGGGTGGGAATCAGATGAGCTTTGAGCTCCCTCCCAACCCAAACAATTCCATGATTCAACACAGCATTAGAGAACAGAGTTGTGTGGCTTGTGGGTTTGCTGACTTCTGCTGGAGCCCTTTCTCTTGGAAAAACAGATTTTTGTGAGCTCCATCAAGCAGCTGGGTGGCTCTCCAGGTGTGGATTTGTCTGGGGTGTTGCACCAGAGCCAGTTTGGGTTTGTTCAGTGTGGGGCAGGTGGGGAGCACCCCAGCTCTGTGCCCCCTGTGTGTGTCAGCTGGGTCTGCACAGCCCTTGGGAGCTGTAAATGTTTGTGTGGTCTCTTGGACAGCACTGGAGTGACACAGTCTAAATTTAACTTTTAAACCCATATCTTCACTGCCAGCAGAGGTTAAGCAGAGGTGGCTTAACTGTGAGCCTGGAGTTCTTTGTGGGTCAAACAAGCCTTGAATTTTTGGACACAAAACCCTGCTGAGACCTACAGGAAAGAGCTTTAAATCCTCCCCCCTGTCCCCGTGAAAAAGCTGCTTTTTCAACTGTAATCTCAGCACAAGCATTTGCTTTGAGTGGTTGAATTGCTGCTTTTACAGTTCTCTGTATTTTCCTAGAATTTGTTAAATTGCCAACGTTATTCACATGGCACTTTTGGCAGGTGCCACCTACATGCCCTCAATTTGAAGGCACCTTTCAGGAGCAGTGTAGGTAGGGAGGCTCCTCTCCTGCGTGTCAGATGTTGGAGAGCGCAGCACTTCCATTAATTCACTTTCCCTGACCTTTCCACTGCTAATAAGCCAAGCTGGAGCACAATGCAGCACCTTAATGAACAGACCTGAGCTGAGCAGGGGCTGCTTTGAAAGATGTCTCGCTTGACTTGTTCGTTGGGTGTAATTTTGGTCCATTTATTCACCATGGCACACACGGGAGTTCTTGGTGAGAGCAACCCACAACCATATACAGCCCTTTTTCTCCTTCCTCCAGTGTTTAGAACTGGAAAAAAACATGTCAATAACTGCTTGAAAAGAAGCAAAATGGTTGGTTGGGCTTTTTCTTTGAATCTACTTGGTTTGGAATAATTTTTTTTTTGAGGGGTTATACTGTGACCAGAAAAATCCTCGTTTTTAGAATAAATATACTTTTGAGTTAGGATTTATATCAGCTAATGTAATGTACACTGAAAAATGCACACTTCTGGGTTATGATTTTGTAGATTAATATCAACTAACATGTAATGTACACTTAAAAATTAGGGCTACATTTAGGAAAGAGTTCATTAAAACAAGCAGACAGTGCACGGGATCATCATTTCCAGTGGCTGCCAGCCTGTTATTTCCCACAGAAGACTCCTGAGCCACCCAGCCCGGGTGACACAGGGAGGCTGGGATTTTGGGAAAGGGATCTGTAGGTCTCTTGACCGGTTCCTGCTTCCATTGTTGTGTAACTGGTGTTCCTGGGTGTGACCTCTTGGGAAAGTAAAAGTGCTGGGGGGCAGGTTGTGGGGTGGTGAGCGAGGGTTTTATTTATTTATGGGTGTTCCACAGAGTGCTCTCGAAAGTTGTGGCCTCCACCCTGAGGAAGTGACACTGACTGGGGAGTGGAGTGGCAGTGTGACACACGGCAGGGCTGCAATCCCTTGTTTTCCAGAGGTGTCCATCACACTGTGATTAAGTGCAGATGATGCTCTTGGCAGCAGGAGCTGTGCAAGATGTTCCCACCTCTGGAGCTCGGGGACCTTCTCTCTTGCTGTGATTCTGGAATGAAGCTTGGATGTTGTCGTTTTTCCCTCCCCTTTGGTGTAGGTAATGGTGATGCTGAGGTTTTGATATTCAAATTGTGAGTTCTTTAAGTGAGGTTTTGTGTTTGGGGAATTGATGATCAGTGGCTTCTTTATTGGGGCTGCAGGTGGGGCAGTCACTGTCCATGAACAGGGAGCTGCTGGACACCCTGTGAGGTGGAATTGTGCCTCAGAGGTGTGCAGGACACCCAGAGTGTGAATTCATGGAAGCCTTGTGTGGAGGGAGATTTGGCTGAGCCACCCAAGTGTCTGACACAATCAGGGAGCTGCAGCCTGGTCCTGGTTCTGTCATTCATGCAGGGAAAAGTGAGAAATGGTTATTGCCAGCAAAGGCAAAAGTGGTGGATCTGCTTCACTGATAGCCTTTAGAAGGGATTTCTGACAAAACCAGAAAACAATGCTGGAAAATAAATCTAGAATATTGGATTGCCCCATCCCTGGAAGTGTTCAGAGTGAGACTGGATGGAGCCTGGAGTGACCTGGTCCTGTGGAAGGTGTTCCTGCCCACGGGATGAGCTTTAAGGTCCCTCCCAACCCAAACCTTTCTGTAGCTCCCTGCAGAGAGTGGAGATGGGAAGCAGGCATTAGCAATGTTTCTGTTTCCTTGGCTAAATTCTTGGCAGAGCTTTGGTTTTGGAACAAGGGGAAAACAAGGGCTGAGCTTTGCTGGCTCAGCCTGATTCCTTCCTGGCTTAACAAGATGCTTGAGGACTCACTCAGGTGTTCCAGCAGGTTTTTTGCTGCTGGGTGTTATCCCTATTTTATGGTGGTTTGTTGGACTTCTCCAGAAATCCAAAGCTGAATTGTGTTTAGCAAGTTTCTGCTTTAAGGAGTGTTTTGATCTTGGGTTGGGACTGGACAGACTGATTATTTCCAGTTGCTGGAGACGTGCAGGAGCTGGGAGAGGAGAGGTTTTGGGTGTTTTGCAGGAACTTGAGGATGTGAAGAGACTGAAGGAGCTGTGCCCACCATGGCAGAGCCTCCCAGGGGCTGGAATTCCCAGAAGTGCTCCCTGTGCCTGGGTGTTTTGGGAAGCTGACACGCCTGGCTTTGGCCTCAGAAGTGGCTTTGGGTTGTTGGACAAACACTGAGAGCTCTGCTTTCCCTGAGCTGTTCCTGCCTCGCCTGCCTTCCCCTTCCCACAGCCCTGGCTCATCCCAGAGCAGGCAGATGGCTGCAGGAGCTGCCTCGGGGGTTTTGGGCAGGCTCAAGCCTTGGGTGAGTGAGGAGAGTGGGGCTCTGGAGCTGTGGCACTGGCTGAGCTGCGACGTTTTTAACTCTTGAGTTTGGAACAGACTTAGCAGCTCACCTTTGGGGGTGGGAGCTTGGGAGGTTGTCAATACTATTGCCTGGAACCATCTGTTCCTACCACTAAGTAGCTGCAAAAATCAGTAATTCATTCCCTTTTTTTTTTTCCTTTTATTTTTTTTTTTTGGAGGAGCTTGGGTGTAAATTTTCTCCCTTGTTATTTTTATGAGCTCCTTCATTATGGAAGACAAGCATCTCCACGGTGCTGGAACTGACTTAATCTTTCATCTAAATTTATTTGAAATTTAAATCCCCTGTCGTTATCGATATTAGAGGTTACTTTGGAGCACACCAGCTATTTCTGGGGAGCTGGGTGCATGGGGCTCCCTTATCAGCCAGGAATGTGCTTGTGTAACTTCACCTTTCTGGATGAGCCTCTCTCAGAGGAGCAGGGACAGCAGCCATGTGTATGGGTTATTTTGGGAAATCACCACTGTAAAGGGATGCTGTGTTTGCTTTTGCAAGTAAAGTTGGTCATGGAGTCCTATTTTTCATTTATTTTTGCCCCAGTGGATTAAGAATCCCAGTGGGCTGGCCCTGGTGGTGGTTTTGGTGAGATGTGCTGGTGTTTGGAACACCAAAACCATTGATTGTAGCACAGACCAGTGCAGGAACCCCGAGTTATCCCAGGCTGAGATTTCACTCCTAGGCTTCAACTGCAAAATCAAGATGAACTGATATCACATAACTGTGTCAGGGTTCAGTGGGAGCTCCCAAGGGCTGGTGTTGTTTTCATTGCAGGTGGTGACACCAGAGAAACCTGGGCTTGGTGTCCCTGCCCATCTCAGGGAGTGGAGATGCTTTCAGGTCCCTCCCAAACCAAATCAGTCTGTAATTCCATGGCTTTGCTGCCTGAGGCTTGGTGTTTGTTGGGGATTTCACACTCTTCCTTACTGTGTCATGAGTTGAGTTTTCCAGGTGTTTATTTTGGTGGTTATCTAAACTCCAGAGTGGATTCTGTGGAGCTGATGTCCAGTTCTCCCAGCACTGCCCCAATGGCAGGAGTTGGGTTTTGTCTGATCTGAAAGAACAGATAATTTGGATTTTCGTGGAGTTTGTGTACCTGGACTCATCCTAGCGTACAGTAATGTGAAATTACAGCCATCAGTTCCTTGTGTACCCTTAGAAAATAAAATGTTAATGCTTTCAGGCTTCAGAGGATTTGAGGAAAAGTTGCCATGTGCCTTGCAGGGAGGCTGGGCTCCATGGGCAGAGCCAGGTGCTTTTCACAGCACATTCCCTGTGAGTGTCCTGGGTTTCCTTGCCCAACATTTAACCTTAATACTGAATTTCCTGGAGGTCTTGACAGCCAATGTGTTTCCCAGTTTGGTGGAAGGTGGGAGGGCAGCTGGAGGACTGGATGTGTTCAGGTGCATGTGGCACCTCCAGCTTGGAGGTGACAAATTCTTGAAGGAATTGGTAAAATGAGGGGAGCTGGCCAACTTGGTGGATGTGAGAGCAGTTCTGATTTTTATCCTTTTATATAATTTTTCAGCTGTTGAACAGTACAAGGATTCAAAGGTCAGCGTTGAATAGCTCTGGTTATTCTCTGCTGGTGCTAAACTTATTGCTGGTGTCATATGAGAAATATACTTTCTTTTTATGTTGCACAGTCAGAAGAAAATTATTTTGTTGTCTTCAGTAGTTTTTACCTCATTCTTGTAGTCTTGCCAATATCCTGTAGTTGTTTTTTGCAGGAAGCCTTTCAGTGTTCTCTTAATTGGAATTAACTTTTGTAAGAGAAATGCACGTTTGGGTTGAAGATAATGTAGGAAATAAATACTCAGGGAAATTTATTTTAAGTTATTGGAAGGACATTCATTGGAGAGCTTTGCTTTGGAACTGTAACTTTGGAGAGGTTTAGGGTAATAATAGAGGAATAAACCAGCTCTGCTCCTGAGTTCTGTCTGTGAATTCCTGTGAATTCTGATCTCTCTCTGCTGACCAGGGGTGTCCTGGATGATCCTTGGGGCTCCCTTCCCACCCAGGATATTCCATGGTTCCTCTGATTCTCTGATTATTTTGAGTAACCTCAGAGACTGGTAGAGAGTCTACTTGTTATTGTCTGGTAAATTATGTTCATTAACATAATTACACAGTTTTAATGCTGCATGGAAGTTATATGGAGTCAAAATCAAATAGCAACAGGTAGCAAATAATTGGGCAAAATAAAAACAAGAAAACAAATAATGAAGAAAAGTAATCATGTATTCTTTTCCTGTCACCAGTCAGGGCTGCAGCTGGATGTAGCAGCTGCCCAGTCCTGAATCCTTTCTTCCTCTTGTTTTTAGTGCTGCTTCACAACAGTCTGAAGGAAATCTCTGTCTAAACCAACTGGTAGCAGCTCCTCTGGGCTTTGCCTTTGGCAAGGTGTCACACAGCTGAATTCTCCTTCCTTTGCTAAATTCTCCTCTCTTTCTCCTTGCAGTATTTGGTTATTTAGTGCTATAAGGAGAACCTGAATATATGAATTTAACCAAACCCTTGAGTATATAAAGTAGAGAAATTTCCCTTATTCCCTTGACCTCAAGCTTGCTGAGGTAGGAAAGCATTTAAAACACCCACAGCTCTGTGTGCACATGCGGATGTATTTTTAAGTGTCCCCTGCTTGAAGGTCATCCACAGTTCCAGCTGAAGTGCAGTTTGGATTTCCTGGGGCTGGGGACTGTCCTTGGGGCTGATTCCCATGGTCTGCAGGGGTGTGGGACCCCAGGGGAGGTTTTCATCCAAGGGGGGGACCAGGGAGCTGCTCCAGGGCTGGAGCCAGGCTGGGAGAGCTCAGTGGAGAGGAGAGGGATCCAGGAGAACTCAGAGCCCTGCCAGGGGTTAAAGGGGGCTCCAGGAGAGCTGGAGAGGGACTGGGGACAAGGGATGGAGGGACAGGACACAGGGAATGGCTCCCACTGGGATGTTGGGAAGGAATTCCTGGCTGTGAGGGTGGGCAGGGCTGGCACAGGTGCCCAGAGTAGCTGTGGCTGTCCCTGGATCCCTGACAGTGTCCCAGACCAGGCTGGATGGGGCTGGGATAGTGGAAGGTGTCCCTGCCATGGCAGGGATGGATGGGATGAGCTTTAAGGTCCCTTCCCTCCCAAACCATTCCATGACTCCAGGATGGGAATGTGGATGAGCATCTCTGCCCACAGGAGCCTTCAGAGCTGCCTCATCTCTTTTTTCCCATCCTTGTGAAAAGGCTCTGGGCTTTTGGAGCTGGTTCTGTGTGAGCCCAGGCTGGGATGAGACAGGATTAATGGGATCTTCAGGATGGATAACTGCAGCAGTGAGCTGGGCACAGCAGCAGTGTGGAATTCCAGGGATGTGTTCTTGGCCCCACCAGAGTTACTCCTCAGTGTCTCGTTCCCTGGGCTCTGGAGCAAAAGGATGTCAACAAAAGAGCTCAGCTTTGATGGTTTACACACTGAAAGCTGCTTCACATCAGTGAAGTGATGAGCTGTGGGTTTGATCACCTCTTGGTGGTGTCTTCTGGTGCTTCTGTCTGTAATTTGGATACCTCCAGGACACTGCCCTAGGCTGAGACTGACCTCTTTGTAATGCTGAATTAAATAATTATATTAAAGTATTAAAATTGCCCTCTAATATAGTCATTTTCTGTGCTGTTACCATACAAATTGTATGGTTTTGAGCAGGGACAGCTTATTTAGGAATCCTGTAATGCCACTGATGCCTCTGCTCTGGAGGATGTGGTGGCTTTAAGGTTAGGTGTCACTTAAAAAAAAAAATCTCCCAGTGCTGAGCTTCCTTTGCTCACAGAAATAGTTTCTATATTAATATTTAATTTACAGTAGCTCTGAGGAATGAAGAAAGTCCTGGACTCTATTTTGTTTCTAGTCCTTAATACATTTCCTTGGAACAACTCTCGGGTATAAACAAGGAGGACAGAGTGTCCTGGGCAGAGGAGTGAGACAGTTTGTGTTAAATCCATAAGTGTTCATGGCTTTAACATCGGAATATTCAGCATTAAGGATCCATCAGGTACCTTGGAGTAGCCCTAGTTCCCAATTGCTCTTTTTCAGTCTTTTTTTTTTTTTTCCTCCTGGGATTCTTTGTGGCTTTACCCCTCGATGCAGATGGAGATGTTTTTGTTCCTGAAAACCTCCAGTTGCTGATGCTGCCAGCACAGAGCTGTGCTCCAGCTCAGGGGAAAGTGGGTTCAGAATTCCAGACACGCTCCTGGCACGGCTTCAATTAAAAGGTGTTGAAAGAGGCTGGATTTTGCAATTTTGCAAAGTTGGAATTTTTGTCCCTGTTAAAAACCTTGGGGATCCCTGGGAAAGGACTCGATGCTGGCTTTTTTTCTGCTGGGTGAGGAAGAATTTATACCGTCATCCCCCTGCTTTGACCCAGTTATGAAACCCTTGCCTGTAAAATTATTAATTTGGGGACTCTAAGCCATTCCAGTGTGAGAATTCAAGCAGTGGGAGTTTTCCTGGAGAGCCACCTCCAGTTTAGCCATTAAAAGCTGGTGATAAATCCAGTGAACTTAGTAAAATACATATTGCAGTGTGCCATGAACCTTCTTCATTACTCTGGAATTAATCAATGACTTGGACTACTTTTTCCCCCTGCTCAGCCATACTTTCACAAGGTATAATTAAAATAAAAAAAGCTCCAGTTTTCCTTTTTGTTCAACTCTGCTGTTGTTGAACTATGTGTGGTTTGGACTTCAGCCCTCCAGAATGTTGGCAGAAGTTCTTGTCTGGAAAGAAATGGTAATCCTTTTGGGGTTGAAGAACGGGGAAGGAAAGATTGCTGGAGCAGGGATGATTTCAGGCTGGATAAGTAATTTTACACGTATATATATATAACGTGCACTAACATTTGTGTGATTTTATATAGATGTTCGTAATTTTGGTGGTTTTATGTCAGATTTGCTGATTTTTAGTTTATTGTAGCCATTCCTATTTTTAAACTTTTTATAGGAAGCTTAATGGAGTAGCTAAAGTTGCACATGGAGATTACTGCAATTTCAATATTGCATTTTAATTCAGATGAGGTGATAGAAAAGTCACCTAAACCTTTCTTTATTTGAATTGCTTCTCTTTTACCTTGTAAGCAGCTAGCAGAACCTATCCCTGTGGTGCTGCCTGTGTCCTGTGGAATTATCTGTGCAGACTGGAAAGGGAAATGTCCACTTCTTTTGGCTGGAGAGTGACAGTCTGGTTTTTCTTGGTCGTGTTAGGAATCCTTCTCTGAGAGCAGTGCTCATGGTTTTTACCTGCAGAGGGGGTTCTGAAGGTCAGGATAACTTCATAAACCTCCCAGGCTGGGCTTCTCCTCCTTCCCCAGCAGAATCCTGGCAGCAGCTCTCCCAGCTCCTCCTCTCAGAAGAATCCAGCTCTTGTGGAAAGCTCTGTTCAAACTCAGCCTTGGAGTTGTCTCAGTCTAACCAGGTTAACTCCTGTGTTGTTTGTTTTTCTGCCGTTGTCCAGCTCTGTTTGGTGTCCCTGCCCTGGCTGGAGGGGTGCCTGTGTCACTCTGGACATGTGCTGGTGGCCAAGCCAGAGGTTCTGGCTGTTCCTGGCTGCTCCAGGAGCTTTCCCAGGGCTGGGAGTGAAGCTCAGCTCAGGTTTGCAGGAGCTGGGTCATAGCTGGGAAGGTTTGTGCTGGTGCAGGGTGAGGATTTGCAGCCTGTGGGGGAAGCAGATGTGGGATTGATGGGGTTTGTGACCAGTGTCACACTGGTGCTTCCCAAATGGGCAGGCTCAGGACTTGCTTCACTGGAATATAATGGCAGGAGTGCAGTTTGGAGCTGTGTGAGCAGCTGGTGAGGAGCAGGAGGTGCAGATGTCACTGAGGGTTTGGATTTAGCAGCCCCTTCATTACCTTTGTGATTTTTGGTGCCAGTGAAGGAGGGAGTGTGGAAGCACTTGAACAAAGGATGTCTCTGGAAGTGGCCACTGGTCATTCTGGCACACACTTCCACCAAAGCTGCTATTGTTTTTCTCTTACTTAAACAGCAGTCAGGCTCATGCTGGGGCTTCTTTCTTGTTCCCTTGCAGTATAATGTTGGCTTTTATGTGTCCCCCGGGCCCACACCCGGCCGTGTGGTGGGCCAGCACACAGCTGCATTGTTCAGGGTCCCACATTCCAGGGAGATCAAATGCTCCTGCACCACATCAGCTGCACATCTGCAACTGCTAAAGCCTCAGCAGCCCTGCCGGATCCAGGTGCCACTCAATTACAGGTTAAAGGCACAGAGAGCTGCTGCTTCTCAGGCCTTTCTGTTGAATTCTGCCGGCTTTGATTCACTACAGCTGCTGAAACAGTCAGGCTTGGTTCAGGCATGTGTGGAAGAGAGCTCATTTCATGCTTGGAATTGTAATTATGTTCTTTTCTTTCAAGCTGCCAGCGGTAAAAGATGTCTTCCAGTGTGTATTATCTAAATAAGCTGTAGTGTTTAAATGTTTTCTTATTTCATTTTAAGAATGTGGCAAAATAAATTGTGCTTACTCTTCTAGTTTTCGTTCTGGAGCAATTAATTCCCGTAGCTCTGCCGTGATCTGGAAGCTGCTGTGTTCCACTGCAGTAAAACAGAGCAGAGCTGTGTGTGGGCACTGTCCTGGCTTGGCACTGGTGTCACCCCCTGTGTCACCCCTGTGTGCTCCCACTGCAGTGGGATTTGCTCTCAGCCACCCGTTCCATCCCAGTCATCTCTTGGAGTGGGAGCTGCTGAATTTTAGGGAATTCTGATCTGGGTGGTACCTCTGAGCAAGGGACAGAGTGCAGACACTGACAGGAGAAAGGGGAATGGTTTTATGCTGGAGTAGGGTTGATTTAGGTGGGATATTGGGTGGAAATCCTTCCCTGTGAGGGAGGTGGCACAAGGTGCCCAGGGGTGCTGTGGCTGTGCCATCCCTGGAGGTGTCCAAGGAATGTCTGGATGTGTCCAAGGAATGTCTGGATGTGTCCAAGGAATGTCTGGATGTGGCACTCGGTGCTCTGGGCTGCTGTCAGGGTGGGAATCAGTCACAGATTGCACTTGGAGGTCTCTCCCAGCCTCAGTGATTCTGTGAATTCTGTATCCTCAGGATCAGCTCTTCCCTGATGTCCTGGGGCTCTGGGAGCTCTCCTTTGACATGCTGTGACCCAGGGACCTGGGCTGGGACTTTTGCCTTTCTCACAGAGATGTTTTTCATATGCAGCTGTTGGAGCTGCTCTGTGAATTTTGGGTGTCTGGAGTCAGCACTTTGATCCGCCTTCCCTCCTCTCTGGAGTCTGTCTGCTCCGCTGTGGTCTCGAGCAGAGAGCTGATTGCCATTTCAGTGTCTCTGTGATTGACTGGAAGTCACACTGGATAAATCTTTCATGATTGGAAACCACTTAAGCCACGAGGTGGCTGGTGATCACTGGGTATTAGTGGAGAGGTTCTACCAAACAATCAGGGAAAATTGAGTGGCAGAACATATAATTTATGACTTCATCCCAGCTCTGTGGGGGCAAGTCAGTGAGAATCGAAACACTGAAAGAATTATATTTGACAGATATTCTAAAGAATGACTCCAGTTAGTGTCATTTATTGCTGGAATGTGTGGACAGATCCCCCAGTCAAAGCCCTTGTAGGGGCAGTGCCAAAACCAGATATGAAAGAGTGTGCAAGAAAATGAGAACACGGGATGTGGCCGAGGGCTTGAATCTTCTGACAATGGGCAGAAAGAATGTTCTGAGGGCTTTTTCTCAGACATTTTCCTTCTATAATAAAGTTTACAGATCCTACTTGGTGTTTGCTGAAACTCCTGCCTGAAGGGGATTTGTTGGAGTTTGGAAGTTGAGCAATGAAGGTGTCATCGGTGTGCAGAGAGCAGTTGGAGAAACTTCTGGAACATTCTGGACTTTATCTCTAGGATATCTTAATTTTTTACCTAGCAGTGATGTATGGCATAAGAGAAATCCATTGCCCTGTGCTAGAATGTGCATTAAAAATACCTGGGCAGGAGTTTTTCCAGGCAGGTAACAGCCCTCATTCTGAAGGAGGAAACATTCTAGAAAACATTCTTCCCTCAGATGTTTTGTAGTGGTAATGCCTCTGGAAGTATTAATCTTTCCTGTCACAATTTGGCACTCACTCCAGTTCCCAGCAGGGGTTTCTCAGCTAATCCCTGTCTGGATGATTTTCCCTTACCTTACATTAATTTCTGATCCTGACATCGTTTGAGGGTTTGTGTTCAGCTTAAATAAATACACCCTAGGCTGTCCTGTTGACTCAGGGTTGAAGTACCTGTGTTATGGAGCCATTCCCCTCCCCAGCCATCCCCAAAACCTCCACCCCTGACTCTCTGTTATCCCCCCACGGCCCTGGAGAGATTATTTGAGAATTTTGGTTTCTGTGCAGAATTTTCTTGCCCTGAATAGCTCTCTTGGAGAGGAGAGTGGCAGATGTTCTCACTTTAGCCCATGAGTGACAGCTCCTGAGTCAACATCTGCCTTGCTGCTGGAATTGTCCCCGAACGCTGCCGAAAACTCGCTGGAGCCAGCCCTGCCCGTGTTCCCTCTCGTGTTCCCTGCTCCTGGAAGCAGAAGCAGCTGCTGGGCAGAGGCAGCTGTGGCTCCTGATCCAGCCTGGAGCCCAGGATTGGCATTGGGAAGAGCCATCCCTGCTCCCTGTGCAGGTGTCAGACCCGATCCATCAGGGTTTGGGTTTGGGAAATCTGCTCCCATTCCTGTCACCGTGTGCTGGAGAGGATTGTCCACAGCAGTGTCCCAACCCATGAAGATATTGGGGTTCTTCCTTTATCCTCAGACTTTATCCTTTCAAAGGTCCTCAGGCTTTATCCTTTGCTTTTTTTGAGCATTATCCTGGTCCGCTCTGTGGATGAGGGTGTGAAGATGCAGGTCTGGATTAGGGCTCTGTGCTCCACAAACATCCCAACGTGAGCACGGCCATTCCAGGGGAATGGAGATGCTGCTTTACTTCCCAAGCTTGGTATCTAAAATTCTTGGGAACTGAAGTTTCTGCCAAGTCCCTGTGATAGACCTGAGGAGAGGGAAGAAACCCCTTAGCTAACAAAACACTTCTGATTACCTTTTTTGGTTTTAGGTTTGTTCAAAAACAGTTGAAAATGAAATTTTTCAAAAAAAGTCATCTTAGTTTTAAACTTTAAAGGCTTAGCCCACAAATAGCCAGCTTTGATTTGTGCTTGATTTTTTTCTGTGTCCCAATGGAAGTGAATCTCCTGGTGATGTAACTCAAGGTACTTGTGTTCCCCTCCAGGTTTTGTAGCTTTGAGAGTGCTAAAGCTTAGTCTTGACTTCAGCCTTAGTCTGGTGCTTGTCTTAGCAAGGGTGATTTTGGAATTATCTCTGAGCCCTGCTGTGCCTGGGTGAAGGTTGTGCTGGTCTTTGGAGAGTTTTTGTGGTGTCTGAAGAGGAGCCTTGAGAACTGGAGCTGGCAGTCACGCTGTGGGGGGAGTGTGTAAACTTAGTCTAAAGATAATTTATGGTTTCTAAAGCTGCTGCTGAGTAAAACTTTCCAAGGCTGGCTCTAACCTACCTCTCATCAGTGTAAAACCAAGAACAGTCATCTCAAAGTAGCATTTTGAGTTGTGTGGAGGGGAAAGAGGACGACTTTGCTTTCCCAAAGGCTTCATTGGCTGTGGCTCTGCAGCCCAAGAGCAGCTCTCTCCTCCTGAGCGTGAACCACGGGCTCACTGTTCCGTTACCTGAGCCTTGCCTGCTTTAAACCTGGCTTAGCGGTTTAAACTTGGCTCAGAGCGTGGTGGTTTTTTGGGGTGGTTTTTTTTTTTTTTTTTTTTTTTTTGGGGTTGATTTAGCAGCAGCTGAGATGTCAGGGTTCTGATAACCCCCGGGGCTGTCTGTGCAGCCCTGCTCCCTCCCCGCGCGCCGGCACCGCCGGCAGAACTTTGGGTCACGCCGGGTTGAGCTGTTGGCAGCGACGCTCGCGTGTTGGCAGGAGCTTCCCCAACAAGATGCTGGAGAGCAGGGGAAGATTTCTCCTTGTTTTTGCAAATTAGCAAATGAAACCCTAAATAAGTTGCTAAACTCAGTTTCCTTCTGTTGGGTTAAGAGGAGGGGAGTGCTTGGAAACCTTCGAGATCTTAATTGGCCCAAGCGTGCTAAAAACACCTCCCTTCCACCCTGCTTCTATCTTTCCAATGCATTTGGCTCGTTCAGTGGCAAATCGTTTTTATAGCACTTGAGAAACTGTATAGCTCCAGAAAAACAGGATGTGTGCCCTGCCTTATATTTTGGATTTGCTTTCCAAGTATTTTTGGGGGTTGCTGAGAGCCCGGCCCTGTTTGGGGCGTTGGGGCTCTGCCCGTCGGTTTGGTGGTGGTGTGGTGATAGTGGCAGTGGTGTCCCTCCACTGAGTGGGGTAACAACTGGTTTTATTGGGGCACAGATACCCAACTGGGCTGCCCAGCCCTTCCCTTGTGCTGGGTAACGAAATTTCCCTTTGCCAAGGTCGGTTCTGTATCAGCTCCCAACCAGGAGCACGCTGAGGTCACATCCAGATACTGTCCCCTCCCAAACTGGGGACAACGAGTTTCTCATTTCTTCCTTAGACTGATAATGGTGATCCCTCCTTCCCACAGAAAACTCTGGAAGTTTTTTTTAAGTAGTATTGTTCCAAACTGTGTTCCAGGGTTTTCTGTGTTAGATGGTTGGTTTGTTCTTCCTGGCTTTGTCTGCTTAACTTTGCATCTGCAGGGTGTAGTGGAAGGCCTGTTTGTATCTCAATTTGGGCAAGAAGCTGGGATTGTAAACGTGGTAGGGCTTGAAAACCTGGGAAAGGCTTGGTTGGGCATTCAGGGGGATGGTGGAGAGGGAGGCCAACGGGGAGGATGGAAAATGTCACTGACAGTTTGAGATGGAGTTTGTCTGACAGGAGCAACCAACCACCCCTGGGAATGTGAGACCATTCCTCTGATAATTAAAATACCTGTTTGTAACCAGTTTTTGGGGTACTTGTAACCAGTTTTTGGGGTATTTGTAACCAGTTTTTGGGGTAAAGAACCAAAGTTTGAGCACCTTCTAAGAGGGTTTTCCTCTGAGCCAGTAGATGAGGTTACCCCAACAGGGGCTGACATGCTGCTGGGGTGTCCCAGTTCCTTCCTGCAGAAGCTGAGTGCACATCTGGGTATTTAATTCATCAGATATCACAGGGTGCATCTGCAGTTAGGAAAACCTTTTTAGAAATTCTCAGGTTTTCAGGGTTGGCAGGAGAATTTTTGCTGCTGTTCTGTTCAGCAGTGGTGGAAGAGGAGCTGGGTGCTCCTGTCCCTCCCTGCCTGCTCACCTGCCAGGGGCTGCAGAGAATGCTCTCCATTTCCAAAACCTTCACTCTCACCTTACATTTTCTTCCTAGTCAGTGTTTTATTGTTTTTAAATAGCATTTCAATGCTTCAGAGCATAACCACATTACAAACTGTTTTGTCTCAAATACCACATCTGAGCTCTGGCAAAGGTGACCCTTTGGATCTCTGGCTTAGAGACTCTCCTGATCTGTTTCTTTGTCTTTTTCCCTTGAATTTTTCTGACTTTCTCCCGTTTACTCTTCCACAGTGACAAGTTATCTGAGAGCTTGCTGTGTGTGGTGATTTCTTGCTTTTAGGGTTCTGTGTAGAGAGGAGTCAGTTTTTACAGTTCCCCGAGGAAGTGATGTGCCGTTATTCTACAGAAACCACTGACACAGCACGTTTTAGGCCTGGCCTGCTGACTTGGGATTGCAGTGAGCTTTAAAGTGACAGTAAATCACTCGTGGCCATCTGCAGCTGCAGTGGGAATGATGGTGGTGGTGGGGCACGAGAGCCCATGGCCACCCACTGCTGCAGGTCTGGTGGCACCTGAGCAAACCTGGCCTCAGGACAGGGGTCTTGTCACCCAGAACCTTACTGGTGTCCCCAGGCTGTGGGGACATGGAGACTTCTGAATGGGGATGAGTGAGCAGCTGGAGAAATGGTCTCAGCATGGGGAATGTGTCTGGTTGTGCCTTTGCAGAGTCGTGAAATGGTTTTGGTGGGAAGAGACTTTAAGGATGCTCAGAATATCCTTATCCCTGTCCCTGCTGTGTGCAGGACACCTTCCACTAGCCCAGGTTGCTCCAAACCCTGTCCCCAACCTTCTGTCACTTCATCCCACGGGAATTTGGGCACAGAGCTCATTGTGTAACGTGGATCCCCCTTGCAATGCTTCTCCTCGCTGTTCCCAGAGCCCTGCTGCCTTTGGCTCTCCCCTTCCCGCAGGGATGAGCTCTCCCCTGGGCTGCTGAGCCCCTCTCTTCCTCCGGGCCTCATTTCCTCAGGAAACAGGGCTAAAAATACCGGGGCAGCTCGGGGAAGGGCTGCACATCATCAGTCCTGAGAGGCTCTGCCCAGCCTGTCCTGTTCCTCACATCCACCAATCCCATGGTAAATGATCATTCCCGATGTTCTCCTGCTGCCCAGTGCCCTTTCCCACCCTGGCTCTTAAAACCAGCCCTCTGCCAATCCTTATTCCAGTTATTTGTGTTGTTTTTGGTGGTGGGAGAGCTGTTGTTTTAATGGTGGTGGGATCTGCTTGGAGTTGACGTGGGTTAAAACAAACAGGAGTGGTTTTTGCAGGCAGGAATCAGGGTCTGGAATTGGGGTGCCACCACCTGCTGGTCCTGTCCCTCCTCCCTTGGGATGCTCCTCTGGAGGAGGAGGAGGTTCTCCTGTGCCGTGGATCTGCAGTTCCACCACCTGAACCCCTCACTGGGATCAGCCAAAGAAAGAAAATAAAGAAACCTTGTCAGTGGGAAGTGATCTCAGGCAGGAGATCTGCATGAGGGAAATTGAGTTCTGTGGCTGTTAAAAAAGTGATTTTTTTTTTAATATTAATTGAAAAACTGGCTGAAACTCTGACTGTGTTCTCTCCTAAAGCGTTTTGCAACATCCCACTGAAGTTACAGACAAATTGAAGCCGAAACATTGCATTTTTCCACAAATGTGGCCAAGCTCCAGGACCATAAAAAGAGTTTGGAGAGGCTGTAAAACACATGTTAAACAATTTCTTACTTGAGGCACCTCTAGAAACATTTCAAATAAATTAAATATTTAACTTTAAAAAATAATCCTTTAAAAAATACATATATTGGTAATTAGAAGCATTAGAAACAGAATGTTTCTTCCTTAGCAGATGCATATTGAGAAAGTGATACAGCAACAAATAATAAATGAAATTAGTAAAATTTGGACTGTATAAACCAGTGATTGTAATTAGGGATGTTCCTTTCAAAGGCAAGTGTTTTGATTTCATTTTTGGTGGGTTTTTTCAGTAGTTACTATACAATATATACTAAATCAGAATTTAAAAAGAAAAGATTGTGAGGTTTAAAATCTGTGAATAACTGGACAGCACAGAGGCCACGTTGTTTTAGGGTCTTCAACTCCTAATCTGGTCAGAGAACCTCAATATTTGATGTTGAGATGAGTTCATGAATTAAACCCTGTTGTATTTTTGTACAGGCAGAAAACGTTGCATTAATGATATCTACAAATGATATATTTAATACATTTTAATTGATGGAAAATGATGTTAAAGGCATATTTGAGCTCAGCATTATTTGCCAAGGAGGACAGACTTTAGATCTCAGCACAGAAGGTATTAGTACAACTCCAATGAGGATGCAATGGGCACTTCCCATATTTTTTGAGTCTGGATGCATCTTTTTAAATTAAAGAGGGTTTGAAGAGTGTGCCTGCAAACTGGAGATTGAGTCAAGCTGTGAAATGCCAGCGATATGTCATGTGTTCTGTATGTATTATTTTCAGTTTTTACAGAGGAGGAAATTTTGATATTTAAACTTTTCCAAATGTCAGCTGGTTCGGCACAAAATAATCTTCAGTCTCAGTCTCACAGGAGCTGCGTGTCACCGGGAAAGCTCCTGGGAGCTGAAAAACAAGGAAGCTGTTCCATCTCAGAGCAGAGTCCTGTGGGAGAGGATGTGGTTGAGGGGTGGAAAGGAGCTCTGGAAGGATGTTGGGAATTGTCCCCTCTGCACAGGGGCTGGAGTGCCTTGAGCTGAGCTCCAAAGCCCAGAACTCCAAGACCACGTTGGAGCAGCCTGGGCTGGTGGAATCTGTCCATCCCAGATGGGACTGGAAGAGCTTTAGCATCCCTTGCCACCCAAACCATGCCTGATTCCGTGAGCTCCACCCTTCCAAATCTGGCATTTATGGGTGCTTGATCCAAGACTTTGGATGACTCCCCTCATGCAGCCTCCTTGTCCAATTCTCCAGGAATTGCAGGCAGGATGGGGAGCTGCCTTTGGAGCTGTCCTTGGCACTTTGCAGAGCTCCTGCCCCCAGGAGCACCTTTGCTGTTGGAGCATCATTTGGGAAATCAGCTGGAGGTGTGTTCCTGTGTAAAATGCTGTTGTTATTGTGTCCCATAGGAGTTACCAGACTGGGAATTTCTGTCCATTAGTCCCGTGCTAGGAAAAATACTCAGTTCCTACTGACAGCCTGAGGAATCATTAGGACTGGTGACTTCAGTATTTTTCCTAAGCCTCGACAGAACCTGACTTAATCTTTAATGAAAACTAGAACTGAACGTGCTTGAGATTTATATAGCAACCAGCCCGACCAGTTCCGGTGTCCCACCTGCCTGGGAGGGAGTGCCAAGGAGCTGGTTGGTCTGGATGCTTCTAAGGACGGTATTTAAGGTGTAAATGTGGTTAAATTTTACACATGAAAGCAGTGTTGTAGCCCAGAGACACTCTGCACATGCCCTGGGCAGCAGAGCTCACAGCTCACTGTTTCTCTGGGTGAATTCTGCTGATGGCTCTTCCTGAGCTGTGTGGTCTTTGGGAGTAACACCTGGAAAAAGTTGCTGTGTTTTCTTATGGATGGGGGAGTGTTATGTGCTTGTGGTTTAATAGAAAGTGCTTTTATTCTGAGAGGCAGCTTCTGTGTCTTCCTGGGGGATGGTGAAGGACTCTAAAACCTAAAAACTGAGTGGAGGGTTCCAGGTTAATTCTTCATGAAACCTCAAGGCAGCTGTGGGGGGTAAATTCCAGCTGCTGAGAAGAGGGATGGGGAAAATTTGTGAAAATGAGCTTTGACTTCTATCTGATATTTTTTTACCTGTGGTGCATCTTCCAACCCTGAGTGCAGGTCACTGTCACAGCAGCTCAGCTTGATGGCATCACCTTCACTTAGCAACAGGGTCAAACTTAGGAGCTGAATATTGGGAAGGAATTCCTGGCTGTGAGGGTGGGGATGCCCAGCTGTGGCTGCCCCTGGATTCCTGGAAGCGTCCAGTGCCAGGCTGGACAGGGCTTGGAGCACTCTGGAATGGTGGAAGGGGGTGGAAGGAAACGAGCTTCCTTCTGACCCAAACCATTCCAGGATTCTATTAAAGAAACTTCTCCAAAACACTTGGTTCCTCACACTGTGAGTGCTGGGAGGGATGAGGAACCAACAAGTCCAAGGGAAACAACATGTAAAGACAACTTTCTGTGGAGTTCTCTGTAGATCAGCATAGCTGTGAAAATCGTGTAGAAATCCAAACTGGTCACCAGACGTTGCAGAGGTGTCATCGAAAAACTCCTCGGGGAACACGAATGTGGATTTTAGAGAAACTGCTTGGGGAATATCGTCCTGTGTAGTGGAAAAAATCCTTGGGGAGCATAGTGGGGCACCTCTGGCTTCAGTGGGGCAGGTGTGTCTGACACAGGGGGATCCTTCAGACAGGGTGGATGGGATTTGGGTCACATCCTCAGTTCCAGGTGGGTGGGAGCCCAGGTGGTCTCTGAAGCACCTGAGTCCCAGCAGAGCCCTGGTGGTCACTGAATGCCCAGCCTCGGGGCTGCTCTGGGGGCAGTGCTGCTGAGGAGGTGGCTTTGGAGCTCTGCTGGCTGCAGGGCTGTCCCAGCAGGCTCCCCTGAGGAGGAGCTGGAAGAGGCTCCAGGAAAGGCACATGAGCGGGGCTGGCTGCCAGCTCAGCACGGTGCCGGCGCACGTACCGGCACGGCACGAACCCCATCCAGGGTCCTGCCAGGGGCTCTTCCTCGTGTGGCTGTGATGCTGTTTCACTCCAGGGGTTTGGGGCACCTCGTCTGGGAGAGCTGGAGAGGTGAGGTGCCTTGCCTGCCGAGAGGTAACGCTGCAAGGCGAGCAGGAGCCACCCAGACACACGTGGGGCAAGGTGCTCACAGCCTCCCTTCCCCTTCCTGCTCCCTCCAGGAAACCAGACTGGAGGAATTTTTTTACATCTGGCAGTAGTGATGCATTTTTAAATTATTTTTTGTCAAGCTTTACAGTGATACGAATGTCAGTTTTGCCCACCGGAGCGTTGCGTGCGGTGCCGAGGGCTGACTAACAGCCTGGGTGGATCGTGGTCCTTCCCAATCCTTCCCAGTCCTTCCCAGTCCTCCCCTCCCTCCTCCTGGCAGCGTGGCCAGAGCAGGCTCTGCTGCCTGAGTCAGTGCAGCTGCTCCAACAAGTTGTGGTGCTGGGCAGCAGCGAGGCCGGTGGGGGTGGCTGCGGGGATCCAACAGCGGCGTTCCCATATGGCTTTCATGAAAAACACCTCATTTGGGTCTGGCTTTTGATCTGCTTCCTGCTTAAATGTTGAATACAGAAATATATTTATTGGGGTGGGGGGAATTAAGACCTTTTCTGCATGTTGTAATTTCTGTTACTAGTCTTGGTTTTCTGTAAAGCTATTAAAAAGGATATTTCATGTCAACTCCTTCTGCTGCAGTCCAGGCTTAAATGCTTCCCATCCGCTGTGCCGGCCCAGCCGCTTGTGGGCCTGTCAGAACTGGATTAGAGACAGAAAATTTTATTTTTAAAAAAGGCAGGTTTTTTTTTTTTTGTCTGGCTTTATTTGTTTCCAGCTGAATTAGTTCCCTGCTCTGATGTGCAAGTGTGGCAGGTCACTGAAGAGGGTGGAATCGTTGGATGTGGTGGTGCTTTTGGACGAAACCTTGGGTGTGATGAGGACTTAAAAGGGGTCTTTAGAGGTGGTGCAGTTATTATAAACCAGCTGTGGTTTTCAAGGTCTTGACTCTGTGTTTTCTGTTGTATGAATACTTGGTGTATTTAAAAATACAACTAAAAACCTTAAGATAGTTGAATAAATTGGTGGTGTGGTGGCGTTGGAGCTCACCTGACCATCCTGGTTTTTGGTGTGGGGTCAATTGTTTGTAACTGGGAATGGTTCCTGCAGGAATGTGGATCCTGGCAGTACCTGGGCTATGTCTTCTGTGCTTAAAAATCCCTTCTATAGGAAAAACTGATCAAATGGAGTTGGGAGATACCATGACAGGAACCACCAAATCTTTAAGGGTTGGAAGGGACTTCTGGAGATCATCCAGCCCAAAGCAGGGGCACCTGGAGCAGGTGACACAGGAACACATCCAACTGTGTTTGGAATGTCTCCAGACAGGGAGACCCCACACCCTGCCTGGGCAGCTGTGCCAGGGCTCTGCCACCCTCCATGGGAAGAAACTCGTGTTGAGAGGGATATTCTCATGGTTTGGTTCATGGCCATTGCTCCCTGTCCTGTCCCTGGGCTCCACCAAGAAGAGCCAGGGTTGTGTTGTGTTGTGAGTGTACCAGCAGTGCAGGGCTGCTCTGCCTCCAGGGTAAAGGTTTTCCAAAACCCCACCTTCCCTACAAATGCTTTCCATACTTGATCCTGCTGGGCAATGAAGTTGTTTCTTTGAGATGATCTTAGAGTTTGGAAGCTGTGCCTGTGTGTCCTCGTTCCTCAGCTGAGCCGTGGTTACAGCTCCACGCACCAAGGTTTGCTGGGAGAAATGATCCATCTGATGGAGCTGGTGCTGGGAGAACTGGGAAAGAGGGGCAGAGCCTGGAGCACCCCCAGCTTGCTTCCTCCCAGCCCATTGTTGGCATTCCGTGTGCGTTCTCCCCAGGAATTAACTTGTCCCCAAACCGCGGCGCCGCGGACGCACCGATTTTCCAAGCTTCCCTGCACCTGTCTGATGCGCTTTCCAGCCTCGGCGTCACAAAACTGTTTGTCATTCAGGGGGGACAATGTCCCCTTGTGTGCTGGGCTCCCGGAGGGAGGGGCTGGGCGGGGGCATGGCCCCACTGGTGGATGGGCTTCCCATGTGAAATGAGACGGGAAGACAAATTGCTTCCAGAGCGGCGTTTCACACAGGCGGGAGCGCGATCCCGCTCCAGCGGCGGCAGCGCCCGCTTGTCACTCACATTTCCCTTATCTGGGTTAAATAGAAAAGGGGGCAAGTGGGGGTGAAGAGAGCACAGGGGAAGAAAAGAGCTTTTTGAGGGCTCCAAGGCTCTGTTGGCGAGCTGCCACCCTGGGATCAGTGGGTTTGGATGGCCTGGAGCTGATCCCGTACGGATGGGGCACCAAGATCCCTGGTGGAGCCGAGGAACTTCCTCACCACTTTTGCAGGAATAACCTGGTTCTTTTTCCATGTTTCTTTTCTGGTGAAATTTTCTCTGTAGGGTTCTTCTCTTCTGCCTGGGGATATCACAAAACCTTGTGTGTGGCTGGTCTTCATGTTGGTTTTTAGGCTTTACTGTAGGAGAATCCAGTGATTTTTCTGTATGTTAAAGAAGACGCAACAGTATGACACTAATTTTCTTATTCTGATAAATAAATTCCCAGAAATTTAAATAAATATGCGATTAAAGTTCAGTAGAGGTGATAGAAAAGGTAAAGTCCAGGCTCTGAATCTGAATTATCTGTACCTTTGGAAAGCACAAGGATTATGATAAATTGTTTCCCAATAGTTCGGACTTCAGTAAAGCTTAACACTTTTCTTGTCCTGGGAGATCTTGACATTTCTGGTAAAGGCAGGAGCAGAATTCAGTTAGGAAAGAGGAGAGAGAGGAGGATTTCCATGCTCTTTGCTGGCCCTAGGAGTGAATCCTGGCCATGGGAGAGAATCCTACAGTGCTCAGCACGGTGTCACTTGAAGGACTGCATTCCAACATTTCATTAGTGGCAAGTGCAGCATCAGCACAGCAGCCGGCCACGTTCCCTGCTGGCAACCCCTGGAACGTGGCACGGGAGCCTCATGCCAGGATGTCCATTCCCATCCTGTGGGATGTCCATTCCCCCTCCTGCAGCCCTGCCAGGCTGGTGGCCGGAGGTGAGTCAGGGCACACCACGGTCCCAGCTGGCTGCTCTGCCCAGGGAAGCTGCCAGGGGAATGGGAGCGAGGGGAGGGATTGTGGGGAGACAAAGGGTGGCTGCAAGAGTGTGGGGAAGGAGTTTCCACAGAGAATTTCCAGGGGTTGGAGGGTTGGGATTTTAGGGTACCTTCCAACCCCAGCTGTTCCATGGCTCTGTGGTGAACCAGCACTGTGGTCCTGCTCCATCCCATTGGCCTTGGAAACTCAGACCAGTGAGTTACCAGAGTTTGTTTTCTGTGTTTGCAATTGTACCTTTAACACATTCTCATCCCTGGAAGGATTCTAAAAACAGGAGTCGGTGTGGTACATTTGGATGTGGTTTAATGGGCACAGTGGGATTGGGTCAAACGTTGGATGATCTTGGGGTTTTTGCAGTGGGGACAGTGTGAGGAGGCTGTCAGGACCTCTCTGCTGTGTTATCTCAGTCCAGGCTAGAGGAAGGGAAGGAGGAAAGGGAAAAGCTTGTGTTGCTTCTCTCAGCAAACTCAGTTTCCCAAGTGTGGGGAGTGGTGGATCTGTGGGGTGTTTGGGGCTGGGCTGGGTTTCTCAGACATGGGGATGCTCCAGGGAGGAGCCGTGTGCTCTGCCAGGGTGTGGGCAAGGAAAAACAGCTCCTGACCTGGGTGTTATCCCGGACACGAGGATGTGCAGCACATCTCATACCCTGCTCTGGAGGGTGTTTGCAGGGCGGCACGGGGAGGGAGGATGTAGCAAATACAATATTGGGAAAGATGAAAAAACGAGTGGGTGGCAATGAGAAGGAAGAGGAGGAGACAACCCAGACGATGAAGGAAAACAGGATCTTCTGTAAGAGATGGGAATACTGGAAGGAAGCCAGGAAGGAAGCCTGAGAAAATGGAGAGAGCAGTAGGAAGGCTGGTGTTGCTCTGATAATTCCAGCAGGTATTCCTGGCATTCAGCTTCCAGAAGTGAAAGAAGCCTTTCAAAGTCTGGTCAAAACCAGTGACAGGCATGGAATAATTTGAACATACTGGAGTTAAACTTTTGTTATCTTGCTGTTTTTTTCCCATGGGATCTGGTGTGTGCTGTTGACTTGTCCAAAAAGGAGGGAGCTGACCTTGGGCAGGCTTGGGGTGCAGGTGGGTGTCACCATGGCAGGAAGAATTGATCATCCAGAGCGGAGGATTCCGGATTTTCTGCGCTAAGTGATTTCATGGATTTTTCCGTGGATTCTGATGGGGAACTCACCCTTGGAGGTGGTGTGAGCACAAAACCTGGTGCTGTGTGAGTGGTGCCTGAATTCCGTGCTGGGCCCCGAGAGCCCGGCTGAGCGCCGGCAGAGGAGCAGCGGCTCCAGCTCCGGCTCCTGCTCCGGCACCGCATCCATTGGACGGTAAAAATAGCTCTGCTGCTGGCGTCAGTGCCAGGCCTCGCATCTGGCTTCCCCGAGCGGGGATCGAGCGGCTCCAGCCCCCCTCCCTCCCTCCAGACGGGGTCTGCTGGAGGACACCCGGCAGCGCCCGCCGCGCTGCCCTCGCCGGCCTTTGGCGAGCACCGCGGTGCCGGAGGCTCCCTGCAAACCCACGGCTCCATCAATCCCTGAGGGACACCAAAAATCCTCTCCTGCAGCCCGAGAGGTTGTTGGGAGCCTTTTGGGCGTCCGGGGGAAAGGTGAACGCCCGGCTGAGCGTGCAGATCGTGTTTTGCGCCGCTCTTGCGCAGGTTTGGCTGAGTAGGTGTTCAGAAACAGTTTTGTGAAGTCGGCTGGTTCAGTGTCGTGATTTCTTTTTATAGTCCTGCTTTTTTCAGCGTTTAAGCTCTGGAAAACAGGGAGATACCAAGTGCAAGCAGGAATTGCTCTCTTTGTAGACACAGAAAGAGACCAAAGCAGCCCTGCAGATTGCTTTGGAAATTTGGTGCAGGCTTGCAGCTGCTCACCTGCATGACTGGCAGTGAACAGTGAATGTTTTACATCATTGTTTAAAAAATTAGATTATTTGAGCTCCACAGGGTGTTGCAAAGCTGTTCCACACTCAGGCTCAGCGTGGTTGCTTGGGCTGAGCTCCGTTCCCAACCTGCCCCAAACCCCAACTCACCCCCTTGCTGCTGATACACACGTGCCATGAAGAATAATTTCCCCAAGAAACCTGCTGTGGGTGTTTTCTGCTTTGATGTCAGTGTGTGACCAGCAGTTCCTCGCTGGTGGGGCTGGCTCTGCTCACCGTGCAAGGTCTGCAGAGGATTTCCCTTCCCTTCCCATCCCGGTGAGCCCGGATGGCTGCTGCTACCCAGCAGATGTTCCCTCTGTTTGCAGCCTGTAATTCCTAATCTTTCTCATGAGAAACGTCTCAGTGGAGCCTCAGGATCTTCCTTGTGCTGTCCCCTGATCCCTGGAACCCCCAGCCACCAGCAGACCTGGAATCCTGGCAGTGAACCTCACTGGGAGCTTCCCTCGCTGCTGCTTAAACCACAGAAGTATTTTTGTTGTAGTAACTGGACAAATATTTTCAAGTTATCAACAGTTTTGTTTTCAAACAACTCATGAGAAGCTCCTAGTTTTCTTTTTGGGGAATTCAAAGCAGTTGTTGACATATCTTGTGGAGTTGCTGCTCTGCTGGCAAATTCCCTCTTTTTAATATACATGCATGGTGTGTGCTTGGATTTGGGAATGCTCACTTGTTCTTTCTCCAAACTGCCTGTTCCAGGGCCATCATCATATTTTTATCATAAAAAATTGTTTAAAGCAGAGGAGAAATGAGAATGTCCAGGGAGTGTGTAACTCAGGAGTAGTCAGAGGCACATTCTGAGGGAGGAGTAGGGAGGAGTAAGGAATGTGCCCTGGACACCCACAGGTTCTGAATTTCATCTTTTTGTCCTTGTCAAGGCACAAACTTCAGTGCTCTGTGTCCTGTGTGGTGGGGCTGGCATTGCTGTTTGCTACAGGGGGGTTCCACACCTCTCTGTCACCACACCAGTGTGTGTTGGAGGAGCCACAGGGCCACTTTCCACCTTTTTTTAAAAGAATTTAGGTCAAATACTGCAGTTACATGAGCCAAGTCCAAACAGGTCGTTACTGTGATGTTGGGTCATGGCTGGGCCTTCAGCCCTGAACTCCTGGGGCTGAGCTGAGGTGAGAACCACCCCTGTGTTGGCAGGGTTTTTAGGTTTTTAGGACTGTTTGTTTTAGGAAAATTTGGCAAATATCTAATCTCCACAAGTATTTCGTGCTAGACTGTGAGATTATTTTTTTTTAAGCATTTGAACAGTGAATTTTGCTTGAATTTTTCTCTGCCCCTTAACTCAACAAGGCCACAGTAGCCAAACTTGGGCTGGGTTGCCCAGGAACTTCCAGGCATCTCATTTCCCATGTAAAATGAAAATAAAAATAAAAACTCTTTGCATAAAATTACGTTCTCTGCAGTATTGCCTTGAATTTTTTAGAATGTTGTGGTGGTTAGGAAGTAAACCTGATGTGCAGAGAGTTAATCTCTGTTCCCTGTGTGCATCATGGAAAGCATCATCTTTCATTTCAGTCATTGATTAGCAGCTCCAAAACCTGCTCCATAGCCTGCAAATCCTGAATTCTCAACAGCAGAGCACAGAGCTTGTTGTTGGAGCAGCATAATTCAGCCTCAGCTGTTTTTTGCTTTCTTTGTCTGGTCAGTCAGCTTGAAAATTTACCTGTCTATAATGAAAAAACATAACTGCAACTTTTTAATGAGGTTTTGCTGAGCTTTAATTTCTTTAGATTGGAATTGGGCCTGTGGCAGTCTGTGCTGGGAGTGGGGACAGCTCCTGCTGGCTGTTCATCCTCACTTGGCTTCCTGGGATCCTTGTGGACCCTTCTCCCCGAAATATTCTGTTTATTTCTGCTCAGGCTGATGGTTGTGGCTGGTTTGAGGTGCAAACCCTCCAACCTCTCCCCTCAATGCCTTTCCTGCCCAGGTAGCATTGGCCACTCTGGGGATGGAGTTGGCTGCTGGTGACAAACCCAGCTCAGAAATCCACAATATTTTTGGGGTGTTTTGTTCCTTGTTGGCTCTTTACCCCAGGCAGAGCCAGGCTCTCAGCCCTGCCCATTCACTGCCATGGCAGGGTGTGAGTCTGAGTGGTAACAAACCAATCTTATCTCCACAGCTCATGGTATTTGGGATTTTATCTCCCCTCCTGCCTCTTTTAGGGACAGCATTGCCCAACCCTGGGATTGGCTTTGGGAGCTGCTGGAGCTCCTGAGAGACTTTTGGGGCTCAGGGTGTGACAGCAGCTGCCTGGTGGCACCTTGGCATGTGCTCCAAGTGTCCCAGCTCTAAAGGACCTGCTGGAATCCCCATCCCTGGAGGGGCTAAGGAAGGACTGGATGTGGCTCTCAGTGCTCTGCTGTGGGTGACAAGGTGGGGATCGGTCACAGGTTAGACTCAATGACCCTGCAGGGATTTTTCCAGCCCCAGTGATTCTCTGAAGAATTTGAGTATTTAAACTCAAAGGAGCATGTGTTATTTGAAGTGATGCTTTGGAGTTGGAGGAGCTCGGATGGAAAAGCAGCTGGTTGTGTTCCTGCTCTGTGTTGAAGCACAGTTACATCAAACCCAGACTGCTGTACTGGCTCCTAGGGGCTTTTAGGAGCTGGTCAGGCTTTAACCTGCCCTTACAACAGCAGAATCTTTACAACTGGACTGCTGGAAACCGTGGGCTTTGGGAGGTGCAGTTATCTGATTTTCATTTTTATTTGTTTTTTAAGCGATCGCATTCGTGTGCTCCTGCACCACATTTACCACACCATCAGCTGCTTGTAATTGCTTCCAACTGAAACCAAGCAGCGAGCGCTGTGGTGGAGGTAAAATGCTATTTTATTTCAGGAGGAGATTGGGGAATCTCTGGGTAAACAACCCAATTCAGCTTCAAAGCCTTTTCAGCCCCGGCGCATTGTTCCTGCTCGGAGCCGCTGCCTCGCACCCTAATAAAAGTGGAAATCAGGAGAGGGGGGATGGGGACGCAGCAGAAAACACAAGCTGAGAACTGGAGATCAAAAGGACAAACAGAAGCAGAAGGCAGGGAAGGGGAGGCACAAAGAGTCACAGCTGAGCGTGCAGAGCCTGGGAGGGATGGAGGAGAGACAACAGCTATTAGAGGAGCTGGGAACAATGGGCTGAGCAGAGCCCGGGTTTAGCTTTCATTTCACTTTAACAAAGCTGCCTTCCACCAGAACTGCACGAGTGCTGTGCCCTTAATTCATCCTGAAAGTTGCTGGCTTGCTGCTGGGATGTGCTGTGGTGCGGTGGCCGTCCCCTGTTGGATACACAGATCCCTCCATGGATGGGCCCTTTGGAAGGGCCACGGGGATGAGTGGTTTTTACCAGTTTGTGCTGTGGAAAACCTGTCTTTTTTTGAGTTCTTTTGGGTTATAGAACCGTTAAATCCCATGGTGGTTTGGGTTGGGAAGGATCTGCTGTGGACAGGGACTCTTCCCCTATCCCAGGTTGCTCCAAGCCTTGCCTGAGACAATTCCAAGGATTGGGAGTCCACAACCTCTCTGGACAACCTCTACCACGGCCTCACCACCCTTATTAGTAAAGAATTTTTGGTTGCTGAGAGTTGAGGGAGCTGAGGGATCCAGCAGCTCTTTGCTCCGGGAATGTCTCACACTGCCGGAACGTGCTCCCTGAGCTTCCCCAGCTGATTAAACCAGCTCCCAGACCTGGCAGCCTGTGAGCAAACCCAGCTTTGTTAGCAAAGCCTCCAGGCTTTCGGGGCAAGTATTTATTGTAACAAATAATTTCTGCTGGCTGAAGAATGAGGAATATGATTTCTGTGGAGCCGGCAGTGCGTGTTGCTGAGGCGAGGAGCCCGGCCGTCGGTGTGGTCCCGTTCCCCTGTCCTGGGAATTCCGTGCCCCTGCCATGTGGGCACACAGGCTCAGTCCTGCCTTCCCCAGCTTAGTGCTGGAAGCTGCTTATTCCCTCTCCCATCTGGAGCTGTGGGGGCTGAGCTGTGGCAGCCCCTGGTCCTGGGGTGCCCCCGGAGCCGGGCGATCCCCAGGGAGGGGCAGGGTTATCCAGCAGATGGGGAGGCCATTCCTCAACCTTGGAGCTGGACTTGGGGAGGTTTTCATTCCCATCTCATGGAGGGAGGTGGCTCTGGGTGCTGGGAGCCTTCCTCTTGGCCGGAGGAGTTTGTAGGGCTCAGTTTGATTGCGATAAGAATGGCTGGGCAGGTCACTGCTGCTGTATCCTGCTCCTCCCTTGCAGCCCGGGTTTGCTTTCCTTTGTTTGGGTCCCTTCTTGCTCTGACTTGTCTCCCTCAGCTGCGCTGGCTGCGGCTTTGCAGGGTGAATACTCTACCTGGGAGCTTAATTAAAAGGAGGGAAGATGTATTCCAAAAATCCTTGGCTTCCTCGTCGGCGTGGAGCGAGTTGCTGAGCTGGTGGCGGGGAGAGGAAGCGAGCGCAGCGTTCAGCTGACAGAGCATCTGAGCTCCTGCTTGGGGCCCGCCAGTTCAGGAGGGGGAGGGAGACTGAAATGGATGCTGAAATCCTGAATCTGCTTCTTAAATTTCCTCTCTCCCTGGAGAGGGAGGGAGCGAAGTTCAGCGCGGCGTGTTTGGCTTGGCTCCCTGTTACCTGCTGTCTCCTCCCGAGCGGAGCGCCTGTGGCAGGGATAAAGGATGGAGCTTTATGGTGGGAGAAAGGACTTTTTCCTTCAGCAACATTTGCTTGTTTGTGGTGGAAGCGCATTAAAAAAAATAATCCAGCATTATTGAGGAGCGAGTGGGCGAATCACTGCATCAACTGCCATGGTAACTCCTAAAGGGCTTCACCCAGAGCTGTCAGAGCTGGATTTTTAGTGCTGAAGTGACTTTTAATGTACAATCCTTTCCAGGCCATTTAATTATTTGGTCTCCTCATTTAATAACAAAACAACACAAAACCCCTCTTCTCTGAACTACCTTCTCGTTGGCGTTCTCGTCTTTGACCTGAATTCATCTGAGCCGTGGGGCCCTGAGTCAAGCACTGTGCTGGTGTTTGTGTGCAGGGACTGTGTGTGCTGCTGCTGCTGTAGTCATGGAATCAGGGAATTGTGGCATGGAAGGGACATTAAAGCCCATCCAGTGCCACCCCTACCATGGGCAGGGGCAGTTTCCACTATCCCAGTTTGCTTTAAGCTCCATCCAAGCCAGCCTTGGGTACTTCCAGGGATGCAGGGGCAGCCACAGCCTTTCTGGGCATCCTCACAGGAAGGATTCCTTCCCAATATCCCATCTCATCCTTCCCAATATCCCATCTCATCCTTCCCAATATCCCGTCTCACCATGCAAACCACGCCCAGCCCAGCTGCCCTCATCCATGCTGCTTTATACTCTGCCAAAGGAGGAAAATCTGGGAAGGAGGGCGTTTAGTGCTCAGATATGGCTCATGGGGGGCTCTGGGAGGATGGATGAGGTGTGAAAGGTCCCTGAGCCTCACAGTCCTGTGGATGGGGTGGGATGGCACCCTGGTGCTCAGAGATTTTGGGATGTTTCCTGCCCCAGGGTCCCAGGATGGGCTGCAGCTCTGCATGAGGAAGCCTGGGATTCTGGTCATGGCCCTGGCAGCTTCCTCTGCAGCACCACCCATCTTAGCTTTGCTCAGCATCCCAGTGGAGTTTAAAATGGTTTCATCCTGAATAATTTATCTCCCAGAGAGAGAGAAGAGAGAGACACAGTGGAGGGAAGCGGGAGGGGAGGGCTGAGCGGGGATGGGGGCTCACCCCGGAGCACTGCTGGGCTTTGTTGCTCCCGGCATTTTGTGCTGAACAAAAGCTCTGCATCCCAGCCTGAGGCTCCCGTGGGAGCCCTCCTGACCCCTGACCTGCCCTCCTGCCACCTCCAGCCCCTCTTTGTCACCCCGGTGAGCCCGGGCGTGACGGGTCCGGAGCAGGACACGGCTTTACTCCGGGTTGTGAGCTTTCCTCCGGGGTTACACGCTGCTGCCTCCCTCCCCACCGTCCCTACACGCTGCCCTACTTCTCGCCAGGCTCAGCCAGCTCTTGCTGCAGCCCTACAAAGAGGTTTGAATGCATTAGTTTACATGGAATTAATCTCCAGATTCCAAACATGCTTTCAAGCTGGTTTGGCCTTATTTTCCTGCAAAAGGAGGCCAACTCTGTGTTGTAGGCAGGGGCTGTTGTAAGTGAGGGTTGAGCTGGAGCAGGGAGAGACCAGCACAGGCACCATATTCAGGCCATTAAAAGGAATTTTTGGCTCACGGACAAAACAAATTGAAAAATCTCCTTCTTTGTCACCACATCAGCAGCGATGAAAAAACAGAGCGAGGTTGTGGGGTGATCCTGCTGGTAGCCCCTGTGTCTTTCCAAAGGGATTTGAGGTTCAGGTTTTGATAGGAAAATAATAAAATATTTTAAATGTGTCACAAATGATTGCATAGAAAATCGTGGGTGAGGGGAGTGATGGGAAAATGTCATTATCAGGGATCAGGAGAAACTGGAACACTGAACTCTGAGGTGAAATGATTTCTTCAACAGGTTGGTCCAAAATTCCCAGTGCTCCTTTGTCTGCCGACCGGGGAGGGAACAAGGAGCTCAGGGGCTCCTGGGATTTTTTTGGATAGCCTGTCATCCCTGAGAAAGGAACAGTTGTGTGGGGGTGGGGAGTGTCGTATTCAAAAGTGGGTGAAATGGAAACGGGCCAAAATTCTGCAAATTTATAAGGAGCAGCAAACAGAGATTTCTTTGAGGAAAGGTCGGAGCGTTTGTTGTGAGCACAGCCCTGGTAGGAGTGTGCGAGGAAATGGAAACTGTGCTCCACTCTGCAGGGCTTTTTTCATCCTTTAGCCAGGCAAAGATACACAGAGCTGCTTATTTTGGGAGGTGGTGGAATGTTTCTGCAATAATTTCAGCAAATTTTGGTTCACATAGAGCATCTGTAAGAGCAGCACACCCCCAGCTTCACGGAGTGTGTTCTTTGTGGGGGAAAAAAATTTGCTTTCCCTTGAATTTAATGGCTTTAAGCTGACAGAGGGCAGATTTAGGTGGGATATTGCGAATAAATTCTTCCCTGTGAGGGAGATGAGGCCCTGGCACAGGTGCTGTGACTGCTCCTGGATCCCTGGAAGTGTCCAAGGCCAGGTTGGAGCAGCCTGGGCTGGTGGAAGGTATCCCTGCCTATGGCAGGGGGTGGAATGGAATGAGTTCTAAGGTCTCTTCCAACCTAAACCATTCCAGGGTTCTATAAATTTGAAAGCTGTTTCACCCAGAAGAGCCTGTGCTGGGTTTGCTTTTCCTCCCTTTTCAACATCCCACATCTGCCAGGTCCTCATGCCCAGCTCATGGATGAACATCCCAAGGATCCCCTTCCTGGCTGAGGGTCCTGTGGAAGCCACACTGGGCAGAGCTGAGGAGCACAGCCAGGAAAAGATGATCAGAGAAGGAGCTGGGATGGTTCTCAGGAGGGAAGGGCTGAGCTGAATGCAGGAATAGTGCAGGAGTAATGCAGGAATAATGCAGGAATATCCCTGCGGGTCCTTGCAGCGCACCTGGATCGCTAACAGCTCCGATTAGGACTTCATTTGGGGCTGACAGCCCTTTCCCCTTGTTGACACGGAGCGTGTAGAAGCATGCAGTGTTTGAAACACAATATGCAAAGCACAGTGTTAGTAACCGACTCCAGAACATTCCTGCGCTGCAGCAGGGCTGCCCACAGCCTGCGGATTTCATCAGCTCCTCTGAGCTGGCACGGGGAGGACGTGGAGGAGCTGAGCTGGAGTCACAGGAGAGCACGAGCCCTTGGCTCAAACCGTTCCCACAGTGCCCGCTGCAGCCCCTGGGCGTTCGCTCCTTCCAAAGGGAGGGAGATCCCAACCTTGTGCCTCTCCAGCATGGAACATTGCCGGGCTCCAGGATGGAACATTCCCAGGCTCCAGGGTGGAACATTGCTGGGCTCCAGGGTGGAACATTGCTGGGCTCCGGCATGGAGCATTCCTGGGCTCCAGGATGGAATCTTCCTGGGCTCCAGGGTGGAACATTGCTGGGCTCCAGCATGGAGCATTCCTGGGCTCCAGCACGAACATTGCTGGGCTCCAGGGTGGAACATTCCCCGGCTCCAGGATGGAACATTGCTGGGCTCCAGGATGGAATCTTCCTGGGCTCCAGCATGGAACATTGCTGGGCTCCAGCACGGAACATTCCCAGGCTCCAGCATGGAACATTGCTGGGCTCCAGGATGGAACATTGCCGGGCTCCAGCATGGAACCTTCCCAGGCTCCAGCACGGAACATTCCCAGGCTCCAGGATGGAGCATTCCCGTGCTCCAGGGTGGAACATTGCTGGGCTCCAGGATAGAATCTTCCTGGGCTCCAGGATGGAATATTCCCAGGCTCCAGCATGGAACCTTCCCAGGCTCCAGGATGGAATATTCCCAGGCTCCAGCACGGAACATTGCCGTGCCCGGCCGCTGTTCCCCGAGCAGGGCGAGGGTTTGGCCACGTGAAGCGGCCACGAGGCGCGGGGAGGTGCCGGTGGTGAGCGCTTGGCTGGTTGCCCGTGGGCAAGCAGAAACCCGAGTTATCTGCAGCAGATAAGCACCAGCAGGAAAACACGGCAGCCTGGTTTGTCTGTAAACAAGTTCTTTCGCAAAAAAAAAAAATAAAAAAATAAAAGTCTGCCTGGGATGACTGGCAGGGAAAGTGAGGAGCCAGGAGCGTGCCAACGTCTGGCTGGGGAACAGGGAGCGTCCGGCTGGGCATGGCGAGGAGACGCTGCAACAAATGGCTCTGCCACTTTAAGCTGAGTTAAAACCCACACTGAGATCCACAGCTTTGCTGGGCCCGAGCGCAGCCGCTCGCTACAAATATATGAAGAAAAAGCCACCAGAATAGAAAATGTCATCATCGCTCACGGGGCGGCGAGAGCCGAGCGCAGCGAGCGGTGGCAGAGTGGGACAGGAAGTCTCCTCCCCCTCCCCGGGTTGTGCTGATCAAAAGGATGTAAAGCTTGTTTACAACATGTATGCAAAATCTAGTTGGGAAGGAGTCTGAGGGCTCTGCAGGCTGGGGTGCACTAGCAATGAGTGATGTGTTAATGTAGGTTAAGCCTGCAGAGCTCGTGACCCAAAGTCAGAGAATTGTGGAGTATCCTGAGCTGGAAGGGACACACAGGGATTGTGGGGTCCAGCTCCTGGCCCTGCACAGACACCCCAGCAATCCCACCCTGAACCTGAGAGCATTGTCCAAAGGCTCCTGGAGCTCTGGCAGCCTCATGACCATTCCCTAGGGAGCCTGGGCAGTGCCCAACACCTTGTGAGGGAAAAAATTTCCTTGATATCCAGCCTAAACCTCCCCTGACAGAGCTCCAGCTGCTCCCTGGGGTCTGTCCCTGCTCAGCCGAGCAGAGATCGATCTCTAAGTTGTGGTCACATTGTCCAAAGCAAGAAGAGGTTCCTGCCTCTGTGGGATGTGTTGTGTTCCAGTGCCTGGAATGCCCACTGGAGCATCCTGCAGCTCTGCTGATGAGCACTGGCTGTCAGGAAATCTTCACAGTGCTCCAGGTGAATGTCAGGACCCTGTGGGGCTGCCATCCATGGGGACATTTTCCTTGAGATGAGTGTTTTGTGTAGCACTGATGCCCAAATTCAGCACTGGAAAGATGTAGGTTTTGGAGCAGTTTCAGAGTCTGGAGAGAAATGGCAAAGGGGCCTTTGGGCTGATGATGGATCAGGGATGGACTCTGTGTTTGTGTGCATGGAACCAGGTGAGCTCTGCACTCTGAAGGTTTTGTGCAGCCTTCAGCCTCACTCACCTCCCTCTGCCTCAGCCAGAGGCATTTCCTTACCACATCGGGAGTCTTAGGGCTTAATCCATTGTTTGTAAAGCTCCTTAAGATCCTTGTTTGGGAGCGCTGGAATCTGGAGGATTAAAACCAATTTATTTTTGTGTGTCTTGTATAATGTGCATCTCAAAGACTTTCCAAGGAAAGAGGAGCTGTGAGCTGGATGGGGATGGCAGGTCCTGAAGGTAAACGTGAGGAAGTGGCAGGGAAGAACAGAGAGGGAAAAAGCCAAAGGCTGCTTCTCTGTGGTGGACACTTGGCTGTAAGGACAGTGAGTTTCTAACCCTGGAGGGAAGGGCTGGATGTAGTAGAGCTGTCTCCTTCTTAATGCCACTTAAAGCCCCATCTGGTCTGTGCTGCTGCCTCGGGAAGGGCAGTGGCAGCTTCCCCTTGCTGTGTCTGTGCCCTTCGATTGGGAAGCAGGAATCTCACCTGTCCTCACCCAGTCCCTTTTGTCAGCTCTAAACACCAAATAAACTCATAACAATTAATGATGGTGACCTGGACAAGGAGGGGGGATTTAAAACCAGGTCTAGGATGGTCAGCACTGCTGCTGTTCCCCAGGGCAGCCTCTCCATCTGCAGAGCTTCACGTGCCATGTGTGGCTTCCACAAACCAGGGAAGAGGTGACCTGGTGCTCTGGACACAGGTGGTGCCTTGGCTCCTGTGTGGAAGCAGAAACTGGTGATTAAATTCTTTGCCCAGGTGCAGGCCAGAGCACTCAGTGTGGGTGTTGCCATCATGTGTCCCTTTGCGTTTTACACACGGTGTTTTCCCACGTGAACTTGTTTGGGGTCACGGGACAGGGGTGGTGGAATGTAGGACAGGTCTCCGTTGGGATTTCTGGTGTGGGGGCTCACCCAGAGATGTCCTAAACCCTTGAGAGGTTACAAGCTTCGAGGCAGTGGTTTCCAAATGATGTCAGAGCACACTTGAAACCCTCAGGATTCTGTTGTTCAATCCCTGTAATCCTCCAGGACCTGCAGGATAGGGGAGCTCGGCAGGAGCAGCCATCAGCTGGTGCTGGTGGTACCTGGGCTGTGCAGTGTGGGACTGGAGGTGCTCAAGCCAGTGCCCTGTGCTGGCAGGCAGGTGTAGGTGTGGTGCAGGAAAATTCCTGAGCTGTGGGTGTGCTGGAGCCAGGGAGGACAAGCTACCAGAGCCAAGGGAATGGGCAGTGCCAGACCCTGCCAGCAAAACAGCACTGGGTGGCATTGGGACACGACAGAAGGGATGCTCTGGGTCCTGGGACACTGCTGGTGTTATGTCTTGGTGCCATCAGGGTGGGTTTATCCTAAACCCAGCAGTATTTGCTGTTCACAGTGCTCTGGGATCAGAGCACTCCGAGCTGTGGATTCTGGGCAGCGGGTGGGACGGGCTCCCCGCGTGGCTGCGCGCTCGCAGAGCTAATGGGATTAGAGACTATTCACTGGGAGAAGAAAAGAAGAGGCTGGGGGCTTCAATGGGGCTCAGAAGGCTCGTTTCATGTGCTGGGAGTGGGAAACACAGGCTATTGAGCTTAGCAAGGAGAAAGTTGGGAGCATCTGGTGGGTGGAAGGCTGGCTGTGCTGGCTGCCAGGGCTGGGGAGGGTCTGGGGGTGTTTGCCCTCGGGTTTGGGGTGACCTGACCTGACACCCACCCTGCTCCCCTTGTTCTGGGAGGGTACAAATACAGACATCTCTCCCTGCTGGAAGTGGCAGCTAAAGAAATTGCAATAAAAAATAAAATACCAGATTCCTTAGGAGGGTTACTAGTGGGAGAAGAGCTCAGGTTGTGGCTGTAGCAGCCCTTGCATCTGTAAATATGTAATCAGGCTTTCTTTAGTTATCTCTTGGTTTGAAAATACTTGTTGTGGTTGGTCTGAATCTGTAGAAATGCAAGAATTTACTGGGGGAAGTTCTGTCCTGTTTGCTGAGATTCTACAGCAAGTCCTTCTGGCTTTGAAAAAGTTTATAAATTTGAACTATTCTCCTATTTTTGGTGTTCCTCATCTCTCTCCCTTATGACTGCCACTCTCCACTATTTCCTCCTTAAAATCCAAGTGCTTCACGCTCCAGCTCACCTGTTCCCGTGCACCTGGGCTGAGTACCTGCAGTTCCAGGTGCCTTTGCTTTACCCCCCAGGACCAGGCACTCCATGATCCAGCACTTGGTGCTGCCTTCCCTGCTTCCTGTCTCAGCTCAGTTATTTAATGGGAACCAGAAGTGCTGTTTGAGCTCTAGAACTAACATTTCCCTCCAAATACATTTTTCCTTTTGTTCTGCTTGGTCTCGTGACTATCAAGTAGTTTAAATAAAGCTCTTTTTTTGTCTCCTGCACCCTCAGCAGGGAAAGATGGGAGCTGTGAACAGGCACCAACATTTTCTCTTGCACAGCAGAGAAATAATCCCAAACAACTGAATTTTCCCTCCCTGGTGACCTTGTGCATCCCCCATCCCCCCTGTGATAAAGCAAATGGAATATTGTGCATTTCAGGAGAATTTTTGCACTCCTCAGGGTTAATCCATGGCACATGAAGAGCCTTGGAGCAGAGTTTCATGAAGCTGCACTGCTGACACCAGAGCCTGTAGTGGATATTTCAGGTTTTGCTGCTGTCAGGGGTAAGCTCAGCAGGTGCAGAGCTCTGGGGCAGAGCTGCTGCAGCAGGAGATGGGCTGGGATGCTGTAGGGAGGGCCTGGGGATGTGTTTGAGGGGGAATCCAGGTCTGTGTGCTGTTCACAAGGGTTGTGGGGTTGGGGTGGGACATGGTTCTCTCACTGGCTGGGCTGGGAAGGAGCTGCTGTGTTCAGGGAATAGGAGCTGGAGGTGCAGGCTGCATCAGAAATCTGCTGCTGATCTGTTGTGAATGAGCAACAGCCAGATATTCCCAGTGTCTGAGCCCCTTCCTCTGCTGGGATCTGTGGGTTTGTGCCCCCTTCTTTCACTGCTCTTCCCTGGAAGTGTCCAAAGCCAGGTTGGATGGGGCTTGGAGCAGTCTGGGATAGTGGAAGGTGTCCCTGCCTGTGGAGTGGACCTGGATGAGCTTTAAAATCTCTTCTAACACCAATCTTTCTGGGATTCTGTGTTTCAGCCCCCCTGTGCTCCAAACCAACAGGCTGGAGATACCCTTCCCTGCAATATCCCACCAGGCTTTTATTGTCCTCTCCTTCTTGACTTCATTATGTCTTGATCTCTGTAACCTGTTTAACATGTGTAAATACTGAAATGAGATTATCTTTAAAGAACCCTTTATTAAAAATGTACTGACCGTTCTAATCAGGAGAAATGTGCCCGTAGCTGCTTTTCTCTCTGCTGCATTTCCACAAGCAGCGAGGGCAGGGTGGTGAATCATCTCACCAGGGCAACAGCTTGGGCTGCAAGCTGGGCAGGTTTCCTCACACCCCGAGCTGATGTGATGCTTGACCTGCAGGGGAAGGTGGGCTTGCTCCCATGGGAGGGTCCCAGGGACACGTGCTCTGGCTGGGTTTGCAATTTAAACATCTCCCAACCTCGCTAACCTGTGGTTGGTGGCCCCTCGGTGTGGTGAGTGTGGTGCTGCTGCCTGCTTGGCTGACATCACCAGATTTTTGGGTGTATGGCAGCAGTGCCAAAGATCTGTGCCTGGTGGCTGGCTGGTCTCTGGTAGATCAGGAGGACCCAGTGAATATCCTCATCCCTTCCCCTGCCACACCAACCCCCTGTCTGAGCAGGTGGAGCTGATGTGGGACCTGCACCCCAGGGTTGTGTTGCTGGTCCAACCTCCCTGCCCAGGGCTTCACCCACAGCCCCTCGCTGCCAGAGGTTTGGAGCAGAAGAAGGTGGGGTACAGCCAGGGTGGGGAGCTGACAGGGCACAGCCTTCCCTGTACCCAAAACCAGCTTTGCCCCTGCATGGGCATTTTGGGCCCTGCCCTGAGAATGATGCATGAGAGGCTCAGATGAAACTGCTGCTCAGTGCATGATTTAATGAGCTGCAGACATGGGAATTGGGTGTAGAGCAGGGCCAGGAGGGCAGGGGGGCCCTGGAGAGGCAACTGGGGCTCCAGGGCCACCTGAAGAGCAGCCAGGGGTGCTGTACTGGGGGTGCTGTGCCATATGTGCCATGCCAGCGGTGCTGTGCCAGATGTGCCGTGCCAGAGGTGCTGCCCATCCTCATCACCGAGCAGTGGTGCCAGTCCTGCCCTGGGCAGCTGAGCCCTCTGCTGAGGCCTCGCAGGCAGCTGTGCCTGCCTCTGCCTGGGCTCCTGGCTTTCCCTGAGGGATTGCTGGAAAGTCCCCACATCCATGTGCTGTTTATCACAGGCTGAGCAGGGTGGTCTCTCTGCTTTTCCATCGGTGTTTATTGCTGGAGCTGAGGAGCCTTTTCCGTACGGTTCTGGTGGAGCCTTCAGCGCGTGAGGATGATCAGAGAAGGGTTTTTTTTTTTTTTCCCCCTTGTAAAATATATTCCAGCTCCAGTTTGTAATGTGGCGAGAGGGGGAGCGAGAGAAGGGAACAACAGCATTAGCGGATGTAGAAGTAGCTGGAATGAGAAGCTTTTGTGCCATTAATAACAGTCCTGGCAGGCAGCCAAGGCTGGGAGTGTGGGATTAGCCTGAACAATCAAGACTGCAGGATCAAAACAAGGAGGCAGGAACAGCGAGGTCACACTGCTGCCATCTGCGCTGCCGCAGTGGTGGGAGGGAGCGGAAGAGGGGGATGCGCTGGAGGAGCGCTGCGATAGCGCAGCACCGGGGGCCAGCGCCCCCAGACCGGCCCCAAGCCCCCCTGGCCTGGGCCTTCACCTCTCTGCTCTGCACAGGCACTGCCCGAGCCCTGCAGGGAATGAGGCTGCACTGATAGGAAATGGCTTCTGGAAAAGCAGAACCTCCTTGGGGCTCGGCCGAGCGGCTCCAGAGGGGGTTTGGGTTGGGGGCTCCGTGTGCCGGTGCTGCTGGCTCGCCCCAGCCTGGCTGTGTGTCCAGCTGGTGACCCAGGGGTGGGGACAGGTCAGCAGGGGGTTTGGCCCCAGCTTTGTGTGGGTGAAGCAGCCGTGTCCCTGCCTGGCTTTCGGGGGCTCCCCAAGTGCTTTTCCATCGCCCCTCCAAAGGAGCGGCCGCACACCGCAGCTGAACGGCGGCTTTGGAAGGAGATGGAGGCAAAGCTTGTTCTGCTTCACTCTGGCCTCCATCAGCCTTTGCTGAAAATCCTTCCAAGAGTATCAGAGGCAAAAGGATTCGCGTCAGTTGTGCCGCTTCTCCTCTCTTTCTCTGTGACCCAGTAAATCTCGCTGTCCTGTGAATGTAAATACAAAAGCTGAAGCGCGAGAGAAGCAAAGCAGTGTCCCACAAACAGCCTCCCAGCTCTTGCTAAAAATATCTCGGTGCGGTGCAGTAACTCCCAGGCATTCTTTTGTCTGACTGCTTTTGAATTCCCTAATTGAAGTTGGTTGGAGGGCAGTGCACCAGCTTCCTGAATAGCTCAGATGTTGATTGTGAGTTGAAAAACAAGAGCAAAATTGTTTTTCCTTTGTGCCGCCGCGCTTTTATTTACCTCCTCCCCTCCCCACCCTCATTTTTAATCTCTGTATTTTTTTTTTCTTTTACTTGCAATTTTATTTTGTGAGACAACTGCATTAAATCTGGCTGCGGGGAAGGGGCTGGGAGGCAGCAAGACACAGTTTTGGGTACGTGATGCCACGTGTGCCTCGGAGCTGGGGCTCCTCACAGAGATGCCCTGAAAATGGAGCTTAACGTAGTAGGAAGTGTTAATAATATTCCTAATTGCCTACTAATAACTAAATCTGTGGAATTTGGCAGCAACTGGGATATAGTTTTCTCCTGCAATCTGTCCATTCCCTCCAGAAAGAACAGAGTTGCTTCCTTGACACACAGCAGTGAATCTTGAATTTACTGGAGGTGCTGGTGGAGCTTTCCAGGTTCCACGTGGCTTCAAACCCATCCATGGAGCTTTCAGAGGTGCTTCCCTGGATGAAATCTGCCATGGTTTGGTCCAGCACTCCAGATTTAACGAGGAAGGACAAAATCAGGCTGTTTCCCTCCTTTCTGCCTTTTTAAGTGTTATTTTTCATTTGGACCTGGAGCTTGAGAAATCCAGGCATTCCCAAAAGGCTGCTGGAAGCACACATGGTGTGTACAGTCAGCTCTCCTGGCCACCCAGGGATAGTTCCTGGACTCACATGGGGACAAGGAGGAAAAGTTTGTGACCAGTAATTTGTGATAAGTCATGGCCAGTCTAAGAATCTCCCCAGAACATTGGCATAAATGAAATAAATGAAATAAATTGGAATATTTGGTATGTATTGGGTAAAAAATGCTCTGACCTCTGGCAATCAGACACAGACGTTGCTTTTACCTTAGTAAATTAAAGGTTTGAAATTGTGATGCAGGTTGGAGAAAAACTGAATCAGATGCTGCTTCAGGAGCCGGAATTTATTCAGGCTCTCCGTGGTGGGAGACATTTCGTAGCTGCTCAGCAGCAGCAGAAAAACAAGCACAAATTTTTCTGTCTTCAGGGATAACTGCAGTGAGGCCTGTGGGGGAGGGCTGTGCCAGGACTGGAAATACCTCCCTGGAAAACCTCCCATCCCCTGCACAGCACCAGGCCCCAAAACTCCCCCAGTTGTGGGGATGGGGCTGGCTTGGAGGGGCCCGTGGGGGAGCCAAGCTCCTCCAGCACTTTCCTTGGAAATGGAGCATCTTGCTGGCCTGCCACACACTAAACCAAGGTGCCACAGAGTGAGCAGGCAGCCTGTGAGCCTGGTGTGCTGCCCCTGCTCTGCTCTGCAGGAGGATGAGTCTGGGAAGAGCAGATCCTGCCTGCACTCACCCTGCTTTTGGTGCAGTGATGGGAGCCAGGTGCCAGATTTCACCTCCTTTCCTTGCTGCTCTTCCCACAGGCAGATGGACTCTACAGCAGAGAAACACCCCTATGGATGCCCCATCCCTGGAAGTGTCCCAGGCCAGGTTGGAAGCGGCTTGGAGCAGCCTGGGACAGTGGAAGGTGTCCCTGCCCAACCCTGACCATCCTGGGATTCTTTGATTGCCCAAAACCTCCCTTCCTGTCAGTGCCTGCTGCTTGTGGGAGGTCTGGGTGTGGATCTGAGCTGTGGGGCTGGAGCAGGATCGTGGCACCACCGTTGTGTCCCCTCTGCTCAGCTCCCAGGTTAACGTTTAACCTGCCTGGGTTTCAGTCCCTGGGCTTGTTTGGTGTTTCAGGGCACTTAGTGTGGCTCTGAGCAGCCCCTTGGAGAGACTGGGCTTATCGGCTCTGCAGGAATGTGAAGAATTCATGGGGAGGAAGATGAGTTTTCCTGTTGCCAGTGGAGGGAAACCAATCCTGGGCAGGTGACACAGTGATGTTTTATACACACAGCAGCTCTCAGCTTTGGGAGCCTCCGTTCACTTTCCACCTGGTCAAAACATTTTGCTCTGACTGTGAACCTTAGAGGGGAGAGAGCTCCAGTGGAAAAGTTGACGCAGCCTTATCTGCAGCGCAGCCTCTGCGATAGAGGAATCCGAGCCCTGGCTTATGTCAGGCTGGAAGCTCTCCCTTCCCTTCCAGCAAACTGCATTCCGTTGCCTTGGAGCTGCTCCTTCATTGGGGGCACATCCTTCAAGGAGTGTGGTCAAGAATACGGGCCTGGGTTCATTTTAAATACATCTTGAATTCCCCCATGGCTCTCTTTGTTAGCCCAGTGCCTTGTGAATGGTCCTTCTTGGAGTGCCACAGCATTCCCAGCATCCCTCCTCCAGAAACTTCAGCCCTTGCCTTCAGCGTGCAATTATTCTTGCGGGAGTCGTTCAGGTCACCCGTTCTCCTCGTGCAGTAAGTGACGCTTCCACCCATGACTGATGCCGAACACAGGCCGGGGTCACCTTACCCAGCGCTGCCTGCCCGAGGCTGCTGTTGCAGTGTGCATGAGCAGGCTCCCAAACTTGTGTTTGTTAGCAGGGAAAAATCCCTGGAAGTCAAAGTGGCAGCAGAGCCCCTCGCTGGCACGGTGGGGCCATCCCGGCTCAGCCGGCGAGGGGGGAACCACAACCCCCATAAATGACCCAGAACAGGCTCTGGGGTCAGGCTGACATCTGGCACCACAGGCAGCAGGGGAGGGAGGGGGAATGCTGGCTGGGAGGGAAGGAGGAGGAGGGGAAGGGAAGGGGAAGGACAGAGCTGGGAGCTCCTGGAGCTCCAGGGTGAGACATTAAGCAGGAGAAGGGGCAGGATGTAATGCTCAGTGATTTTTGCGAGCGGCCGAGGGCTGGCTCGGGGCTAAGGGCAGCTTGTTTGCAGAGAGGCACTGCAGATAATAACAACAACAACAACGGGGGCAGTTAATTGCCATCTCTCCATCACGCCTCGGTCTGCATTTGTCTCGGGGCAGGATGTGTTTGCAGATGGATTTTGGAAGTAGCCGGGGATCAGATGTGTTTTGTTCTTTGGTTTTGCTCGCTGTCGGTGCTCGGTGACGCGGATCTGCCTCTGCCTTCAAAGGCCATGGTTAATGTTACAATTTCCTTCCTGCTATGAGCTACTGTTTTCTCTGCTCACACCTTTCTGGAAGCCTTTCAGACTACTATATTCCCTACTTGGTTTTATATTACAGGAGTCTTTTTTCCGGAAGAGTTGAGAAAAATCTTTTCCTTTTTGGTTAAGGTATATAAAGGAATAATACTCTGTTCACCTGCTTAAACCAGCCCAAGGTTTCAAGGGGCCAAGCCTGCTGTGATGTGTTGTGGTGAGGGAAAACATTCCCCCAAGAGAAGCTTTTGCTGCTGAAGCAGCAAAAAGGGTTGATGGGTTGATGGTGTGTTTTCCTGGTCAAAATTCTTTCCCCTGCTCCCAGCTTCCATCCATTTCTTCATGGAAAGGGTTGTCAGGCATTGGCAGGAGGTGCAGCCCCCATCCCTGGAGGTGTTCAAGGACTGACCTGAACATGGCACTCGGTGCTCTGGGCTGGGTGACAAGGTGGGGATTGTCACAGGTTGGACTCGATCTTGGAGGTCCTTTCTTTTCCAGCCTAAACGATCCTGTGCTTTTGGAGCTGCCTGAAAAAGCCCCATCCTGTCACACGTTCTCTGGAGACAAACAGGGCTGTTGTACCTCTGACAGCTGCCAGTTTAATGCTCTGGAGTTGCATTTCCTTGCAGGAGGCTCAACCTCACGAGGCAGCTTAGGACAGAAAATCCAAGTTCCATTAAAAGCCATTGGAAATGAGTTCCCAGGTTGTTCTAAGGTAAATCAATAATGCCTGTAATCTCCCTGGCTGAACTGAGTGACCGAGCCAGCAGTTCATTTAACTATATTTTATTTTTTTAAAGCACTTTCCAAATCATTTGTGTTGATTCTGACTTCTCACTCTGAATTGCTGTTATGAAATTCTCGGGCAGCGTTTGTTTCTGAGTGCTGCCAAAACCTTGGTAATTCCCTCAGCCCTGTGCATGGGAACTGGAGTCACTGCAGGGCTGAGCCTGCACTGGCTCCAAGGGAGCCACAAAATCCCTGCAAGTTTGGGAGTGGTGCTGGTCTGGAGAAAGACAGCTCCTTCTCAGCGCTGCACTAATGGGTCTTGCTGATTTTTAATTTATTTCTAATCAACTTTAATAAACGACTTGTCCTTTCTCAGAGCAAATACTCCAAACTTGTGACCCTTTCAAGCTAAATGTGAGAAGGATTTATAAAAGGTGCTTTCTTTGTTACAGATTTGAGGGTATTCAATGAATTTTTGTAGTACTTCGTGTTATGATAGTCATCTTTTTGATTCTCTGGTAGGAGCCTTGCAAGCAAGTTTATCATCTGACAAAAACTCAGCCTCATTTCACAGCGTTTGAACTGCCAGGTACTGAAATAGTGTCTTGAATGGGGTAAGACTTGGCTTGATATAGGGCTGAGGTCTTGGAAAACCTGTAATTCCTCCCCTCTGGTTATTGCTATCAGATTTTTCTCTGTAGATGTGGCACAGAGAAGCCTCAGTTGCTGGAACATGATCTATTTTGATTACTAAAAATCTTAGTGCTGCTAATTTAGTCAGTTGGTACGTTACGAACGTAGAGTCTGTGTGTTCAAACTGTTCTTGGAGGTTTTTTTTTTGTTTTTTTTTTAAACTTAATAAGTTCTCCAGATAGTTGCCATGGAAATAATCCTGGATTCAAGGAGGATGTGAAGGCCCTGAAGATGCCGGCGCGGTGGCAGCCGCGTGTGGTCTGCACGTTCTGGGCTTGGCTCAATGACACAGCCCAGTGTTGTGACTGCCTCTGGGATGGGAACCAGCTCGTTCCTCCCATGGCTGTCCCAGTTCCCCCTTTTGGACAGAATCTTCCTGATTTTCATAGCACAGAAAAGTTGAAGAAAAAGCTGACTGCTGGTTTTCAAGGCTGATTGTTTTTCTGTCCTGTCTTTGCCTGAGTCACATTAATATGAAAAGGTTTAGCTGTTGCTTTTCCCTCACCTGGGCCTCTCAAATCTCCCAAATTTGGGGAGATTCCCCTTGCTCCTCTCCTGGAGCACTGGAAACTGCTGGACAGGACCTCAACAGGAGCCTCCCCTGGGCCCCTGTTTGTGCCACAGAAGAACAAACCTGCTTCCTCTGGGCCTGAGTTTTCTTTCTCCACAACTTCCTTGTTGTGCAGATGTTGTGTTTTTGGTGAAATCTTTGTGTGTGGTTTCCAGGCACCATCATCAGAATGTGTTTTGTGTGGCTTAAACCAAACCTGGGCACTTCTGGCTTGCAATAAGGCAGTCAATCCTAATTGCAGGAAAATTCAGATTATTTTCCTGGCTTCACAAGGCTTGAGAAAATGCCTTATTATTTAAGCTGGAATTTACTTCAGTTTTTGGCATGAGATGGATATTTGGGCTGTGTGGATCCTGTTGATCTGTGGGGCAGGACCAAGCACAGGAGTTGCCAAAGTAGCAGTTCATCTTGTACCAGATTTCTGACAGAGTGGTATCCAGGAGGAGCACCTCCTGCACTGATGGAGACCCCGAGTCACCGAATCCCAGGCTGGTTTGGGTTGGAAGAGACCTTAAAGCTCACCTTGTTCCAGACCTTGTCTGTGCACTGTGAACTGTACCTGAAACAACAGATGAGAAATGTTCCTTTCTCAACATATATCTATATTTTATTTTTTTTTTTCTGGAAAGCTGAAGTGCCCTTTCTCCTCCCCCACCCCTTATTTGCATCTGTTGTTGAGTAGCTCTTGCTGGAATGTGTTGGAAGCCATGCAGTGCAGCCTGCCCTTCGTATTGTGGCACAGAAATGGAGATGGAGATCCCAGAGCCCTGCTGCCACCTCTCACCCCAAACACTCCTGCCCTGGATCACTCCATATCTCAGCCCAGTGACTGGGGTACAAAGGCAGGTTCAAAACAGCCAAGTCAGCACCTTAACAAAGATGAGTGAGGCCCCACCAGCTCGCTGTAGACCCCACCTCCTCATTCCCATTCCTATTCCAGGCAGCAGCTCTGCATCCTTTTACGCTGCGCTGGGTGTATTAAATTAGGGAGCAGAGTGACAGCTGGGCAGGAGCTGGGAACAATGCAGATAAAGTTGGCTTTCAGTGCTGTGACCCTCTCCAGGCTGCACGCCAGGAGACTATAAATAATTGATAGGAGCAGCCACCCTGGCCAGCACGCTAATGTACCGCGCGGCTCCGGCGGCGAGCGGAACTGCGCTCCCCATTACATCACCCGGGCTCTCCGACCGGCAATGTCATTTCTCTGCTTTTAAATAATAAATTGCACTGGGAGTTGAAACACTCCTTCGCCCCATTCAAGCCTACCAGGGTGTGCAACTACACAAATGAATTTTACAGACGGTAAAATAAATTTTGTATCAGGCCGAAGAGAATTCGTGGCGGGAGGAGTTCAGCACCGAGGGTTCGCCCCCGATGGGTGTTGGGTTATGGGGTTCAAAGGCAGCTCTTGGTGATGTTGGCTCGTTACCTGGAATGACTTTGGAGCTTGACTTGGGGTTAATAGCCAAAGTTCACGGGTAGTTTCGGGGGTAAAGTTCTCTGGTGTTGCAAATCAGAAAATCCCCCTTGGCCGGGCCGTGTCCGTGAGCGAAGGCGTGCGAGTGGCGCGCGCCGGCTCAGCTTCCGCTTCCAAGGGCTGCAGCTTCCCAGCAGTGAGAGCTGCCTGGTGTAACCCAAAGCCTGGGATCCTTCCCTTGAGCCTGTCTGTAACCTCCTGCTTACCCACAGATATGTGGAGAAAAGCTAAAATGTGCTTTGGCTAATCATAGAGTCAGGGAATGGTTTGGGTTGGAAGGGAACCTAAAAGCTCATCCAGTCCCACCCCCTGCCATGGGCGAGGGACATCTTCCAGTAGACCAAGTTGCACCAAGCCCCATCCAACCTGACCTTTCCAGACTCTGGGAACGGTGACTCTGACCACAGGGGGACACTTTTTTGGTGGACCTTTACAAGCTTTTTTTAAACTCATTTTTATGGGGCTCCAAGGATTTTGAAAATACAGTTAAAAGAAAGAAACCCTATGAGTACTAGACTAGAATCCACAAACAGTAGGTATTGGGCAGGTTTGTGATGCCCTGTTTTGATAAATTAGTGGAGAATAAATAGAGAATCAAACCAGAGAGGAGTCAGCTGTTAGTATGGAAAAAATGAGTGAAATTCTGGGAAAACTGAGAGCAAGGACCTGCAGTGCGTGACCAGAGCAGCAGGACACAAAGGTGAAAGATGCTTTGCTCAGCACTGAGGATGAAACAGAGTCACAGAATCCTTTAGGTTGGGAAAGACCTTTAGATCACTGAGAACACCTATTCCCCCAGCACTGCCAAGGCCACCACTAACCCATGTCCCTGAAGTGCCACATCTGCCCAGCTCTGAAATCCCTCCAGGGATGGGGACTCCACCACTGCCCTGGAAGATAGTTGGGACTTCCAGGAATTACCTGTCCTGTGAGGGCATCTTGCAAGTCTCAAAATCTGTGCAGGGTGACTGAGAAGTGTTGTTTCTCACCTTCCAGAGAAAGGGACTTAGGGAATGATGGTTTCCAAACCAGGAAGTGAGCGATGGCGCAGAGCTGCCTAAGGAAGCGTAAGCTGCTTACGGTGGATTAGGTGAGTGCCTGCTTAGCTCTGCAATTAGAGAGGGAGATGGTGTGATAAATCATGAGTAACCAGCTTACCTGTCCCGTGATGTTGTTTATCTCCAGGCACATGTGCTCCAGTTTCCATAGGTGGAGGAGCATCTGCTTTTAAAGGAGTAGGTCTGGAAAAGAGGATGTGCCATCCATTCAGTTTTCTGAAGTTTCTTTGCTACCCTTGAGCATCAGGTTTGCCCTGCAGTGAGCAGAGTTTATCCACATGCTCTGTGCCTCCAGCCAGTCCCTGCCAGCCTTCAGTGCTGGGAGGACACAAATCTCAGCACCAGCAGTGCAGAACTTGCTTTTTCCCATCCCAGGAACTCTGCCATATCCTCCCCACATCAGCAGCATCCCCTCCATCTCTCCCAGGTGTACAGCTTAGCAAGCACATACAAAACACTGCCAGATTTTGGCCAGTTTTGGAGAACTGGTTGATGGGAGAAGTGATTCTTTTCCAGGAAGCCAGCACAGCCTGTGCATGGTGCTGTGAACAGTGTGGTTCTTGTAATTGGTCCTTTCCCAGGTGATGGTGACAGGTGACTTGTGCTGGCTGTCCCTGGGGAATGGTGTTCCTCAGACTGAAATACTCACCTGGAATTTGAGGGTCTGTGTGAAGATTTGACTCTGAAGGCTTGGAGTGCACAAACCATGATACAAGCTGTGGAGAGGCACTTCCAGAGTTAGGGAACAGGTGATAAAGATGCCCGGGATTGACCTTAGAATCCCAGACTGCTTTGGATGGGAAGGGCCCTTAAAGCCCATCCAGTTCCACCCCTACCATCGGCAGGGACACTTTCCACTGTCCCAGGCTGCTCCAAGCCCCATCCAGCCTGGCCTTGTACACTGCCAGGGATGGGGCAGCCACCACTTCTCTGGGCACCCTGTGCCAGAGCTTCCCTACCCTCACAGGAGGAATTTCTTCCCATTGTCCCATCTAACCCTGACCTCTCCTCTCATCCCAGGGAGCTGAGGACACTTTGGTAACCTCAGCCCCTGCTCCTGCCAGCCAGGCAGCAGAGAGCAGGACATGCTGCTGCACATCCATCAGGTGGTTCCCACACTGGCCAGTCCTGTCAGCCCCATCCCCTTGTTCCCTGTGCCTGCAGGGACTCCATCCTTCCCTGCAGCTCACCTTCCTGAGCTTGGGAAAGGGCCTGTGCTATTCTTAGAGCTCGGCAGAAGATGCAGGCAAGAGCCTTTGATGGAGGGAGCAGGAGTAACCATGGCAGTCTCCTGGAATGGGGAGCCGTGGATTACAGACATTAGAAGGCATAAAGCAAATAGCAGGATTATCCTTGGTGGTGGTTTTCTAGTGAGCAGAAGGCGCTACTTGATTTCCATGTTTAGGTGAGGCACTGTAAATTACCTGCAGTTAAAAAATAATGCTAATTAAATTCAGATGCAATAACGATTAACACTGCTGATCTCAATGCACTGGATTTCCTTGCGGCTCTAATTGACAGAGAAAAAGCCCCAACCCTACCTGGAAAAAGGAGGGGGAATTCTTGCTTCTGGCTCTGTGCAGGATCCTCCTCCTGGTGCAGTTGTCAAGTTTGCATTTCCCCTTTCCCTGCCTTACTGTTTTTATTTTTAATGCATGACACTTCACAGAATCACAAAATCACTGAGGTTGCTAAAGACCCCCAAGATCACAGAGTGTGAGTGATTCCAGAGCACTGAGTGCCATGTCCAGTCATTCCTCCAGGGATGGGAACTCCACCTCCTCCCTAACCCCTGCCAATGCCTGACCATCCTTTCCATGACAAAATTCCTCCTCAAGTCCAACCTGAACCTTCCCTGGCACACCCTCAGGCTGTCTCCCCTTGTCCAGTCGCTGTTTTTTGGGAGCAGATCCTGATCCCCCCTGGTGTGTCCTCATTTCAGGGAGTTGTTCAGAACCACAAGGTCCCACCTGAGCCTCCTTTCCCTCAGCCTCTCTTGGTGCTCCTTCTCTGGACAATGCACCAAAATCAGAGCAGCTGCATTTGAGCAAAGGGATTTTGTGTGGTGGGAGCTCACAGTGAGGCTCCGTGTCCTCCTCCCTGCCGTGGTTTTCCAGAGCAGAAGGGAAGGATCCGGCTGCTTTGGGCCTCTCCCTCAGCATTCCCGGCCTTCACTTAGCATGCGAGCGGCGTTCCCTGCACAGCAAATTCCGCTTTCAACTCCAGCGAGTGCCGAGCCTCTGCCTAAATGGGGCCTGCTAAAGATATTTTTTGACATTTGAAAATCCTATTAAGGCTGTTTCTCCATCTCCCCTCGCTCCCTCCCCGCTGCCAGCTCACCATGGAGGCTCTGCAAAGGTTTCTTTAGGCGGCCGGGTCACGTCCTGCACAACAGGCCTCGGGAATATGGGTCACAACGAGAGAGGGGAACAAAAACCATATTGTCCTCGTGTCTTACGCTGATGGCTGATTGAGGGACTCCCTGAACGGACACTTTAGGGTCTTAATGAGGTACCAAACATGAGGTAATTCAGAATGTGCCCCTTTTCAGGCCGGGAGCGGGTTCCTCGCTCCTGCTCCTGCTCCAGCTCCTCTTTTCCAAGGGCACAGGCCTGGCAGCACGTCCTTGGAGCAGAGTTTGCCATGGTTCCCGTTCCTGCGTGACTCACTGGTGAAGCCCCATGAGCACATTGTTGATTTTCTTATTTACAAATAATTCTCTAAGTTGAAGCTGTTACTCATTGACTTTGAAACGCAGGGCTTGGGGGCTGGAGCTGGTCCCTTCAGCCTCATATTGCAGCTTCTTCTCCAGGCTCTGTAAAATTAAATTTAAAGAAGGATTTCTATCAAATCCTCGTTTTCTGAGAAATTCCTGTAACCGAGAGCAGCCTGCAGTGGGACAATCACCAGTTGTGCTGGTAGGTGTGTAATTACCCAGGTTTTGGGGAGCGGGGATGCAAACAAGTTTGCATACATTGAATTACAGGCGGTGTTTTAATAGTATGTTTTTTAGGTCTTGGCTTGGATCCAGAATTTTTTCGTGCTATTATCCTCTATTTACAGCTTTCAGAAATCAGCTGATGTCACTGCACATATGTTTAGAGCCGTTGCTAAGGTGATTAGCTCCAGAATTCAACGCCTACGCAGCGCTGATGAAAGGCTGAGAAACTGCTCGGCAGCGTCTGTTCAGAGCTTTGTCGGCTTCAACTATTAAGAGCCATAAAACAATATTACCCAATTTTAGGGTAAATACGTTGGCCTTGACTGATAATCGTGCATCAGGTTCTACAGAGGCTTTATCTGGCACGTTTAACTAAGCCTGGGAACGTTTTTCACTGGGAAGGTGTTTTAAAATCACCCAGTTCCTCATTTCCATGAGCCTGTGCAGGGTTGTGAGTTCAGGGTTTCCTCTGCCAGGAGGTGACAATCCAGGCCCAGGCCAGATGTCTGCTGTCTGTCCCATGGGCAGGGACACCATCCACTATCCCAGGTTGCTCCAAGCCCCATCTAAGTGTTACCACCCTCACAGGGCAGAATTTCTTCCCAATATCCCATTCTAACCCTGCCCTCTGGCAGTGGAAGCCATTCCCTGTGTCCTGTCCCTCCAGGCTGTTGTCCACAGTCCCTCTCCAGCTCTCTTGGAGCCCCTTTAGACCCTGGAAGGGGCTCTAAGGTCTCCCCAGATTCATCTGGACACCCTCAGCTCTCTCAGACCCAGCAGGACCCAATCTCTGATGGGAGTCTGTCCTCTGGAATAGAAATTAAAGTAATTTACCTTCCTCTCCCCTTGCAGACAATGATATCAAGTTGCCTTTCTCACCAAGACTGGGATCCTTTTACCTGCTTAGCTCCTGCTCCCAGAGCAGCAGGAGAATGCCTTTATTCATGGTGGAGAAGCCATGGAATACAATCAAGTTGCCCACAGCCTCCCCCAAAAATGGGCTACCAGGTTACATTTCATAGGTGAAAACTCTATTTTGGTTTAAGTCAGTATATTAAATGCACATGGAATATCTTCTTTGCAGTTCAAGGCATGTTAATGTCCTTAAAAATATACAAAAATCTACCATTTAAACTACAGAAAGATGTAGATATAGATGTATTTTTGCCCCAGTCATCTGGTGCACAGTATGTATTGTAGATGTAGATTTTTTTTTTCCCTGGGAGTTTGCTGCTCTCCCACTGATTATTTTTTCCTTTCCTTTTTTAAAGGAATCTGGCTAAGGCTTGACCTAGTTTGGCTGTCATCACACCGTGAACAGTGCAAGCCTTCACCTAACATAGCTCCCTATATTTTTGTTCTGTAGGCTGTGCAAAAATAGCCACACACAGCCAACAGCTGGGGGTGAGCAGCAGCACAGGGTTGAGAGGAGCAGGGCTGGGAAGGTGCTTTGGGATCAGGGATCTGTCCTGGAGCAGGCAGCCCCTGAACCTGATCAGTGGGATGGGAGGAGAGGAATTTTGGGAATTTGGGATTTTGGACAAGGGCTTCCCACTGCCAGAGTGCTGGGCTCTCTCCTGCCACCCCTTGAACCTGCCCCTGGCTTGCTGGGACATTTCACAGTCCCCTGGGTGGGTGACATGGGGACCTGCATGTGGCAGGGGGCTGCAGCCATGTATGCCCTCCTGGGGATTTGAGCTTTCCTTCTGGGAATCCAAATATAGCTCCGTGTGATCAAGTGCTCGCAAAGAAATGGAGTAATCCATACTTGGGACAAGTCCAGGGCTTAAAATTCCTAACAGCCTCTATCCCAGGCTCGGCAGCACGTCCTGGCTGAAGGCATAAGGAGAGTCAAGGTCTTTGCTGCTGATGGTTTAATTTGGACAATGAGCATCACTTAAAAGTGGCATTTTACTGCATTCGTTTCACTCTTACTTTCCAAAGAATCCTTGTGATCCATTCAGGCTCCTCCCTTTGGATGCTAATGGGCTTCTGCTGGGATTTTGTTGTTACTGCAAGCACCAGGGTCCCGTGTGCAGGGGCTGGGGCTGGAGAGCTGCTCTGCCCTGAGACAATGCCCCCATTCAGGGCCAGACTCGAGGGGAGGGGAGGGGCAGTTCTGATGGCAGTTAGTGTGCAAAGCCGGTCCTAATCGATGCCTTTGCTGGGTGTCCAAAGTGCTGAGCTGGTCCTTCCCGGCTGCACTAAACTAAACGTGGTCCTCAGGCACTTTTTTAGAAAGCAAGGGAAAAAAATTTCTCCAGTTCACATCTCAGCAAGAGCAGAGCGTCTGCAAGAATCGTGGTGGGAGAGAGCAGCCGCAGCTGGTTTGGACTGGCCTTTTTGGGAGTAAAACCTGCTACAAATAGTGCTTGGTCCTCACTTCCTTCATCTGTGGGGTGGAGGGACTGGCTGTGGCGGGACAGCAAAAGGTGTTCACATGGGACAAGGGTGGGAAGGTCTGTCCAGAGCTGTCCAGAGAAGCTGTGGCTGCCCCTGGATCCCTGGAAATGTCCAAGGCCAGATTGGACAGGGCTTGGAGCAACCTGGGATAGTGGCAAGGATCCCTGCCCATGGCAGGAGATGGAATGAGATTAATGTCCCTTCTACCCAGAGCATTGCAGGATTCTTTGGTTTAATTTGCTGCTGTACATCTTTAGCAGAAGACTGAACAAGCCATGTTTTGCTGTAACTCCAGTGCCAAAATCTCCATTATTGAGGGATGTGCAGTGTGCACAGTGTTGCAGGGAAGCACTGCCTGTCCTGCACAGCTCTGTTGTGCCCTGGCACAGTGTGGCACCTGTAACTCCTGCATTTCACAGGAAACCCCCTGGGTCAGGACCACATGGTCTGTCCACATCCCAGCGTGTCCATACCCGAAGGAAACAATCCCACTTTGTGTTTCACAAGCTGGTTTTAATCTCTTGGCTCAATCCCAGTCACGAGGCTGTGAGGTGAAAGGGCTTAGAGAGACCCACATGAATCGTGACCATCGGCACCGGGAGGTGCTGCCAGGGGTGCAGACCTGCAGCAGCCAAACCGTGTGATCCCAGCTGCCAGGAACTGCTCTGCTGCCCAGGCTGGCCTTGGGAATGCTCTGGAATGCAGCAGCAGGTCCCATAGCAGGAGGCTCTGGAGAACCATTGCTGATGGAAGCTGGGGACCTGGCCTTCAAGTCCCACCATGCTGAGCTACCATGCTTGGGAGCATCAGTATGGAATCATCACAGGATTGTGGAATGGTTTGGGTTGGAAGGACCTGAAAGTCCCATCTTGTTCCGCCCCCTGCCCTGGGCAGGGACACCTTCCACTATCCCAGGTTGCTCCAATCCTCATCCAACCTGGCCTGGGACACATTCAGGGACCCAGGGGCAGCCACAACTTCTCTGGGCACCCTGTGCCAGGCCCTCACCACCCTCACAGGGAGGAATTTCTTCCTTATATCTGGTTTGAATTTCTCCTCTTTCAGTTTAAAACCATCACCCTTTGTCCTATTGCACCAGGCCCTCCTGGAAGGTTTATCTCCATGTTTCTTATGGGCCCCTTTAAGCCATTCTAGGATTTGCTAAAATGAGTAAATAATTCAATTATTTATAGATTGTTGGCAGGTACAATTTCTACATGAGGGCTATATTCAGGTGTCATGAGCCTGCCATGAGTGCCTGGGGAGGAACCAGCTCAGAACACATTGGGGATAATTGTATGTGGAGTTTTCCTTGGACTTGATGCAGTTGTTCCCTTTTGCATAGCAGGTGGGATTGAATGGGAGCAGTGAAGCTGCTGGAGATGTTTCCAGCTCTGGCCTCGCTCTCTGGTGGCTGAGCACACCCACCCCAGTGATGGGGCTGGTGCAGCACAGTGGCTGGGATGGGCTGGGTGCCATGGGGTGGGATAGGCTTTCCCTGTATGGCACCAAGGCATTAACATTTTCCCTGAAATTTTAAATAAATCTCTTCATGTGCAGGCTGGGTTGTGACTCACACCCTTGGGCTGATGGCAGCAGCAGCGTGGTGAGCTCGCACTAAAATGAGGACAGAGCTCAGCTTCTTAAGGCTGGTCACGTGCTAAAGATGCAAAAGGATGTAAAGATGCAAAAAAGAATAAAGATGGGAGAGAAAACCAGCGGGTGGAAGTGTCCTGATCCAGCAATTTCCGTCCATCACAGTAATGGGGGATTGGAGAGCTACTTCCACTCTGGATCTGCAGTGTTCCCTGCTCACACATGCACTTATGGACAGTGTGTTATGGCCCAGAACTAGAAACAGGTGCTTTTTAATATTAGAAAGGCAGAAAATCGCCCTTCCCATGGTGTGAAAGTCTTTCCTCTGCTCTCTGAGAAATGTTAAGTGTGTCTTTAAATGGAAGAGAGTGGAAATGGTGTTGTGAATGATTCCACTTAAACTATGGAGAACTGTACTGCTGATTTAATAAAGGAGAAAAACCCATAAAACCAAAAAACAAGCTGGATTAATGCTGTTGGTTAATACTGTTCCTGTAAAATCATGTGGCCAGGTCCAGCAGAATAGGGACATACAGAGCAGTTTTGGAAAATCTGCTTGGAGAGGTCTTGAGGAGAGAAGGAAAGAGGAGAAAATACAACATGAATGGATGACTTGACTTCAGATCTCTGCACTTTGACTTAAGTCAGGGAAAATAGGTTGTAACAGTGCGTGAGTCATAGAGAAACTGCTTGGAAATAGAGGGGAATATGAAAACACCTTTGGATTTGGCCAGTGGGGACCTGGACCTTCACAGGCAGGCAAAGAGGGAAGGGAGTGGGATGGGAATGGAGCACAAAGCTCCCATGGAGGTTGTTGTAAGGTGGGGTCTTGGAGGTCTTTTCCAGACTCTGGGATTCCGTGTGCATGGAGCACGTAGGTTCCGTGAGGAGCCACAGCTTGTTTGGTGGAGTGGGAGGAAAAGGAGGAGGAGGAGGAGGAAGGCTGGGGAAGCCCTTGAAGGTCACCATGCTCTCCAGCCTTGCACAGCAGCACAAGGAGCCCTTGGCAGATAGAAGAAGATGAAAGAATTTCCATGCAGATGTGTTTATATTGATGAGAACGTGGGGGATAAAAGCACCAGGAACCACTGGGGAGTCAGTTTTAAGTGTTGTGGATATGCAGCTGGATCTTCCCTGCTGAAAACAAGGCACAGGGAGGAGGGAGGGCACAGACAGATCCACAGGCTCTGGTGCCCCTGTGGCGCTGGGACAGGGAGTGGAGGAGCCTGTCTGGTGAATCAGCACCCCTGGGTCAGGGTGCTCCGTCCCCAGGCTGTGCCTGCAGGGAGCTGAGTGCTCCTGTGGGAGCAGGTTTGTGCAGGAATCTCATCCAAACCAGGCTCTGACTAAGTCCCATCGCCATGGTGCAATGCCAGGCTGGGTTTAGGATGTGGAAAAATCTTGGGTTCCTGCTGTGAGGTCCCTTTTAAAGCAGTGCTCACATGACAGGCTGCTTGCAGGGAAAATTGAGCTGCTGCTGCAGCACCTGGTGCATCCCCAAGCCCCTGACAACTGCCTTGGAAAGCAATCTCAAAGCCTATCTGTCTTGACAGTGTCTCTTAATGGCTTGCTAATAATGCCTGAAGATTTGCTGGAGCTCTGCCACAGCCCTGCTGTAGGATCACAGAACCATGGGATGGTTTGGGTGGGAAGGGATCTCATCCTGTCCCACCCCCTGCCATGGGCAGGATCACCCTCCTCCCAGCCTTGTCCAACCTGGCTTTGCTAGCTCCAGAGTGCTTTGCTCTGCTCTCCTCCAAACTGAGAACATCTCAGTTTTCCATGATTAAACTAAATCCCCCCAGACTGGGAGCCTCAGAAGGGGTTTTCCAGGTGTCCTCCAGGAGGCAGCCAGAGCGGGCAGGGAGGGATCTCCTCAGTTCCTGGCAGAGGTGCAGCGTTCAGGAGTGCTTTGTGGTGGGGTCAAGCCCATGGGGTTCATTGTCATCTACAGCCACATCATCATGGGGGACATGGCAGTAGCTTGGATTTCTAACAGTTAAAGTTATTGTGTGAGTCCTAAAGCAAAAATTCCAGCTCTATAAACATCTTTTGCCATAGCATGGGGTTTGTGCCTGTCAGGATGGGGAAGGGGTCATGTAATCCAGGCATGCAGCACTGGATTAAATTATCATGTGCTACAGGGTTTTAAATCTCAGGGTTTGCTCTCGGTTTTGGAGGGGAGGGGAGTTTCTGGAACAGATCAGCATCTCTGCCAAGCTGAAGGAGGCTTTTATTGTAAAATAAAATAGGAATCAGAACACTCAGTGCACACCTGGGCTTTAGTCATCACCAGAGGTTTGTGTACAGCCCTGACAGCTCAGGGTGCTCCAGAGTGTCTGTGGGAGGAAGAGGGACATTGTGCAAAGGAGGTTCAGGTTGGACACTGGGAAGAATTCATTTTTGGAAGAGGTTGTCAGTCACTGACAGTGGCTGCCCAGGGAGCTGGTGGAGTCCCCATCCCTGGAGGTGTTCAGGGGAGGCCTGGACGTGGCACTCAGTGCTCTGGGCTGGTGACACGGTGGGGATTTGTCACTGGTTGGACTTGCTGGTCTTTGAGGTCTTTTCTAATCTCAATGATTCCGTGAAAGCAAAAGCAAATGGAAGCCAAGAGCTTTGGTGAGATATTAGGGTCAGTTTTACTGTTGGGAGAACATGTAGGTGCAGCCAAGCACATGGAGAATCCGTGAGCTAACCAGGGAACAAAGGCAGCACGAGGCTGGATTTTATATTTACGAAGTCCTGACTGCTCTGGCGGCCAGGCAGTGCCAGGCTCTCCTCCTGGCCCGTCCTCCTCCTGCTCCCCCAGGCTCCGCTGACGCCGTGTTAATAATTACTAGAATGTACTTTCGGGCAGGTTATTTGTTTTCCCTCCTCATGATGTGCAAGAGCGGATAATGAAATTAATTTGCACACTTGGTGAGTTTGCAAAGCCAGCTTCAGCCACGTTGCCACGATACTGCAGCGGTGCCGGCGGCTCCCGGGGCCGGTGTTTGCACAGCCGGGGCAGCGGGCTGCTGGCCTGGGCAAACAGAGCTCGGAGGAGCTGGGGGTACCCAGCCAGGAGAAAAGCTCCCTGCAGAGCCAGCACGGAGCGTGCGGGCACTGAAAGCCCTTCCAGGCTGTAAAACCCCTTTCCAGCCTGTTAAACCCCTTTCCGACATGGATTGTTTGATGCTGCTCGTTCCAACCAGTTTAGTAGGTCAGCAGCCCAAGGAAGGAATTCCAGTGTTGCTCCTGCAGGTTGTGCAGCTCGGGGTGGGATCACCTGGAGCTCATTGGTGAATTCAGATGTTTTGCTGTCGCTGAGTCCTGTATCCCCCAGCCCAGGTGTGTGGAACGTGAACCTCGGTGTTTCCTGGGAGCACAGGGCAGTGCTCCTTGGAGCTGGCCAGGTTTCAGTCAGGGATTCTGTGGGATTCTCTGGAGAGGTGGATGAGCTTCACTGTGCAGTGATTGGGAGCCACAGCTCTGACGTTCCCATCTCCCTCAGCACGTGCTTGGCCGGGGGGCAAAATCAGTTTGGCACAAGACTTGGTTGAGTTGTTTTCTGTGTCCTAATTCACCGCACAGGTACAGGACTGAGCCAAGAGCACAAAGCTCTGCCAAGGGCTGACACTCCTGTCCTCCTCCCGAGGCCCCTGGGGCTGAGCTCTCCATGGGCACCCAGCAGCATCTGCCCTCTGGTGCAGATGGGCTCAGTGTGGCTGTGTGTTCCTGAGCTGGGTTCTGCCAGGGTTCCACTCCAGTTTGTGAGAAGGTTCAGTCCTCAGATCACAGGGAGAAGCTGGCTGTGCTCAGCTCTTGAGGCTGTGGTTCCTCTTTGCTTGCTGTGATCCTGCTGGGAGCACATGTGCCAGGTGTGCCAGGTGTGCCACGTCAGCCTGGTACAGACTGGGGGACCAGCAATAAGTATTACCTCTCCTGTTGTTCCATTCCTACCTGGATCCTCATGATCCTGCTCCAAGGCTTGGCTCCATACATGCCTTGATGTGTTATTTTGGTGTGGCTGCAGCCTGCCTTTGGGTTGCTATTGGGGTAAAGGTTGCCTGTCACTCCCAGCTGATTTTCCCCCCCACCAGGGTCACAAAGCCTGGCTTTGATCTCTCCCTTCTCTGAATTCTGCTACCAAGTGCCACGTGTTCACCCCGAGCTCCTCAGCCTGGGGGAGGCAGGAGGATCCAGCAGGCAGCTGGGAGACAGACCTTGCTTTTTAAGGAAGACAAGGAGGCGGCAGAGAATCTGTTGGGTTTTTTTCCCCCAATTTGCCACACATATGTGTTGTCTGAGCTTTGCCTTTTGGAAGATGCTGGGGCTCTTGGGTGAGCTGTGGTGGGGCTGTGCTGGGGACATCTGCAGGGCCACACACATCCCACCACTGCACGTGTCTGGTCTGCTGCTCCAGGTATTCCTAGAATTACAGAGTCATGGAATAGTTTAGTTTGGAAGAGACTTTAAAGCTCATCTTGTCCCACCCCATGCCATGGACAGGGACACTTTCCACTAAAGCAGGTTGATCCAAGCCCAGTCCAGCCTGGCCTTGGACACTTCCAGGGATGGAGGATCCACAGCCTCTCTGGATATTTTCAGTTTTTCACCAGTGTTGCAGCACCAAATTGTTTATCAGAGGCCTCCTGTTGTTTCACTAGGCTCAAAATCAGGAGGGGCTCTCAGGTTTTTGGTTTTGGAGACTCATATCCTTAGAGAAAAATCTGTTAAGGCAGGTCTGTTCTTACAACTCCCAATGGCACCTTCAACAAGAGCTCTGTAGAGAAAATGGAGTTTTCCCCGTACAAGAACATTCCCTTTTTGGTAAATGCATTCCTGTATCTTTATATACAATAGAGCTCCTTCAAAAGGAGATGGAAAGCTGCAGGTTTGTGGAGAGTTCACCTGACTTTGACACAAACACAAATGAGCAGCAGGCTTGTGCTGTGCCCAAACCTCCCCTGCCGGCCCCTGGCCCAGGATGGCCCCTGGCCCAGGATGGCCCCTTCCCCTCGGCTGTGACGTGTGGCTGGCCGGGGTCCTGGCACTGAGCTGAGCCAGGCCTGAGCCCCCTGGCACCGAGCTGGGCCAGGCCTGAGCCCCCTGGCACCGAGCTGAGCCTGGCCTGAGCCCCCTGGCACCGAGCTGAGCCAGGCCTGAGCCCCCGAGCTGAGCCTGGCCTGAGCCCCCTGGCACCGAGCTGAGCCAGGCCTGAGCCCCCTTGCACCGAGCTGAGCCTGGCCTGAGCCCCCTGGCACCGAGCTGGGCCTGGTCTGAGCCCCTAAACTGAGCCAGGTCTGAGCCCCCTGGCACCGAGCTGAGCCTGGCCTGAGCCCCCTGGCACCGAGCTGAGCCAGGCCTGAGCCCCCTTGCACCGAGCTGAGCCTGGCCTGAGCCCCCTGGCACCGAGCTGGGCCTGGTCTGAGCCCCCGAGCTGAGCCAGGCCTGAGCCCCCTGGCACTGTGCTGAGCCTGGCCTGAGCCCACTTGCACCAAGCTGAGCCTGGCCTGAACCCCCTGGCACCGAGCTGAGCCAGGCCTGAGCCCCCGAGCTGAGCCAGGTCTGAGCCCCCTGGCACCGAGCTGGACCTGGTCTGAACCCCCTTGCACCGAGCTGAGCCAGGCTGAGCCCCCTGGCACCACCACAGCCGAGTCACCGCAGGCTGGACCAGCAGTGGGAAAACCAGAGGGAAATAGGAGCACGAGTGAGGCAGGTAACGGGCAGGGAGCTTCTCCCTGTACACCTGGCAGCAGAGGGTGTGTGGTTTGCTTGCAGGAGCTCAGGATTTGTGTTTCCTGTGCTGGCTGTGGCGTGCAGAGCCCCACGGAAGCACAGCAAGGGCTTTCCTGTCACACAGCTTGTTCTGTAGTGATGGGCTGTCGTCAGCAGCACGGCTCCAGCTCGAGCTGAAACAGGCTGGAAGGAAATCCACTGTTGGAACCAGCGTGTCAGGGAGCCACCATGGCTTTGGGAGTGGTGCACAAAGTGTGGTTAGAGTTCTGCTGCTGGGAGGGAGCACCAGCAGCTGAGGACAAGGGGAGCCAGCTCTGAGGGAGCCCAGAAATGTGCACAGGTCCCTTCCATGCCCACTTTGTCTGCCTTCCCTTCCCTCCTGGCCGCACGGAGCTGTGGATGTGGCTCAGCCCGGTGCCTGCCCGGCCTTGGCGCCGTGCCGAGCTGCTCCGTGGTGCGTGCTGTGCTTGGGAGAAGGGCTTCCCTGCTGAGTGCTGCCCTGGCACAAGGCTGGAATTTCTCATGGCCCAGACTTTTCCTCATCTCCCCAGGTGCCTTCCATGCTTGCAGAATTCCAGTTTAATGTGAGCTGTGAATCAGTGTTTTCATAGAATCACGGTGGGAAGGGACGTTAAAGCTCCTCTCATTCCACCCCCTGCCATTGTCAGGGACATCTTCCATTAGACCAGGTTTCTCCAAGCCCATTTCAACCTGGCCTTCTGTCCATGTCTATTCAGTTGTTGCCCTGTCATTTAAAAGCTGACAGTAACATGGTAAACAAATCCCAGTGATGCTGCAAAGTGTTTTTACGTGGATCAAATGTGAGTCTGGAATGTGGAATCCACTGGCCTCAGTGAGAAAGAAGAAAGAGGAAAGCAAAACTCCTGGGTTTGCAGACCCCAAATAAGAGGAAATCACTGAAATTCTGTGCTGGGTTTTCCCTGAAGCCTGATGCCTTCAGGGCCCCTGTGTCAGATTTGTTCTGTCTGGACCTTGCTCCTGAATCTACCAAAATATTTCTGAGGTTCCCACACTGGGAGGGAGCACGAGGATGCTGAGATGGAAAGAGGAGTCCTGGGAAGAATTGTGCAAGAATGGGAGAATGAGGAATGTTTTACTGCCATTACCATGGATTTTCCTGCTCACAGCTGGGAGAAGATGTTACTTTGCTATTGCGACATCATGGACTGAAACCAGATATAAACACAGACATCCCAAAGTTTTTGTCCAAATCCCCCAAGGCTCAAGCACAATTTTCACTGGGGGGTAACTGGTGTTGCAGAGTCCTTAGTCAAGGGTCTCCTCAACTTGAAAGACCCTGTTGTGATGGTCATGGCACCTTTTGCAAAAAAGTATTTTTGGTTTCTTTCTCATGTAATGAGCGTGATTGAATGTAGTCTGCTCTCAGGTTTAAGTGTTTAAGTCATGTGGTTTATTTGTAGTTAAGGCTGTTTCTTGTCCTAGATGTGGACACAGTGATACCAAAAATAGGGCAGGACTGGAGTGAGTCTCAGTTGGGTTTTACTGGGGGCTGTGTGTCCATTAAATGTGTCTGTGCACGTGTGTCCATGTGCACATGTATGTTCAGAGATAGACACCGGGAATATGGAGTATTTCTGGAGTTCAGGCAGCCTGCACTCCCAGGACCAGGTCTCTGTTCAGCTGTGTCATGTCAGAGCCAATTCTGAGTGCCCAGGGGCGAGCAAGGCACAGAGTTGTCAGTGATGAGGTCACAGAACGGTGACGCCTGTGCTTGTCTAAAACAGCCAAAAATGAGCCCAAATCCATCCCTGATCCCGCTCCCTTCCCGTGTGCAGCTGAGCAGCAGATGGGACTCGCTGGAGCCACCACGAGCTTTCCATAGGAGCAGTGCTGGTCCTTGGGACAGGGCCCTGGTGCCAGCAGTGGGGGATGGAGCAGGCACAGTGGGAGCACAGAGGATCCTCAGCCTGGCCGAGGAGGGAGCAGAGCCAGCCAGCAGCCCCTGCCAGCCCCGTGTCCCCGGTGCCACCGCGGGGTGGGTGACGCAGGTCGCTGCTTCATCTGTCACCCTTTGGTCAGGAATTGTCTGTGCTCACTTGTTTCTCTGTCTTGAAAATCAGATCTGGCTCATTTTTGGGTCTTGGCTGATGCTCCTGAACCCCTCGAGCTGCGCTTGGAAGCTGCAGCCACGGCTCCATGCCGGGTACAGGGGGAAGCCCAACTCCTCAAACTTCACTGGGAATGGAGATGGTTCTGCAGATCCGTGGTGATCAAATTTTGCCAGGATAAAGCAGCCCTGGAGGATATCTGCCTTTCCCAGCTGGTGGGACCTATAAGATTCCACTCACATCCTGGTGAAGGCTTTGTCCTCCTTGGAATTCCCAGCTCACCAGCATCACGTTTCTCCCTTTTCTCTTTATGCTGGGTGGTTTGGGCTGCATTTTTCCTCCCATGTGCAGCTTGGAATAGTCATGTGGAGTTGATGGCTGTTTTAAGGAGGTTGATGTGCAGAAACTCTGGTAGTGGCTGTGTTGGCAGATGTGGTTCCAGCTCCTCCCTGGCTGAAATCTGATGGGTGTCCAGCAGAAGCAGAGAGCAGATGGGGGAAGCACAGGGTCCTCCCTCTCCATCAGATTCTGATCTGGGCTGGTGATCCAGAGCCATCCTGGAGAGGACAACAGTGTCAAAATCAGCTTTCCCACCCTGGCTGACAGTGGTGCAGCAGGGCTGTGTGCTGCTCCAGAGGTTTCCACATCACAGCTAATCCTGCTCCCAGACCACAGCCCGGAGCACTGACTCAAAGCACAGTTTTGTAACTTGGCCAGGACCCAGATGATCGGCAGCATCCCGAAATGGAGCAATCCAGAGGCAGCTGTGGACGGATCATCGAGGGAAGGGTTTGTGGGAAAAACTGCTCCCGGAGAAACCACACAGGCAGAGTGGCTGCTTGTGGGTGCAGGGCACTGTCAGGGCTCTCCAAGTTTGGATTTTGTGTCTGCTGAGAATGGTCCCAGCTGGAGGATTCTGAATCACAGTGTGGTTGAGCAGAAATTGCCAAATATAATCCTGTTAAATAGCAACACTTGAAATATGTGGAGTTGTCAGAATTGGAATCACTGACCTCTTGCTGGGGGAGATGGAGATACTGGCAGGTCACAGGTGTGGGGCTGTGGTTTGAATTGAACCCCTTAGCTGAGATGAATTCGTGTGGTGGAGCCGTGCTGGAGAGCTGTGGAGGAGCTGAATATTCATGGTGCCCAGCCAGGTCATGAGCATCATCTCCACAGTGATCCTTGGAGATCTGGGTGCACATCCAACACTCCACTGTGTTCTTTTCTGCAGGTCTTGAGGAACTCTGGGAAGGGGCATCTGTCCCATAAAAGATTGAAATACTAACAGCTGCTGTAATTCAGTAACACTATTTAATTCAGTTTAATTTAAGTAACTTTGGCTGCAGGATCATTGTATTTTGTTACGGTGAGGGTGAGGAGGCCCTGGCACAGAGCAGCTGTGGCTGCCCCATCCCTGCAAGTGTTCAAGTCCAGGTTGGGCAGGGTTTGGAGCACCCTGGTCCCTTTTGGAGCAGAGCTGGTCCCTTCTGTCCCAGTCTGGCATTCTGTGATTCCAGCCTAGTGAGTTTACTTGGCTGGTGTGTGAGAGAGCAGCAAGCTTTGCCCAAGCAGTCATTGCAGGATATCAGAAGGTCAGGATATGTGGGGTAAGGCAGAATAAGTATTTTGGAAAGGTGGAAGAAAGGACAGTTATTTGGGACCAGGCAGTGACTGAGAAAAGGAAAGAAGCCGAGCAGAGAGTTGAAGAAGGATGTGCCATCTCTAAGAACTTCTGATCAGGAGTGACATCCACTTTCAAAAGCCAGGAGCAAACAGGTAACAGGTCCCCAGGGTAAGGAAGGATGTGGAGTTGAAGGTGAGGACAGGATGGAGCTGTGAGCCCAGCTGTGACACTGGGTGACAGTGCTTCCCCCGGAAACGCGGGCTCTCCATTCTCCTTGCTTTGAGTTCTGGCTGTAAGAATTAGCACCTTACACTGCTGTGTCTCAGTAATAGCTAATCTTTGTGATTACCCATTGTCAGGTGCTGAGGAAACCACCTGTGTTTGCTGTGCAGGTTTGCAGGGCTCCTGCTGCTCCCGTGTGTACTCACTGTGGAAAACCATGGACTTTGCTCTTCCGGAGCCAAGCTGGAGCACAAAGAACAATTGCTCCTTGTTCCCCAAACTCACGTCCTTCTGGTGCTCACAGGCAGATTTAGGGACTAACTGTGGCTCATGTTGGCCAGGCAGTGGAGGATAAGCTGGTGCAGGGCAGGTGCTGGGGATGCACTGGTGGAGCAGCCTGGGCACACAGCTGGGCTGGGCATTTTTGAGAAGCTGTGACTGCCTCATCCCTGGAAGTGTTGGGTAGGGCTTGGAGCAGCCTGCTCAAGTGGAAGGTGTCCCTGTCCATGGCAGGGGCTGGAACAGGATGAATTTTGAGGTCACTTCCAACCCAAACCGTTCTGGAATTCAGTGGCTCTGTGTTGAAAGACATCAGTTGTTGTTTTTTTTTCCCTTTGCTTTCCAGAGCTGGGGGACAAGTGTCAGATTGTGGGTGTGAGTTATTAATCTAAGGCAGTTTTCAAAGATTTAAGACAGCATCCTTGAAAGGAGACTGAAGTATTAAAATTTTCATTTTTCACAGGCTTGTTCCCATTCCAACCTTTTCAGACCAAACAAACGTGTTGGATCTGTGCAAATAATGTCTGGGGCTCTAATTGCATCGGGGGGTTTGCATGGGCAGGAGCCTCCAGCCAACTCCCTCCTGATTCTGGCATTTTAAAAGGCTCTGCAATCTTTTCTACTCCAAGCTGGCGGGGCACGGGCAGGCTCCAGTGCACAGATCGTGGGCATGAGCTCATTTGTTGTGGCTTCAGATTGAGTGGCAGGAGTTTGGCTGCTCTGCAGGAGGGCAGGGAAGGAGGGCTGGGACCAGGAAAGGCTGTCGTTCCCCTTGGAAATACATCTGGAAATGTTCTTTATTCTTTCCTGTAAGTGTGGGGAGGTTGCCCAGAGAAGCTGTCCCATCCCTGGATGTGTCCAAGGCCAGGTTGGATGGGGCTTGGAGCAGCCTGGGCCAGTGGAAGGTGTCCCTGCCATGGAACAGATACGGATGTTGGGGTGCTGCTCGCTGGTTCCATCAAGCAGGAGGGGATGGAAAGTTCAAATGTACATGGGGATCCATAGGGTTGGTTAATGAGGAGCTGCTCTCCTGTCCAGCCCAGTGTTGGTGTTGCCTGGCAGGGGCTGGAGTCTGTCTGGGGGCTTTGTCCTTGTTCTCTGTGCCTGTCCCAGTTTGCCCACTGCCTTCACTGGGAGCCTGTCCTGGCTAATGGGTGCCACAGCTCCCACTCTGCCTCCCAGATGTCCTGGGGCAGAACCCAGCAGTGCTTTCATCATCCTCCTCTTCCTCCTCCCTCCCAGGCCAGATGACACCCCCTTCCCTTCCATCCCTCTCGTGGCCTTTGAGCTCCTTCATAGAGTGTTTGGTCTCAGTGTGTGGCTGGGGCTTGGTATGCCCTGGGCAAAATAAAAACCATTTCCTACACTGTCCTTGGCCCATGGAGGGGACGGCTGTGGGTGGGTGTGCCCAGGGCTGGCTCTGCCATTCCCAACCAGACCCATTCCACAGGCTCCAGCCCTGCTCCTGGTGGTGTCCCAGAGTGTCCTGTTCCCCCATCCTCTGGGAGGGTGCTCAGGGATGCTGTGGGAGCTCTGACCCCCATCCAGGGTGGGGTGAACCAGCAGGGCCCCCATTCCAGAGCAGGGTGACAGGGCTGGGTGTCATCCCTGCTCTTCCCAGCTGGATCCTGAAACAGCAGGAGCTGCCATACCCAGGCCAGTCCATCCAGGGCAGGCTCCCCCTCTCTATTCACCGCTTTCCCAGGGGATTGTGTGGGATCCAGCCTCTCCAGCAGCAGGGTTTGCTGTGGCCAGGCTGGGGGCTGCTGTGCACCGGGCACAGCCAGGACTGGCCCCTGGCCAGGGGTAAACAGCTCCTTTGTTTTCCTGGAGGAGTACGAGGGATTATATTCTGTTGAGCTCACTTGGTATTGTGCAGCCACATGTAATCAGCTCCTCCGAGGAGCTGAGTTAATTGTTTGTGAAACAGGAAGGGTGCTGGTTGTCTCCTGTAAGGAGGTGAGCTTGAGAGGGGCATCGTGGAAAGGGGTGGCTCGTCCAGCTCCTGAATTAGGAGGGATTGAAGCCAAATTGTCGCTCTGCAGCCCTAGATTTGTCACTCTGCAAATGCTCTGTCGTGAGCTGGGGAAGGCTCTTCCAGCCAGGAGTCTGTGCCTCCCCTCTGACTCCTATTAAACGTGCTTAAAAATGAAATGAACTTATAAAACGTGCTTAAAAATGAAACGAAGGCTGCGTCGTTGTCGGTAATTGTTGTGCAAATGTGATACTCCCTGCAAGCTGTGGAACAGGCCAGGGCTGTGTTTACCCGGAGAGGCAGCCGGCTTTCCAAGTGTAATGAGTCAGCTCCGGGAACAGAAGGGGCGCAGAATTAATCTGGCATCCGTCTGGCCTTTTCTCAGTTAAACAGGTTTTGGAAGCTCCACGTGAATAGGTGCCTACCCTGGTACAAGCAGCCACAAAGAGTTGGGAGTGGGCAGGGTTTTTTTGGGAATATATTGGCAGTGTGCTGGTCATGGGGTGCTTTGTGACGTGGGGTTGGGTGACCCGGTCCCACCATCAGCAGAGGTGAAGCTGCTTGGGTTTAATATCCATTGCAAGGTGTAAATAAATTTCCCGTGCCCAGAACTTCCATCTGAATTTCTACCTCTTAGATTTGCAGTGAATATTGAAGGGAATATTGTCCTCTGCTCCTGCTTCCTCCAGGCACACGCTCCTTCCTGCTGTACCTGCACCTTAATGAGCCCCTCTAAGAGAAACCGAGGGGAAATAATTCTTACATTTACCCAGCTGGCTAATGATGGCTGGCAGAGAGAGATTCCTGGGGCTGGGAATGGCTGGAGCTGCTCCTGCAGGGCATGTGCAGCATGGAGGGCTCTGTGGGCTGTCCCAAAACTCAGCTGTCCCTGAGCAGGGGGGACACGAGGAGGTGTTTTCTCAATTCCCAAAGTTTTGTTCCTAAATATGGGTAACAACCTTCCCACAGCCCAGGCAGAGGAGCTGGAGAATGAGCTGCCTTGAGAAGCACAGGAAACACCAGCACTGTCTGTGCCTGGTGCTTTGGTCTGGGAATTTGTGCAGCTCCAGGGCTGGGCTGGGGCCTCTGAATCACCTTTAAAAACCAGAAAAAAAAACCCAACCCAAAGAGTCCCAAGGCCTCTGAGGCGTAAATGGAACAGAAATTTTGAAGGGATTTCCTGGGAACTTCTAAATACAATACTTCTCTCTTCTCTTTGAGAATTCCCATCTCCCTGGACAATTTCCTGCAGTTGTAGCTCTGCAGAGCTGCTGCTGTAAAATGTAAATGGGTGCAATTTAGAGCTGGCAGGTGACAATTACATGGGGAAAAGTTCCTGTCTGTACCATTCCAGCCTCAGGCCGAGGAACCCAGTTGCTGTTGGGGTTTCTGGGGCTCACTCCTCACAGACACCCCATTCCACTGATGCTTTCCAGCCTCTGGTCTTGAGAGAGGAGATATTCCTGTTCACCTAAAAGGGCCTTGGCTGCAGCTGGTGTCCCTGAGCCTGCTCCAGCTGTATTTCACATGAGAGTTGTCTCTCCAGCCCTGTGAGCAGGCAGCCCAGGAGGAGCAGGAGCGCTTTGTCCTCTCCAGGTTGGCTTTCCCAGGGTGAGGAGCTGTGACAAACCAGTCCAGGAGCACCGAGCCCTCCTGCTCCCATCTCACGATGGCAACATGCTCCAAAAGTGCATTTTTAATGGAGATTTTGTACTTTGGTTCTGCAAGAGTGTCTGGGAATTCAGTGTGGCAGGGCTGTCCCAGCCCAGGGTCTGTCCCCATGTCCCTGTGCTCAGCACAGAGCTGTAGCTGCAGGAAGCTTCATGTGGGCTTGGGGTGATGCTGTGGATGAAGAGCAGGAGGGCTGTTGCTCTTTGGTGGGACTTGTTCCCTTCTGGTTCCTTGAATATGAAACAAACCATGTGTGCAGCTGCAGGATCCAGTTTGGAGTTGGCCTCTTCTCCCAGGAACAAGTGATAGGATGGGAGGAAACAGCCTCAGGCTGTGCCAGAGGATGTTCAGGTTGGAAATCAGGAAGAATTTCTTCATGGAAAGGATTGTTAGGCATTGGAAGGGTCTGCCCAGGTAGATGGCATTGTTCTCATCCCTGGAGGTGTCCAAGGAAGGCCTGGATGTGGCACTCAGTGCTCTGGGCTGGTGACCAGGCTGGGATTGGCACAGGTTGGACTCAGTGTTCAGGGAGGTCTTTTCCAAGCTCAGTGATTCTGTGTGATTCCATGTGGGACTCCTTGCAGCACCTCTGTTACTCTCTGGGAAGGTGGCAGGAGCCTGCTGCAGCTTTTGCAGATTTGAGGGTGCTCTGCCATCCTGGTGTTTCCATCCAGGGGTTGGGAGGAGGTTTATGCCTTGTCTTTCCCCCCACAACAGAGAGATCCTTCTGAGATGTCTGACCTGCCTTCTCCTCTCTCCCAACAGACGGTTGATGATGAGGCGATGGCAGCATAAATGAAGATCAAGTAAGGAAGGCAGAACGATGCCCAAGGGTGGGTGTTCTAAAACACCACAGTCAGAAGATTTCTCTCTCAGCAACGACATGGTGGAGAAACAAACGGGGAAAAAGGTAACGTGCCACCTGCCTTCCTTTGGGGATGCTGCTCTTTGAGCCTGGAGTCTGGAAGCTGTGGCTGTGTTTGTCATGGTGGGAGGTTGCCCTGGGCTCTTACTGGGGGATTTACATTGATGTGTTGGTGCTCTGGCAGCTGGTGGGGTTGGATTTGTTTCCCTGTGGCTGCAGTCCTTCCCAGGATGTGCTGTGCCCACTTGGACCCAGCACAGCTCAGCAGCAACAGGAGCTGCTTTGGAAGATTCTCTTTTGCAAGTTCTGTGTGTTTTTAGGGGTTTCTGCACTAAGCTGTGGAAGATCTAGGTGATGTGGTGATGGTGCAAGTGTGTGCAGGGTGAGGGAGGAGTTTCTCCTGCTCTGGATGGAGATCCAGGTCCTTGTCAGCACGGCTGGTCTGGCTTTCCCCAGCAGCACAGCTGGGCCAGGCTCAGCCCAGGAGCTGCTCTGCTGAAACTGCTGCTTCTGAGAGTTGATTTGAGGTGTTGTCTGGTTTTTGGCGTGGCTTAGGTGAAACTACTGAGATGAAATCTGAGTTTAAGGATAAATATCTTCACACTTCTCCTCTTCATCCCATTTGGCTCCAGGCATGAGCCCAGTGTGCTCTCATTCAGCTTTCTCCCCCCCTTCTCAGTCATTTCCAGTCAATAGCTGTGCAGAAAACTGTGCAAATGTTACCTTTAAATAAACATGAAAACCTACATCTGCTGAATTCTGCTCAGGAACAAATCTCATCCACTTCCCTTTCATCTCCTTGCTCCAGTTTCTCAGCACTCCCCTGGGAGTTTCTGCCAGGCCCCAGGAGCTGAAGCTGAGCATGGCAAGCCCCAGATCTATAATTTCCCCTGCATCCCCACCCCGGTGATGGCAGCAACTCCTTGTATGACTGAGCTGACATTATTGACAAAATGAGAAAAATACAGAATAACCAACAGGAAAATCCCAGCCAGGATTTGGTTATGGAGCACCTTGGTGGCATCTGTCACATTCCCCTTTCTGTGTCACTGCAAGTGCAGGACTGCTGTGGGCACAGCGTGGGGCTTCTAGGAGGGGACAAAATCTGGGATTAGGGATGTTGGAGGGGGAACAGCTGCCTGGCAGCACCAGGAAGATGCCAACATTTACCCTGGCCAAGGAGGCTGTGCCCAGCAGTGCAGGATATGTAAATACAGGCTGGGTAAGAAGCTTAATGCTGGCGCAGGTGCTTGGGGAGGGAGAGGATCAGTTGGAATATGAATCAGCTCCCATTTTATTCCATCCACTCCCGGCAGCTTAAAGGCTGCGTGTTATTTACAGAGCAGGTTTGGCGAGCGGCGCGGGGCACGCCGGGAAGCAGAGTTATCTCCTGCTGGCTAAATAACTAGGACACAATTCCTGCCTCCCATTCAGGACTGCCTCTGAGAGGGGACAGGGCAGAGTTTCTGCTCCTTTAATTCTGGCTCTTTCAGCAGAGGAGACGCTCACAGGCTCTCGTCCTGCAGGGGCTGAGCTGAGCTGCAGCCTGAGTGGCTTTTGCCCTGTTTCTGGTTAATTCTGAAGCTGAGCTGGAGCAGTGACTCAGGGGAAAAGCACTTCGACCTCCTCCCTGCAGACGCTGTTGTACCTGCCTGTCAGCAGCCGCTGCCTTGCATTTATCTTGCCTTTGTCAACACCTTCAAAGGCCGGAGCTGGGACTTGGCTCAGCTTCCCTGTGAGGCTGGGAGGGAGAGCAGAGCTGGGTCCTGCACAGGGACCTGCTGTGGGCACAGGAGAGCGTGGCAAAGGGCTGCCAAGCAAGTGTTTTCCTCCTAATGGGACCTTAATATCAAATAGTTGATTTAGCATTAAACAGGCTTTGCATGTCTGGGCTCTGCAGCTCTGGCAGATGGAGGGGGGGGTCCTGCAGTGGGCTGAGTACCACAGGGGACAAGGGGGCTGGCCTTGAGCTGAAGGAGGAGAGGTTTCAATGGGATATTGGCAGGAAATCCTACCCTGAGAGGGTGGGCAGGCCCTGGCACAGGGTGCCCAGAGAAGCTGTGGCTGCCCCTGGATCCCTGGCAGTGTCCAAGGCCAGGTTGGATGGGACTTGGAGCAGCCTGGGCTGGTGGAAGGTTTCCCTGGCCATGGCAGGGAGTAGAACCAGATGAATTTTGAGGTCCCTTCACACCCAGACCACTCCAGGATTCCGTGATCACCAACTTCTGCACCTGATTTCCATGCTTGATCAGGTATCAGGCTCTCAGGGAGCTGCTCCAGAGGGCTCCTGCCTGGGGGAAGAGGCTGTGAGCTGCTGCCTGGCAGTAGCAGAGCTCATTTCAGCAGGGAACTCCTGGCTCTCTGCTCCCTGCCCCTCCATGGGAGGGACTCAGGAACTGGTGGGATGCAGCCCTGAGAGTGAAGTGGATTAAAGTGGAGTCTGAGGGCGTTGGATGCTCGGTGGTGTTGGATCAGGAGCTGTTTCTCCTGGGCTTTCTGGAGCCCTTATAAGGCTGCACAAGCCTGCCCGGGGCGGGCACTGGCAGCCCCCGGGCTCCTCCTGCTCCCTTCAGCCTCAAGGCTTTTGTAAAAATCTCTATGCCATATATGAATAATTCTCCTTTCTGGTCTAGATGCACAGATCCCCGTAGCAGGAGGAGATTACTCATGACTTATGCTGAGCAGAGCACCACAGCAAGGGTTATATCAGTTTGTCAGAAGCATTTCCTGATGGGCCTGGCCTGGCTGCGTGCTTGCACCGTGTGCTTGGCGCAGCCTTTGCCTCTTTATGGGGAAATGCTCCCTCTTGCATAGTCAAAAGTGCATTTTTGCTGCAGTGAGCACCAGGCAGAGCAGCACTTACCCCAGTTTTTGCTTGTAGGAACTGGCAGAGGTTAAAAAAACTTGAGGTTTTTCCTCCTTCCCCTTCTCCCCTTTTCAGAAAAGGGAACGTGGTCCTCATTTTTCGGTTCTTCATTAAATCTGTTGTGCTGTCAGGGCTTTCCAGACTGGAGGAGTGAGTGCTGAGCTCTGTGTCCAGCACAGAGTCACCCACAGGGTGTGAAAGCTGCAGGGATATCTGGGTGGCTGAAGAGATGACATTTCAGTGAAGTTAATCAGCCCATGCTCATCACTGGGTCATATTTCTTACAAACTTTGGTGCCTGAGGCTCACAGGAACGGGGCTTCAGCTCCAGTCACCTCCATGCTCCACATGTTTTATTGCAGCATTGATAACAACACAAATTCAAACTTCCTGGAACTTTGTGTGTGTGCTGTACTCTGGCTTTGGGAAGGCTACGAGGGGCCCAGATTTAGGGAATTGTTTGGTTTTCACCACATCCAGTTGCTTTCTGAGTAGAGCTGCATCCGTTCCTTTTTGTAATGCAGGGTGGGAACCTTCTGCCCCCTCTCCCTTCCTGCTGGCAGGGCCAGGACAGACCCACTGGTGCAGGGAAAGTCCCTCTGTGGCAGCATTTGCTTTTTGCAGCGTGGGTTGTTTGCCCACAGCAGGAGTCTGACGTGGGGCACCAGCCTTGGAGCCCTCCTGGGCTTCTCCTCCCGGGCTGCCCGTGCTGGTTTTGTTCAGTGCTACCTAATTTTTACTGACATCACAACCTGGAATGCTTGGAGCTGGTTTTGGAGAACAAAGGGCTTTGGGGATTTCCATGGCTGGCAGTGCAAGTCTCTGCATAAGCGCTGGGCTGCGAGTCAGGCTCTGTCTGAGCGAGGTGACGGGGCTGGAAATGCAGATTTCTTTGCATGGCTTTGTAAATCATAAAATCATGGGCTGGTTCGGGTTGGAAGAGACCTTAAAGCTCATCTCAGCCCTTCCACTAGGTCACGTTGCTCAGAACCCCATCTGAATGGCTCTATCTTTCAGAAATCTGCATCAAAAAACCCCAGAGGATTGTTTTTGCTGTGAGGACTGGCCTTTGGCCAGTTTGTGTGTCACAAGTGCCCTGAGCAGATTGGTATCAGGGTGTGTGGTGCTGGGAGAAGCCCTTCCATCCCCACCCTGCAGCACCTCACTCTGGGCGGCTGCTGGGGCCAGTTCCTGGTGGGTTTGTGCTGCAACCACAGCAGCTGAGAGCAGCTTGTGATGCATCTTTTCACTTTTGCAAGAGCAGCTCAAGGTGGGTATTTACTCATACAGTAACTCTCCTGCAAGTGTGATGTGGCAGGAGGGGATTTTTTTTCTGCACTCACGGCTGCTGATTCCCCTTTGCCAAAGCAGCTTTTATTAACACCTGCAAAGGGAAACTTGTTGTTGCTGCTGAGCTCTCGACTCTTCCCCATCCCCAAACCCCTGTCCTGGCTTTGGAGAGCCCAGCTTTTACACAGGGCTGTTCATCCAAGTCTCCCTGCCATGTCAAGGCCAGGCTGGATGGAGCAGCCTGATCTAGTGGAAGGTGTGCCTGCCCATGCAAAAAAGGGTTGGGATGAGATGAGCTTTGAGGTCTTTTCCAATCCAAACCGTTCCAGGATTTTGTGATTCTCATTTGGATTTGTTCCACTTGTGAAACCTGATTCCGATGAGTCTGAGCTTACTTTAAACATGAAAAATGAAACCAGGTTTTACTCGAGTAAAGGACGACATTCTTCATTACAGAATTGGAAATAATTAGAGAAGTAAAGCTTAAAATAAGAAAACGAAAACTTGCAGGGTTTGGACTTTCCAACTGCCTTGATGTTCCACCCTCTGCTGCAGGCATCCCCAGCAGGTCACTGCTTTCCAGGGGGAAGCAAAGTCTGGATCTTCCTTGCTCCAATTAGTAGGAAAGGTTATCATTGTGCTACTGGAGGAATTAATCTTCAAAGCGGAGCCGGCGCTGCCGCCGCTTCCTTCGCTGCCTGGTGTTTAATTGTGCTGAGCTGAGTGGATCAGCAGCTCCCAGCCTTGGGGTGGATGCAAAGGAAGCTCTGCCCGAGCGTGCCCAGCACCAGGATTCACATGGACACTGCCAGGGCTCACCCTCTGCTCCCAGAAGGGTTTTCTCATCATTCCTCTACTCTGTCTCTCCTCTGACAATAACTGTGGCTTTGAAGTGACAGGGGAGAGGGTTAGATGAGAGAGTGGGAAGGAATCCTTCTCTGTGAGGGTTAGATGGGAGAGTGGGAAGGAATCCTTCTCTGTGAGGGTGCCCAGAGCAGCTGTGGCTGCCCCTGGATCCCTGGAAGTGTCCCAGGCCAGGCTGGATGGAGCTTGGAACAATCTGGAATAGTGGAAGGTGTCCCTGCCCATACAAGATGAGCTTTAAGGTCCCTTCCAACCCAAACAACTCCATGATTCAAACTTCTAGAATGAGCTGCATTTTTACCTGTCCTGCCCTTTTTCTCACTCCTGAGTTCACAGCGATCCCAGGCAGCATTAATCCAGCAGAAAACCTCCCTGTGTATCTAACAGCATCATCCAGATGCTGCTTGACCTCTGACAGCCTTGGTGCCCTGACTGCTTCACCCTGCAGGAACCTCACAGACTCCTGTCTGAAGTGTTCAGAGATGCCTTTTATTCAGGTAGATACCAGGAAAAGTTCAGAATGTGAACAGCCACTGTGGAAAAAAAGGTGCATTATTTATTTGGTGGCTTTTTATCTGCAAACACACACATTTTATTTTATTCCTTTGATAAAATATTTCATAGAATCACAGAACCAGGACAGACCAGGTACCTGCTCACAACACAGGTGATGGAAGCTCCCTGGCCTCACTGCCACCTCAGAGCAGTACAAGTGGCATGGTTTGTTAGCCCAAACTATTTTTGTTCACCTCAGAAAGCGTAAGTCAAAAGCTTTTCAGTGTGGAGGGTTTAAAGGAAACGCTGGAGTGTTTATTTTGGCTGTGGGGGCTCTGTCCCGTCGCTCCAGGGCCGGTGCTTGGCGGCTGCTCTCCAGCAGGGCTGCCCTTGCTGGGGCTCCGAGCGTGCCTTGGCTGCCTCCCACCACACAGCCCTGTCAGGCAGGTTTGTTTCTCTTGCTTTACCAAAAAAGGGATTCCCCAACCCATTTCCTTCATCCTCTGCAGAGCGCAGCTGTCACACTGCCCGTGGTGCAAACACATCCCCCTGGGGCGAGCCAGGGGCTTCTCTTCCTCCTGTGGCTGAGCTGTGGCTCCAGACAGACACGGAAAGGGGAAGGAGCCACGCACACGGGGACAGTGACACTGCAGTCCTGTGACTGCTGCCACTGGGGCCACCTGCCAGGCAGCAGGACTGTGCCTCTCTAAACAAGGGAATGCTCCTGGGTTGGCTCATCTGAGCTTCCAGCCACACTCTGGCATGATTCTTTGTACTGAGGTTCTTGTATTTAATCTCACTCTGCCTCTAAAGTGCAGAGTCTGGGTTTTGCTGGGTTGTTGAAATCAGATCTGTGACAAAGCACTTGTGCTGCTCTTGTTGTTCAGGTAGGAGCACAGTGGTCAGTCCAGAACTGCTCACTCAAAATAATCCTGTTCCTCACATACAAAAACCACAGGGCATGACCTGGGGCCGTGCATTCCCAGCACACTGGGCTCCTGGAGTTTGAGCTGGGAGCCAGCTCTCCCTGCTCATGTCAAAAATCTCACCTGTCTCAGTATCTCTAACTTTTGCTTGGGATGTTCATTCAAAATCTCTCACTGATTTTGAGCAGTTCACAGCATTTCTGCTTCACATTAAAATCCAAACCAGCCCAAACAAGCAGGGCTGATACAAAGCAGGAATGGATCATTCTTGTCATGTGGTTGCATTTGGAAATTCTCACATTCCCCCATCCCAGCCTACCTTCCCCCCTGCCCAGAGCTGGGTGCATCCTTAGCCTCATGCAAAGTGCTGGCTTTGTTTTTCACATGAATTGGTTGGAATTTGGCACCACAGCAGCCTGGATTGGCCTGGCTCTGCTCTGGTGGTGGCAGAGCTTTAAATCTTGGTGGAGGCTGTGTTGGCAATCCCTGATGCTGGAAATCCACAGCAGAAAAGGAAGGGATGAGCCCAGTGCAGGATTTGGGGAACCAGCTGAGCACAGCCTGGAGAAGACTCTTGTTGACCTTGGTCTCTTTTCTTTCCAGGATAAAGATAAAGTTTCTCTAACCAAGACTCCAAAGTTGGACCGGAGCGATGGCGGCAAAGAGGTGAAAGAGCGAGCGACCAAACGCAAGTTGCCTTTCACTGTCGGAACAAATGGAGATCAAAAAGACTCGGATACAGGTACAGAAATGGCACACTGCACCCCCAGACCCTGGCTCTTGGGGCTGCTGGGGAGCACACAGGATCCAGGGTGCAGCCAGTCCATGTGGAAGTGTTGAATCAAATTCCCTGTGTTTTTTAATTGAAGGAAGAAGTAGGTGGACAAGATAACTGGATAACTGCTCTGCTCCACATGTGCACATCTGTTCTTAGTGATGTTTTCAGGTGGATCCATGGCTGTGGGAGGACACCCCCTTCCTTCAACAGCTGTTCTTGTTTCTGACTATCCCAGTTCAGGAATTGTGGCTGGGACAAGCTGGGCATGCTTGTGAGAACTTGGAAAACAAGGGAATAAAGCTGAGTAGTCTTGTCAAGAAAATCAGCTAGCAGAATCTGGTCAAGCAGGTCAGTCTTGTAGCAGAAGAGTGGCTGCTGCATGAGGCTCCTGGGTGGGCTGTTGGATTTGTTAGCAGTTGGGAAGAGCTGTCACAAAGCTTTGGCATGGAGAAAATGGTTTTGTTTGGTTGTAAGGGGCTGAGCTGTGGATTTCTGGACAGGGATTTGTGTGAGTCCTTTTTGTACATTCCTGGGAAATCTGCATTTGGAAATAGTTGTGGCCAGGTAAATATCAGTGTTTGTGTAAAGAGATAAAACAGGCTAAAAGTTGGGAAGCTATTTGAACATGGTACAAGGGCTGTATTTGGTGGTGCTCTGTGGTGAGCCTGGGAGGTGACCTGACGTGGGATTTGTCTCCTGGTTCAGGAGTGGGGAGGGCAGATCTGGAAGGGCCAGGAGTGCCCCTGCAGCAGTGAGGGCTGTCCCACAAGCAGGACAGCAGTGATGACGTGTCCTGGGGGTGGCCCAGTGTTTCCATGGGTTTGTGTTCCTGAGCTCCTGTCTGGGGAGAAAGTTTCCAAACATTCATTAATTCTCTTAAACGTGTTTGCAAGGTTTGGGTTGCTGTGGTGTCTCCCTTGGTGTGTCACCTTTGCAGGAGTGGCTGGGGCCAGGCAGAGCTGATGAACCAGAGCTGGAGCTGCTCTTTGTCAAGGGTGTTTGTGCCACATTCAATACTGGGTTCAGAGCTGAAGCCCAAACTCACTGCAGGGCTGTGCCTGACCCTCGTGACAGCTGGAGTGTCACGACAGGGATCTGCTTTTCCCAGGGCTGCTCTGGCTGCAGAGATATTGGAAATGTTTGGGCAGCAGTGAGAGGGAAACCAAATGCAGAGGAGAGCAGGGAGAGCTGCTGGGAGAGGCTGTGGCTGCTGGGTGGGAGCTGCAGCCCATGAGACCCCCCCTTGCTCAGGGTCTCCCCCATTACCCTGTGCTTTCTTATCTCTGGACACATCTTCCCCTTCCTCTGCACAACTCTTCCCCTTCCTCTGCAGAGCCCTTCCCCTCCTCTGCAGAGCCCATCCTTCCTGGGGAAGTGGGTGAGCTGAGGGGTAACAGCAGCCCAGCTCCAGAGGAGACCCAGAGGGGGTCATGGCACTCACAGACCCATTTAAAGACAAACTGGGCTCTCACAAACTCTGGGCAGGTGTGTGGGAGGTGCAGGTCTCAACAACCTGTTTGGTGGGGTCTGGGGAGGAGGTGGCTCTGGGCTGGAGATCCCAGCAGGATCAATGTGCACAGTCAGACTGGTGCTTAGCAGGAGCCTGTTTCTCTTCCCTGACATCTTTTACTGCAGGAATCAGATGCTGGAGGTGGGAAAAGACTTAGTGGGGATAGGAAAAGGCTTCCTGGCACCTTGCTCTGCTCTTGCATCACCCCATTGTGAGTGTTTCAGGCCTGTCTGGTGTTGGCCTGGCTCAGGTAGAGGCAGGCACAGACGTGTTTGTGGTGCTCAGAAGCTGTTCTGGGGTGGAGGGGTCCCCCCAAGTCTGTGCTGAGGACACAGGTGTGACATGCAGGACAGGCTGGAGCAAAGGCTGCCATCTGCCCACCCCAGGCTCCTGCAGGAGGGGGAGGCTGCTGCTGCTGCTGGTTTTGCTCCTCAGCTTTGCTCCCAGCCCTCAGAGCAGCAGGATTGCACCATCCCTGCTGGCTGACCCCGGCTGCTTTATGTAACATGGTCCTGCTTCCCAGGCTGTGTCCCTGGGCTGCTGTGTGTGCATGAGGGGGTGTGCCAGGATGTTCCACAGCCGTGTGGAATTCAGCTGTAGGGCTGTGGGAGCTCGCAGAGCTCTCTCTTTGCCTCTAGTGGGGTATTTTTCTCCTCGTCAAGTGTTTAAACAATAGCGTGGATCCTCATCCTGATGTGTTGCAGTGACTCATTTTCCTTAGCACGGCGTGTGTTGCTTTTTTCCCGGATGGCTCTGGCTCAGCCTTGACGTAGGTGTTCCATGTGTGGGGTGAGGAACATCAGAGGTGGGTTTGTCTGCTGTGGAAGGGCAGCACAACCTGCCCTGGCCAGGTGTGGGGCAGCAGCTGGTGCTGCAGGATGGTTGGAGGCTGTGGATGGGATATTGGGAAGGAATTCCTTCCTGTGAGGATGGGGAGGCCCTGGCACAGGGATGCTGCCCCTGGATCCCTGGAAGTGTCCAAGGCCAGGTTGGACAAGGCTTGGAGCACCCTGGAATAGTGGAAGGTGTCCCTGCCATGGCAGGGGATAGGACAAGATGAGGTTTAAGGTCCCTTCCCTCCTAAACCATTCCAGGATTCCGTGGTGTGGGCTCCCAGAGGCACTACTGGCCAGCACTGTGCTGAGCACATGGTTTGGGTACAGTTGGTTCAGAGCTAAATCTTTTAAAATATCTTTCTCAAAATGGTTTCTAGAGCAACAATTCTGGCTCTCAGGTTCCTCAGAGTTAACTAAATAAACTGTCTTTGGGAAAAAAAAAAAAATGGCATCGCGCCGTGAGCCTCCAGACTGTGCATGTTAACAGCTCCAGCACTGTGGGAGCAGCATCTCTGCGCCTCAGACTTCTCCTCCTTCCTTCTCCTTCCCTCAAGTGGCATCTCCCCACATCCACAGGCGCTGCCCAGAGCCTACGTGCTGCCTGGCAGCCGCCAAAGGAGCACAGCCAGCTCTTCTCCCAGCAATTCCAGCCGCGTGCGCCGCGCCGGGAGGGGGCTTCAGACCTGGAATATTGGATAATTGTGGTATTAACAAACAGGCAGGGAGAAGGGAGCAGTCCTGCTGGGAAGGCACCTGGCAGGAGAGGTGGGCACGGGCGGCTGGCGCAGCGGTGCCGGGGCTGCGGCGCTGAGCCACGGCTGAGTCACGGCTGAGTCAACGGCACCAGGCTGCCGGCGTGGAGCCGGGCACTCCCCAGCTGCCTGGGGCTCTGGCGGGATGGAGCCGCACCAGCAGCTCCCTCTCTGCACGCTGGGCCAGGTAACACTGCTGGGGAGCAGCTGTGAGGTGCATGGAGCGCAGAATTCCGTGTGCCCGCTCCTCCCGCGGTGCTTTCCTTAGCTGGGTGGCAGCCGACACTTGAGTCCTTGGCTTGAGGTGCAGCTGTGGCTTCCAGGCCTTTAGTCATCAGCAGGGAGAGCTGAGGGTCAGTACAAATCTCAGAGCATGCTGAGATAATTTTGGGCTCTCACAGCTCTGCCTGGGAGCTGGGAAGGCCTGAGTGAGGCTGGGTCAAAGCTGGTGGTGCCCAGCAGTGCTGGGGGTTCTGCTCTCCTTGGGTGCCCAACTCCCTCCCTGGGTGTTCCAGTCCCTCCCTCTTTGTCCAGTTCTCTCCCTGTGTGTCCATCTCTTCCCTGAGTGCTCTTGGAGGAATAAGGGAGAGAAAACTCCCACCAGCTCTCTGAGCTGCTCTGTGCACATCAACCTTTCCAGGCTCCGAGGGCTCTCCTGGTGCCCAGGGCTGATTCCGGGGGCTTGTGGTGGCCAGGGAGGTGCTGTGGTGGACAAGGGCCAGCATGAATATGGTTGGCAGGAGCTGGCCTTGGAGCTTCAAACCCCTCTCTAATCCCCCGAGGTTGTTACGTGACGCTAATTAGTAGGTTAGAAAATGCTTGATGAATCAGCTGACCCAAACCATCTCCCGGAGCCGGCTGCTGCTTGCCTAATGCCGGAGTGTTTGGAGTGACACGGCATGGGAACGGGCTCGTTAGTCCCAGGCGGGCAAGGCTGGCGAGGGAATCCGTGAGAAGCAAATTGCTGGCTTATTAGAAAAGGCATCTGCATCCCACAGTGGTGTTTGTGCCATTGCTGTGCCTGGCTGTGCTCCGGTGTGTGCAGCTGGGGGCTCGGAGCTGCAGCGGGGCTTTCTTTGCCTGTGTCATTTCAATCCTTTTACTAAAATAGTAAGAAACTGTTCTCACCTAGCAACCAGGGAGAGAGTGAATGTCAGAGCTTCTCCCTTCCTAGCTGGGCTCCATAATGCTGGTACAGTGTGGAGAGCCTGGCACACAGCAGCCTTCAGATCACCCTGAGAAACTCCCCGTGTGCAGCAGCCATCTGGGAAGGGCTGTGCAGAAAACCAGGTCGTTTTATGATGGGAGCTGCCATAAATCTCCCTCCTCCCCCCTCATCACCTCCTTAACATGCAGAGGGAGAGGTTGCAGTGTTCTGTGTCTCTGTGAACCAAAAATCTATCAATGATGGCTTTTTCCTTAATACAAGAGCTTTTATCAGCGCTGTCTGCAGAGTGTCCTGGCCCCAGCTCCGGGAGGGGAGGGCTGGCCAGAGCCTTCCTCCCCCGTCCTCCCTCCTCCAGCTCTTTCTATTTCGTGGGAAATGAACGGTCTGGACTTGAAAATTGGTCTTGCTCTGAATAATTGACTTTTAACATGGAGATTGTTGTTTGTGGTGAAGCCTTTGGGTTCCTCTCCCAGCATGTTGGGAGCCAGTGGCCACTCTGTGAAGGAGCTGCTTTTACACATCAGGGCACAGCTGTGGGGTCTGGCCCAAAAGTGTAGGGAGAACACCTGGATTTGGACCACAGGCTATCTCTAGTCAAATTATATTTAAAAATACTGCAACCAGTGGGGTCGGGCCCCACAGATCCTCATCCCCAGGGAGCCCAGCTGAGCACTGGGGATGGTGGGCTCAGCTGCACACAGTGACCTGACACGGTTTTAAAGGGGCTTGTTCCTCCTGCTGGTGCCTTTTCTCTGCTCCTGACTCACAGCCAAGGTCTCCACCATCCTTTCCAGCAGTGTGGGATGAGGCTCTGCCTCTGGTCCTCCATCCTTCAGGTGGGATGGGAGCAGCTCAGGGCACCTTCTGTCAAGGCAAACCTTCCTTTTCCTCTTGTTGTATTTTTTGGCACTGGGTTGATAAACCAGATCACCTCTTGGTGTGTTGGCTCTGCAGTGTGCCTGTGCCAACCCTCTGCACTCCAGGGGTCTGCTGCTCACCCTCCTCTGAGCTCTGTGCCACTCTGGCCTGTCCTACTGCCCTCTCTTATTTCTCCACCTGTGCCATGCTACTTCTGCCTCCTCTATCCTTGCCCTCAGCCTGCTTGTCCCTCAGTTCTGGAGTGCCCCAGACCCTTGGCATGTGCTGCTGTCAGCCTTTCACCTCCTGAGTCATGGGCCCACACGGCAGGTGCCCTGTGAGCCTGGGGTGCATCCTCAGGCCGTGGTGCCAGGCTGGACCTGCTCCCCTGTGCTTTGAGCCGACATGCTCCAGAACGTTTAATGCCCTCCAAGTTCTGCAGCAGGAATGAGTCACTCTTACGCAGGCTGGGCTGGGGGGAGCGCAGCCCTCGTGCTCTCCCGGGGGTGCAGTGCAGTCTCTGTTGCTGTCTGTGCTGCTCTAATTTATTCCTATTGATCTCCTGGTCGGGCTGGCTCACACAGCAGCGCTCGCTGAGCCCCTCTCGCCGCTGAGCCGCTCTCGGTGCGGCGCCGAGACGCTGGGCACAAGCTGCTGCTGCTCTGCTGCTGCTCTGCTGCTGCTACTGCTGCTCTGCTGCTCTGGAAATGGTGTTTTTCCTCAGGGTTCCACCTCCCGTGCGTGTGTTGTCACACTGAGCATGGGAGCAGATGCTTTCTGCATTACAGGGAGCGAGGAGCCGCGCGGCTGCGGTGTCCCCACGACCTGCCAGCCTCTCAGCGTGCCTTGGAGAAACCTCTGGGAGGTTTTCCATCACTGCCCTGCTCTCCTCCTGCCCCTCTGTGTTAGAGCTGGGGCTGGGTTCAGCCTGTGTGTGCACACAGAGCCAGCCCAGCAGTGCTGAATCCCCCTCAATCTGCCCTGGGGATCCCTATGGAGCTTCCAGCAGCTCTGGATTTGTGCTCCCCATTGCAGCACTGCCAGAGTCTCGTGTGAGCACGAGAACCACCCTCAAGCTGATGCTCAGACCCCTTTGTCCTGGGAATGTGCTCCTGCCCAGCCTTTGCAGCCTCCCGGGCTCCGTGTGATGAAAGGCAGGAGCAGCTCCCGGCTCAGCTCCTGCTTTCCCCTTTAAGCCTGCGCACGCGGTTCCTGCTGGCGTCAGCGTGAGGGAAGAGCCGAGCAGGATCCCTGAATTAAACCAGGGCTGATGCTCAGGAGCTTTGCAGAAGGGCTGAAGCAAGCAGCAAACAAGCTGCTTTAAAAATAGCTGCATGGAGGTGTGGCTCATCCCGGGCTCACGGAGCATCCGTGGGCTGCCGTGGTCTTCCTCCCACTGGGATCTGTGTGCACGGTCCAGGCACGGCCACTGAGGGCTCCTGCCTGCACACCCCCTGTATCTCTGGGGTTTGTGCTTGCTCGAGGGGTTCTAGTGTCAAATAAGCTTTTTTCTGTCAGATGGGTAACACTGGGAGAGTTTCTGGTCTCTCCATGTTGCAGCAGGGTGTTGCAGAGGTGCAGTTAATTGGAGACACAGGAGCTGAGATCTCTGTGCAGGCAGATCTTTAAATCTGCTGCAAATCTGATTGTGAGTAAAACCCTCTGGGCTGAAATAGCACACGTGCAGCTCTGTGAGCCTGGGACCAGCCCAGTGCCAGGCAGGGCTCTCAGGATGGGCAGGAGATGATGGCAGCAGCTCTGTCTCCATCCTCTGCTCATGTTTCAGAATTAAGGATCTTGCTTAAGGATCTTGTGGTCCCTCCACGTTGCCTGAGGGCTGTGCCATGCACTGGGGGCTGCCACGCTGCCCACACAGAGTGCCAGCACTGGAGCCACAGAATCACAGAATCGTGGAGTGGTTTGGGTTGGAAGGAGCTTAAAGCTCATCTCCACCCCCTGCCATGGGCAGATACACCTTCCACTGGACCTTTAGGTTGCTCCAGGTCCCATCCAGCTGGCCTTGAGCCCTTCCCACCAGGAAGCTCCAGCCCAAGTCCTCGGCTGCCTCCCCATAGCGAGCGAGAGCGCGGCAGCCGCTTTCCAATTTATTTTTATCTTGTTGATCACATGCTTTGTAATGTTAAATGTTCTGTGGAGGAGGAAATTTCTGCAACTGCAGAATGAATAGGAGTTTAGGGGGTTTCGGTTGAACTTGATAATCAATTTTTGCAAATCCCAGGCTCGTGCTGACAACCTGCAGCAGCCCAGGGATATTAATGAAAATGTTCCCATTCTAATTGTGGCTCCGTACATCGGAGCAGCCGTGGGCATCGCCCACCTCAGGGACTCTGCTTGGTGGCACCAGCCAAGATGTGACCCCTCGAGCATCTCCATGCCTGGCTTTGGGCTGTGGCTGGATGTGACCAAGGCTGGGGGAAGCCAGGCCTGGCTGAGCAGGGTTTAAGCAGACTGGGGAGGAGCAGGGAGGTGCTGCACACACGGATCAGGTGTCCCTGTGTCCCCTGGCAGGACACACAGCGCAGCAGCGTGGCTCCTGGAGCCACCCTGGCAAAGTTGTCTTCCCGTAAGCACACTGGATTTAATTTTATTTTAAGCCATTAAAAAACTCTGCTAGGATCTGATTTCATCTTCCAGCTCTGACACAGCTGCCAGGATGACCAAAATGTGGTTTCAGAGTAGACTGGGATTCGCCTTCAGTGCAGACATGTTTCCAGGGCTTGCATTTCATAGAATTATGGAATGGTTTGGGTTGGGAAGGACCTTAAGGCTCATCTCATCCCACCCCTGCAATGGGCAGGGGCACCTTCACTATCCCAGGTTGCTGCAAGCTCCATCCACCCTGGCCTGGGACACTTCCAGGGATCCAGGGACAGCCAGAGCCTCTCTGAGCAATGAGCAGAGAGCTTTAAGAGGGGTGGCCGTTCTCTCTGGTTGAGATGTTCCCTGGAACAATCATTATTTCTTAAATGTACAGCATCCAGGGGCAGGGGTGGATGGAAATCACCTGCTGCAGGTGGGCCCTGAGCAGCAGAGGTTGGCAGCTCTGCACTGTGCCCAGAAAGGTTTGTGTTGCTGGCTGTGCCTCAGCCGCGAGCGGCAGGAACAGAACATCCCCACACGCTGCTGCCCTCCTCTGCCAGAGACCTTCCCTGGGCTGCAGCTTGGTGGGTGAGGGAAGAAGCCTATGCTGTGGTGCACAGTCTGGTGGCTGTGTGTGACCCTGTCCTTTGGCAGTTCCACCTGACCCACTGGACTTTGTGCTGCGGGCTCTGTCCCGCTGGCCACGTGCCCGTGACCCACAGTGAGCATGCCAGGGGGCTGAGCAGAGCTGGGGAGAGGCTGCAGATTGTTTATTTTTATTGTGGGGAAGGCACCTTCAGGTTTCCTTATCCCTGGAAGTGTCCAAGGCCAGGTTTGATAGGGCTTGGATCAGCCTGTGCTAGTGGAAGGTGTCCCTGCCCATAGGGGTGGGACTGGATGAGCTTCAAGGTTCCTTCCCACCCATTCCATGGTTGTGGCTGTGCTTTGGGGGTGCTTGCTCTTGGTCTCTCAGCAGGAGCTGCCTTTGCAGCTGGATGATTTAGGAGACAGGCTGGGATTTGGGATGACAAACCAGACACTTCAGGGGTTTCTCCTTCCCCTTGCCTCATGTTTGTTTGGGATTTTCTTAGAGGGTTGCAGAAGATCTGAGGGCAGGTGGGTGCTCTGTGCCAGGTGGGAGCAGCCACTTTGGGAGGAGAGGATCCATCACCCAGCACTGGGATCCATCACCCAGCACTGGGATCCATCACCCAGCTCTGGGATCCCTCACCCAGCTCTGGGATCCCTCACCCAGCCCTGGGATCCCTCACTCAGCACTGGGATCTCTCACCCAGCACTGGGATCCATCACCCAGCCCTGGGATCCCTCACCCAGCACTGGGATCCTTCACCCAGGACTGGGATCCATCACCCAGCACTGGGATCCATCACCCAGCTCTGGGATCCATCACCCAGCTCTGGGATCCATCACTCAGCACTGGGATCCCTCACCCAGCACAGGGATCCCTCACCCAGCACTGGGATCCCTCACCCAGCACAGGGATCCCTCACCCAGCACTGGGATCCCTCACCCAGCACAGGGATCCCTCACCCAGCACTGGGATCCCTCACCCAGCACAGGGATCCCTCACCCAGCACTGGGATCCCTCACCCAGCACAGGGATCCCTCACCCAGCACTGGGATCCCTCACCCAGCTCTGGGATCCATCACCCAGCACTGGGATCCCTCACCCAGCACTGGGATCCATCACCCAGCACTGGGATCCCTCACCCAGCACTGGGATCCATCACCCAGCACTGGGATCCCTCACCCAGCACTGGGATCCATTACCCAGCACTGGGATCCAGCACTGGGATCCCTCACTCAGCACTGGGATCTATCACCCAGCACTGGGATCCATCACCCAGCTCTGGGATCATTCACCCAGCACTGGGATCTCTCACCCAGCACTGGGATCCAGCACTGGGATCCATCACCCCCCAGAAGCTTTTTGGCGCTCTCAGTCCCGTGCTCAGACAGGAGCACAGAGATCAGACCTGGCTTTCAGCTCCAGTGCCATTGAAGGCTGTGTCCCCGTGTGCTTGTCCCACAGAGAAGCAGGGTCCCGAGCGGAAGAGGATTAAAAAGGAGCCCGCCACCAGGAAGCCTGGCCTGCTCTTCGGGATGGGCCTCTCGGGGATCCGGGCTGGGTACCCGCTCTCCGAGCGCCAGCAAGTCGCTCTCCTCATGCAGATGACAGCAGAAGAGTCTGCAAACAGCCCAGGTGAGCCTGGGGAGGGGGTTTGTTCTGCAGGGTGGGAGTGCAGCCAGGGGTTCCCAAACATCTGGAATTCCTGGCTCTTGGGGTCAGCAGAGGTTCAGGTAGAGCAGCAGGGCTGAGCTGGCATGGTGCAGAGGGGATGGTTTGCTGCTCTCTGGGGTCTCACTGCTCCCACAGGGCTCTGAGGTGACTCCAGGTGTGTCACTGGGATCCACACGTGGCTCTGGCTGTCCCTCCTTTTCCCAGTGTCCCCAATCCAGCCCAGCCTGGCTGCTCAGCTGGAGCTGTGGTTCCATAGGAACCTCCTCCACCTCAGCTCTGTGTTTCCCACTGGCATCTCAGACTACCTCAGTAAAGGAAGATTGTGAATAAAGACAAAATACCATCCTCTGTAGGTTGTTAATGTTCCTTTTCTTGCAAGGGGATGAGATGTGTAACCAGCACTGCTGTAGCTTGAGATGTGGAGCAGCTGGAATGTGTTTGTCATGGATTTTGTGTTCTAGTCATTTTTATCTGTTACAAACGTGCCCCCCCCCATTTTTGGAGGCTCTGTGCTATCCATGTGTTCACATCCTCGTCCTACACACAACATGCAGCTTTTAGCCAAAAATTCACCAATCTTGCTGCTTATGTTGCTGTCTTTTGGGAAAGGTAAAAGGGAAAAAAACTGCAGATCATTCCAGCGTTCTCCCAGGAAATGCAGTCTCCTCCCAAGGCCGTCAGACCTCACATGTGCTTGGTAAAAGGCCACTTCCCTGGGGAACTGAGGTTTGAGGGTAAGGAGCTGCATTGTCTGCTCCCAGATCACGGGATTGCCCGCAGTGTTTGCCAGGCCTGCAGCTCTCCAGTGGGTCTGGCAGCCCGTGATTCCCATCTCCGTGGGACACACACAGGCTGCTCTGTTCACATCCACTCCAGAGCTTGGGTTGCCTCTTGCTGCCTTCTGAATATTTTGGGAAGATCTGAAACGTGATGCACGAGCTCCCTCTAAGGGCTTAGGAATTGTGTGGAATGCAATCCCTGACGCTGTTTCTCTCCTCCCTGCAGTTGACACAACACCAAAGCATCCCTCTCAGTCTACAGTTTGTCAGAAGGGAACTCCCAACTCTGCCTCCAAAACCAAAGATAAAGTAAATAAGAGAAACGAGCGAGGAGAGACTCGGCTGCATCGCGCTGCCATCCGCGGGGACGCCCGGCGCATCAAGGAGCTCATCATCGAGGGTGCAGATGTCAATGTGAAGGACTTTGCAGGTAACAGCCCAGGAATCACAACTTTTTTCCCACCTTTTTGCGTGTTCCACCTCCAAGAATGACTCCCAGCAGGAAATGTAGTTGGTTTCTAACATGGGGTTGCGCCTTGGAAAGAGGGGTTTGCTGAAAATTGTGATTAAAAAAAAATAATTAAAAAAATCAAACAACGACAAAAAGCCACATTAAAAAAATCCCCCAATGCATCAGTTTTCTTGTTGGAGTTTGGGAGCAGAATTCCCTGGCTGTGCAGTCTGCTTGAGGTGGTGAAGCTGGGCTGGGCAGGATCCAGAGAATCCCTGGAGAATCCCAGTTTTGTGGCTCCGCACACCAAAACTGGCCCGACCACTCCAGACCATTTCCTTCTGCCCTTCCAAAGGGTGCCGTGTTGGAAGGCTGGAGGGGAATTTGCAAAGGCAGGTGGGCTGGTTAAGCTCTGTTTTTACTTAAAATAGAAGGAATTATGTGCCCAGAAATACTGCTGAGAGTGGGTTTGTGAAGTCATCTCTGGAGTTGGGGGCCTGATGCCTGTGAATTTTTGGGAGTTGTTTTTAAGGGCTGAATGTGGGGGTGCTGCAGATGGGGAGGGAATGTGAAGGGCAGGGTTGGGCTCCCACCAGGCACCCAAGCTGGAGTTGTTGACCATCCTGACCCTCAGCTCAGGAGTATTGCCACCTCCACCTCCTCCTCCCCAGCAGTGCTGCCAAGCTGCTGTTTGGGGTGGTGGGATGAGCTGGGAACAGCTCTGAGTCCTGCAGGGAAAGGCAGCCATGGGATGCTGGTGAAGGGGTCATGAAGGTGCTGCTTGTTGGGCTGGATCAGCCTTTCTCCAACATGCCCCAGAGCTTGACTTTGCTGTTCTCTTCTCATGGTTTTGGGGCTATAAATAGATATGGCTGTTCCTCCACCCGTGTGATTAATCCCAGTGCCAGACTGAAGTATCAGTTGTGATTAATTCCGGGCACAGGTGCCCCCTGCAAAGGCTCCAAGTGAAGGTAACAGAACGCGCTCCCACGGCGCTATCAGCAAAACACCGCAGCAGCCGCGCTGGGAAACTTCAAAACAGGCTCTGCTTAAAAACAGGCTGTTTGAACACGATAAAGTGTTTTGTTCTGTGCTCTTCAGAGAGTTGTTTGAGAGCTGGAACTGCCATTACTGTGGAGATGCTACTGTTTGGTTTCCCCCCAAGCCCAGGCCAGCATTCCTGTGTTTGGAGAGCACACAGAAAATCTGTGTCTCGAGCCCTAGCTGCATTTCTGAGCTCAGCCTGGTCTGGGCACCACGATTTCACTTGCAGAGGGATTGGAACCTAAAGCCAAACCTAACAGAGCTTAAGAGAAGGCTGGAGAGGGACATTTCACAGGACCATGGAGTGGCAGAACAAGAGGGAATAGCCTTAAGCTGACATAGGGCAGGGTTAGATGGGATGTTAGGAAGAAATAGGAAATGTGAGGGTGGTGAGGCCCTGGCACAGGTTGCTCAGAGAAGCTGTGGCTGCCCCATTGCTGGAAGCGTTGAAGGCCAACCTTGGAGCAACCTGGGACAGTGGAAGGAGTCCCTGCCCATGGCTGGGGTTGGGACTGGATGAGCTTTAAGATCCCTTCCAACCCAAACCATTTCATGATGGTATAAAAGGGAACAGATCTAAGACCTGCCTTTCACATGACATCAGCAATTCTCCTTATTTCCCATATAAACCCATCCATTTCCAGGGGCTGTGTCAGGTCTGGCAGATGCTCTGCCTGTAGCACATGGCCAGAGGGAGAAGTGGCATTGATTCTCTGACTGCCTGGCAGGAGCAGCAGGACAGAGCTGCAGATTCCTTCCTGCTGTGCCATGGTGATCTGGGCTAACACAGCCAGCTTTGGCCATCACACCAACACAGCCCTGACCACCCTGACCCTGCAGGCTTTGCCTGTGTCTCAGTGTCACTGTGAGCTGAGTGTCCCTGTCCTTGCAGGCTGGACGGCGCTGCACGAGGCCTGCAACCGGGGCTACTACGACGTGGCCAAGCAGCTGCTGGCAGCAGGAGCCGAGGTCAACACCAAGGGGCTGGACGATGACACCCCCCTGCACGACGCGGCCAACAACGGCCACTTCAAGGTCGGGGTGCTGGCATTCACTGCTCTGCTTTAAATGGCTCTTCTGGAAACTTGTGCTTTGAGCAGCCCACTGGGAAAACACAGATTCTGGGTATTTTTGTCTCATTTCCCATGGAGTGGGCAGGAATTTGTGTTCAAGACAAGGTTGGATGGGGCTTGGAGCAGTTGGGGTTAGTGGAAAGTGTCCTTGCCCATGGCAGGGCGTGGCATGGGATGGAAGTTCCTTCCCAGCCTAAATCATTCCCTGATTGTGTGAATTTCCCTGTCTCAGAGCTGTTGAGTGTTTTAATTGGTGCTCCTCTGCTCAGGGGATAGTTCATTCTTCTGGAATTGGGACAGGAACATGATTTTGTGCCTTGCTCTTCCCCCTTCTTTCCTGCCCAGGTTGGTTCTTAGAATCACAGGTTCATTAAGGTTGGAAAAGACCTCCACAATCATCGAGCCCAAACCATTAACCTGATGCTGCCAGTGCACCACTGAACCCTGTCCCTAAATGTTTCTTGAACACTTTCAGGGATGGTTATTCCACCACTTCCCTGGGAATGTTGTTGGGGCTTCACTCTTACATTAGTACCATGTCTTGAAGACACCACTCTTTTAGTTATGTATGAAAATCATGCAAGAAAACCCTGGAATCAAAACACTGTGAGCATCTTCAAGCCTCAGTTTCTCTTTTCAGGTGGTGAAATTGTTGTTGCATTATGGAGGGAATCCTCATCAAAGCAACAGGAAGGGCGAGACGCCTTTGAAGGTAGCGAATTCTCCCACCATGGTGAACCTGCTCCTGGGGAAGACCACGTACCCCTCCAGTGAAGAGAGCTCCACAGGTGAGATTGGCCTTTCTGTGGCCAGGGCTGGGACAGTTGTGGCCTGCAGCTATCACAGAGACCTTGAGAGAGACGTTGAGACAGACTCCTGTCAGATGTTGCCGTGGTCAGGAGCCCACCCGTAACTGTAACCCAAATTCAGACAGCATTGCCACCAGCTTTAGCCTGGGGGCTGTTTGCCCTGGAAACCAGCATTGAGATCGCTTCCCTGGTGCAGTTGGGATGTAGAATTGGAAGGCAGTTGCAGGTAAATGGATGTCCTGGTGGTAATTCCAGTGGAGAGGAGGAGGTTTGCATGCCCACCCTGTGTTCCTGTCCTTCAGCTGTCCCAGCACTGGTGTTTCAGGTTCTGCTTCCAGGCTGTCCCTGCTAGAGCCTCTTCCACCAGTGCCACCACTGTGGGACATCTCCAGGTTTTAATTAGGGCAAACTAGAGTTTTGAGTCTTTTGGGGAACCTTCACCTACACTGTGTGCAGTCATAACCCCGTTCCAAAGTTCTCATGGTACACCCAGGATGTTACTTTGAGGAACACCCCATGCAGGTTGGAACTGGAGGAGCTTCCTTCCAGAAAGATCCCCCAGCCTGGCATTCCGAGCTGTTGGCAGCCAACTTGCAAAGGCTGGGTGAGGCCAGAGGGCATCAGGGCTGTTTGCAGGGGTTGCTGTGTGCAGGACACCAGTGATGTTCCCTCCCCAGAGCCTTGGCAGTCCTTAACACGCTGTTCTTCTCTCTGCAGAGACCTCAGAAGAGGAGGACGCTCCTTCCTTCGCTCCCTCCAGCTCTGTTGATGGCAATAACACAGACTCAGAGTTTGAGAAGGGTTTGAAGCACAAGCCCAAGGCCCAGGAGCCCCCCAAAACCATCACCCCGGTGAAGGATGAGTATGAATTCGATGAGGACGATGAGCAGGACCGGGTCCCGCCGGTCGATGACAAACATTTGCTGAAAAAGGATTACAGGAAAGAGACTAAAGCAAACAGTTTCATTTCCATACCCAAAATGGAAGTGAAAACTTATACTAAAAATAACACAATTACACCAAAGAAAGCTGCCCACCGCATCCTGTCGGACAGCTCGGACGAGGAGGAGACCAGCGTGGCCGTGGGCACGGGGGAGAAGCTGCGCCTCTCCACCCACTCCATATTGCCCAGCAGCAAAATTCGGGAGCCAGCCAGCACCAAGGCGCCCAAGGAGAAAAGCAAAGTAAAAAAGAAGCGGAAGAAGGAGACAAAAAGCAAAGAGGTTCGGTTTGGCAAAAAAAATGACAAGTTTTGTTCCTCTGAATCAGAGAGTGAAAACGTGGAGAGTGAGGAGGATGATAGAGACTCTCTACAGAGCTCTAGCTGTGTAAAGGACTCAAGGCTAGTGCTAAAGGAATCCTCCTTGTTTAACTCTCTGTCTGCCTCATCGACCTCTTCACATGGGAGTTTAGCATCCCAGAAACATAATCCCAGTCTTACAGAACAGCACTCCAAGCACTGGAGGACGGACAATTGGAAAACCATATCTTCTCCAGCTTGGTCAGACGTCAGTTCCCTATCGGACTCCACCAGGACGAGGCTGACGAGCGAGTCAGACTACTCGTCCGAGGACTCGAGCTTAGAGTCACTAAAGCCAGTCAGGAAGAAACCAGAGCACAAAAAGAAAAACACCCCCCACAACACTGTTTCTGAGAAAAAGAATTCATTCCATAGCAATGTGGATGGAGCAATTCCAAAGCTGGACAAGGAGGGGAAGGTTGTTAAAAAGCATAAAACAAAACACAAACATAAAAACAAGGAGAAGGGACAGTGTCCCATCAGCCAAGACATTAAAATAATCAAAACATTTTCTTTTGAGTTTGAGGACTCTAAACAAAAGCCTGAGAAAGGCTTGATAGTAGAGACAGAAAATCCAGTCGAAAACAAGTTGAAAGTGTTAAAGCACGATCGGGAACACGGTAAGAAGGAGGAAAAGCTCCCCAAAGGTAAAGCGGAGGAGAAGGAGTGGTTGTTTAAGGATGAGACTGGAAAATCCTCAAAAGAGGAGAAATCATTAAGAAAAATCAAAGATGGTAGTAAAGACCTGAGCAAATCCTTCAGAGAAGGATTGAGTAAATCAGAAAAAGAGAAGCCTGTCAAAGAGAAATCTCCCAAGGAGGAGAAGCCGAGAATACACAAGGAGGAGAGAAAGAAGAAGTCAAAGGACAAGCAGTCCAAATCTGAGAAGAAGAATGAGCTGAAGGAGGAGAAGGCTTCTAAACTAGAGAAAGAAAAATCCTTCAAGGAAGAGAAGGAAAAATGCAAAAAAGAAAAACTTTACAGGGACGAGTCTGGGTTTGATGAGTTTAATAACAAAACTCAATTTGCCGAAAGCGAGGACACAAAGTTCAGCCTTTCGGACGATCAGCAGGAGAGGTGGTTTTCAGACTTGTCCTCTGATTCATCCTTCGATTTCAAGGGTGAGGACAGCTGGGATTCTCCAATAACGGATTTCAGGGAGATTAAAAATGACACCGTGGCAAAACTAATCATAGAACCCGTGAAAGAGGAAATTAAAGACAAGAAAAAGGAAAATAAAATTAAAGAGAAGAAGGAATACAACGAGAAGCGGAATGAAAAGGACACTTTCTTAAAGAAGAAGGAGAGGGATTATGTGGAGAAAAGCTCCGAGAAGAAAAAGGACCAAACAGACAGACACAAAGTTACTCCCAGTTATTTACCTGAAAAGGATAAGAAAAGGAAGGATTCTGTGGAGACTGGCAAGGAGAGGAAAGAAAAAGACACAGGTGAGACCAACAAAGACAGAAAAGATTCTTCTGACAGCTCTAAAGAGCGAAAAGATCCCAAGACAAAGCAGGAGGAGCCTTATCGAGATGACTTCAAGGAGTATGGCTGTGAAACGTTCTTCAAGGATAAGTCTGACCCTGAGTTCAGTGGGAAAACCCTGGAGAACTGGGAGAGGCACCATTCTGGGAAGGAAAAGGAGAAGAAGGATGCTCCTGATAAAGAAAAAAAAGAAAAGGTGAAACCAGAAAAATACAAGGAAAAATCCAAAGAAGGCGACAAGGAGAAAAATGAAAAAGCTGCTCCAGACAAAATCCTGAAGGACAAAGAACTAGAGAAGAGTTTCAAAGAGAAGAAAGAAACTAAGGAGAAGTACAAGGATCTTCACAGCAAGGACAAGGAGAGAAAGAGCTCTTTGGACCAGGTCAAGGAGAAAAAAGAGAAAAACTTTTCCACAGACAGAGACGATTTCCCCGAGAAGAAGGAGGAGAAGAAAGGCAAGGAGAAGAGCTGGTACAGCATCGCTGACATCTTCACGGACGAGAGCGAGGACGAGAGGGACGATTACAGCCTGAGCGGGTTCAAGGTGGGCGAGGCGGCCGGCAGCGAGGTGCACCGCCTGGACAGCCTGCAGGACAAGGACGACGGCGCCGCGGCCGAGAAGGAGCTGTACCCCGACAAGCACCGCAAGTACTCCTCCGACCGGCAGCACTCCGAGAAGCAGAAGGATAAGGAGTCCAAGGAGAAGAAAAAGGACAAGGGAACATCGGAAGGGGGGAAGGAGAAGAAGAGTTCCTTTGAGAAACACAAAGAGAAGAAGGATAAAGACTCCAGTGAGAAGTACAAGGACAGGAAGGAAAGAATGTCCACGGATTCCACTCAGGAGAAGAAAAACAAGCAGAAACTCCCAGAAAAGGTTGAGAAGAAGCACACCAGTGAGGACAAGGTGAAAAGCAAACATAAGGAGAAGCTGGACAAGGAGCATTCCAAAGAGAAGAAGTCTTCAAAAGGAGGGGAGTCGGAGAAGAGCCTGCTGGAGAAACTGGAGGAGGAGGCTCTGAATGACTACAGGGACGACTCCAATGACAAAATCAGCGAGATCTCCTCTGACAGCTTCACGGACAGAGGGCAGGAGCCAGGACTCACCAGCCTCTTCGAGTCTTCTAACCTCTCTCTGACCGACGCTGCTGAAGAAAAGTTTAAGGACTCTCTCCCTTTACCTTGCCTTCAGGACAAGCTCAAGGAGAAGGAGAGGCACCGACATTCCTCATCTTCCTCAAAGAAGAGTCATGAGAAGGAAAAAGCAAAGAAAGAGAAGACAGAGAAAAAGGAAAAATCAGAAGAATTCAAGGACTCCAGCAGCAGAAAGGATTCCACTCACTATGAAAAGGATTTCTCTGTGGATGGGGAGGCTTTTGGCTCTTCCTACAACATGAAGGCAGACGCTGATGAGGAACCGGAGAAGAGCATTGATTACTTATTTTCTGAAAAGAAGGATAAAAATGATTCTGAAAGAGAGCTGTCAAAGAAGGCGGAGAAAGAAAAGACTTACGGTTCCAGCACCATCAGCACAGCTAAAGAGAAGAAGAAGCGGGATAAACACAAGGAAAAATGGAAGGAGGAAAAGGAAAAGCACAGGGACAAACACACAGATGGTTTCTTTAAACATCACAAAGATGAGCCAAAGTCAACACTCAAAGATAAGGATGGGCCTCAAGTTACCACCTTCAAAGATAAATCCAAGGAGGACAACCTCAAATTCGGTGAAACCAAACTGAAGGAGAAGCTTAAGGAGAATCAAGACAAAGACAAATCCGAGTCCATAAAAATAAGCAATGGGAATGAAAAAATAACTCTTTCCAAAGACAGCGGCAAGAAGGATGCCAGGCCGAGGGAGAAACTTCTGGGAGATGGTGATTTGATGATGACCAGCTTTGAGAGGATGCTGAGCCAGAAAGACCTGGAGATCGAGGAACGCCACAAAAGGCACAAGGAGAGAATGAAACAAATGGAGAAAATGCGGCACAGGTCCGGAGACCCCAAGTTAAAGGACAAACTCAAAAGCTCAGAGGATGTGCGCAAGAGGAGCCTGGATCTGCCAACCAAGAAGCCTCTAGCACTGGACACGCAGCTCAAGGACAAGAAACTCAAAGAGTTGGGTCCCCTGACTCCTATCCTGTCACCAGAAAACAAGGCTCAGCCTGCTGTGGGGCCAGACTCCAAGGACTGGATCACAGGTCCTCAGCTGAAGGAAATCCTCCCAGCATCTCCCAGGCCAGATCAGAACCGGCCCACGGGCGTCCCCACCCCGGCATCCGTGGTGTCCTGCCCGAGCTACGAGGAGGTGATGCAGACACCAAGGACGCCGTCGTGCAGCAACGAGGATTACACAGACCTGATGTTCGAGTGTGCTGACTCCCAGCACTCGCTGCCCATCTCCACCATGTCCATGAACGCCTGCTCTCCTTCCTTCTTCGACAGATACACCAACGTGTCCAGCGGGCTCCCCGAGAACCCCAGCCAGACCCCGACTCGCACCATTCCCTCCTCCAACCTCTACCGCTCCATCTCAGTGGATATCAGGAGGGCGCCCGAAGAGGAATTCAGCGTCGGAGATAAGTTCTTCAGGCAGCAAAGTGTCCCAGCAACATCCAATTACGACTCTCCAGTGCAGCATTTAATGGAGGAGAAAGTTCCCCTTCCCTCTGTTCCTGCTGAGAAGTTCCAGTGTTTGTCTCCTGGGTATTACTCCCCGGATTATGGAGTTTCCTCCCCCAAAGTGGAAGCTTTGCACTGCGCGCCGGGAGCTGTCAGCGGGGTCGCCCAGTCGCCCGAAAGTGTCTTTTCTGGTTTACAAGCAAAATCCTCCCCTTCGCACAGGGATGAGCTGCTGGCTCCTTCAGTGGAAAGTGCTCTTCCCCCCGACATTGGCATGCCCTTGGACACCACAGAGGAGCAGCAAGCCACCGCCTCCATCATGCCACCAGAATCCACCTACCTGCCACCCATCGAGGAGAACCATTTCAGTTCGGGAATGCCCGAACAAAACAACATAGACTGGGATAACCCTCCTCCCCGAAACCCGGACACCGCCATTCCTCCCAGCCTGATGGGCACCCCCGCAGAGCACCCTGTCACCTGGTCCATGGGCTCGGAGCTTCTCATGAAATCTCCCCAGAGGTTTTCCGAGTCCCCTAAACCTCCGCTCTGTTCCCTAGAGCCCATTCATCCTGCACCGGTAGCCTTCATTCCCACAGAGACTTCCTACCCCGTTTCTCCCATCTCTTACCCTCTGTCAGTGGCTGAACCCAGGCTGGAGGAAGTCAAGGAGGATGCTGAGGAAGCAGTTCCAGGAGAAATCGCAAATGCCGAAGAGCAAGCTCCGTACATGTCCCCTACTAGGTTAGACACCTTCTTCAACAACTGCAAACCTCTTCCAGAAGAAGCACCAGAGATCCCTCCAGAGCCCCCGTGTGTGCCAGCAGAACCTCAGGCCGAAGTCGTCGCTGCACCAGAGAACAACTATTTGGAAAACAACAGCGCAGCACCTGCGAACGCGGAGGAGGCGGTGACGTGGCCCGACCCCTTCACCAACACCGAGGATGAGCTGGACCTTGGCCCCTTCTCGCTCCCAGAGCTGCCACTCCAGCCTAAGGACGTTGCAGAGACGGAGATGACGGAGGCAGAAGCGGTGGAGGAAAGCCCAGCAGCAGTTTCAGAACCGAGCGCTGGGATCATCAAAGCCGGCGCGTCCGTGATCGCGCCCGCCGAGCCGGAGGAGCCGCCGGCCAGCCAGGCAGCAGCCACCCTGCCCACGGACACAGAGCCACCAGCAGAGGAGCAGAAACCAGAAGTGGCCGCACAAGAAGCCTCCTCTGAAGCACTGAACACAGCTGAGGAGAAGGCAGCGGAGGACTCGGAAGCGCAGGTTTTCCAGCAGACCCCGTCCGAGCCCGCGCCGGCGGAGAGCAAAGAGGTGGAGGCCGCGCACGAGGAGCTGTCATCAGCTGCTGAGGTGGCAGAGGGCAGCTCCCAGCCCTGTCCTGTGCCCGTGGCCAGCTCTGAGGCTGCTGTTCCACAGGACACTGCTGCAGCCCGTGCCGGGAGCCAGGCCCCACCATCCCAGGCGGATCCGCCTGCTGGCAACGCTCAAGCAGAAGTTGTTGAACCAGTACAAAAACCAGTAGCAGAAGCTCCCAAGCCACCCAAAATAGAAGAGATTCCTCAGCGGATTACCAGGAACCGGGCTCAGATGCTCGCCAACCAAAACAAGCAGAACGCTGCCGCATCCGAGAAGGAATTTCCTCCCGTCTCCGCGCCCGTCACGCGTGCCAAAGGCCGCATCACGGAGGAGGACGATTCCCAGGCCCAGCACCCGCGGAAGCGCCGCTTCCAGCGCTCCAACCAGCAGCTGCAGCAGCAGATCAACACGTCCACCCAGCAGACGAGGGAGATGATCCAGCAGACACTGGCAGCTATCGTCGATGCCATCAAACTGGACGACATCGAACCTTACCACAGCGACAGGTCCAACCCCTACTTCGAGTACCTCCAGATCAGGAAGAAGATTGAGGAGAAGCGGAAAATCCTGTGCTACATTACTCCCCAAGCCCCACAGTGCTACGCTGAGTATGTCACCTACACAGGCTCCTACCTGTTGGATGGCAAACCCCTAAGCAAGCTCCATATTCCAGTGGTGAGTCACCTTCTCTCCTTAGCCTCAGGAGCTCTCCACCCACTCACTGTTACAGACACATCCAAGTTGTCCCCCATGCCCTGTGACCACCTTGCTATGTGCCCCAACCTTTATAATATGACATCAAACCTGAGCCTGGGTAAGTGCCTGGCTGTGTGGTAAATGCAACCCCTGAGTTGCTGCATTTTTACAGAGAGAACTTCGGGCTGTGCTGAGGGGCCTGAGGTTTGGTCAGGCTTTAGAGAAAAGTTTCTAAGAATCCACTGGATTTGAGGCTAGGAGGTAAAACTGCTCTTGCAGCAGTGTAGTAACAGGATAATGAACCTGGAACATGGGAAAAAGATGGCTCTTAACTCCTGCCATCATTTTCCCAAGCTCTGCTCTTTGACTTGGCACTGGGATCAGCATTTCACTGCTGTGCTGCAGGAGCAGCCTCACTAATACAAATGCATAATTAAACTTGGTGCTGCAGGTGCAGGTCTGGGATCCAGGCTGCAGGAGAAGGGTCAGTGTGACCAGGCTCCATTCCTTGCCACACACCCAGCCCTGCAGCACGAGGGCGGGTCAGGCTCTGGTTGTTCTTGCCAAGTCCTCATCCTCACTGAGCGCTGGCAGGACCTTGTCCTTGGCAGAGCTTATCCACAGGCACCCCATGGGATATCCCTGCCCCTTTGTGGCCAGCACACGTTTTGGGGGGGCTGTGCCCCACAGAGGAGCTGCTCTCACCCCTGCCTGTGCCCGCAGATCGCGCCGCCGCCGTCGCTGGCGGAGCCGCTCAAGGAGCTCTTCAAGCAGCAGGAGGCCGTGCGGGGCAAGCTGCGGCTGCAGCACAGCATCGAGCGGGTAAGGGACCCTCCAGCCAGGGAACAGGCCCCAAATTTCCCCTGCTGGTGAGGCTGAGGCTGCCACACTCACTGCTCTCTGTTCCTCAGGAGAAGCTCATCGTGTCCTGCGAGCAGGAGATCCTGAGGGTGCACTGCCGGGCAGCCAGGACCATTGCCAACCAGGCCGTGCCCTTCAGTGCCTGCACCATGCTGCTGGACTCCGAGGTGTACAACATGCCTCTGGAAAATCAGGTCAGTGCCTGGCTCAGGGGTGAGGAAGGGTCTCAGGGGCTCTGCAGGGGATGGGCTTTTCTGGAGGGATGGAGGGAAGGATGGAGGCAGGAGTTACTAACGCGCTCCTTGCTCAGGTCACCCACCATGGCACACAGGTTCAGGATGTCACCTCCCCCAGAGGGCAGGGCTAGATGGGATATTGGGGAGGAATTGTTCCCTGGGAGGGTGGGGAGGGCCTGGCACAGGGTGCCTGGGGAAGCTGTGGCTGCTCCATCCCTGGAAATGTCCAAGACCAGGCTGGATGTGTTCTGGAGCAACCTGAGATAGTGGAACATGTCCCATGGCAGGGGGTGGAATGAGGTGGGCTTTAAGGTCCCTTCCAATCCAACTGTTCTATGACCATTCTGTGACTAGGAACATGATTTGCCTAATCTGCCTCAGTTCCCACATGTGTGCTGGGGAAGGAAATAGGTCCAGGAATGTGGGATACAGGGAGTTCATATCTGTCAGTGAGTCTTGAGACCCTCCATCCTTCTTGGTCAGGGTCATCTGCACACTGGAGAAGTTTCCTTTACTACACTCTGGGGTGTCTTCCTGTGGAAGGAAGAGAAACATTACACTGCTGCATTGCAGGAGGGATCCTGGGCGAGGACAGGATCCTGGGATTTATTAGCGAGTGCGTATTGATCCAGGAGCTCTGATTTATCTGTGGCATTTCCCAGCCAAGTGTCTGCTGCTGCTGCTGTCCTGGCAGGAGTTGAAGGAGTCAGAGAGGTGCAGGTGCTGTGATGGGCTGACATGGACAGATTCCCTGAGAAACAGGGATGCACATGGGTGCATCCCAGTCTGAGGCTGAATCCCTGGAAAGGATTTGGTTCCTGCTCCCTGCAGGAGCAACTGGGAGCAGTGATGTCCATCCTCCCACCCTGCAGGCACCACAGTTCTGAGTGAATATGAATATGGCCTGTGAGATCTGTAACTGCTTAAAGTACAAAACTAATCCTGTGTCTGTCCCTTTGCCGTGCTGTCCTTAGGGAGACGAAAACAAATCGGTCAGAGACCGTTTCAACGCGCGACAGTTCATTTCCTGGCTGCAGGACGTGGATGACAAGTACGACCGGATGAAGGTGAGAGCTGTGGGAGCCCCGTGCTCCAGGCAGGGGCATTCCAGGAGGGCCCTGCCCGTGGCTGGAGCCTGGGAGCTGCCTTAGTGGTTTCCAGCACAGAGTGGGTGTCCAGAGATTCAGGGCAGTGATGCATGGCAGTGAATGCTCTGGAGTGCTGACGAGCCTTTCCCACCCAAACTTTGGGTTTGCCTCAGCTCCTGCTGGAGCTGGGCTCAGCAGACATCCCAAATCCAGGTGTCCTGCGTGTGGCATCCCTGGCTGCACGTCCCCTGCCTTTGCCTGCCGCTCAGCCCTCACGTCCCGTTGTTGTTTCCCAATCCAGACGTGCCTGCTCATGCGACAGCAACACGAAGCAGCTGCCCTGAACGCGGTGCAGAGGATGGAGTGGCAGCTGAAGGTGCAGGAGCTGGACCCCGCGGGGCACAAATCCCTGTGCGTGAACGAGGTGCCCTCGTTCTATGTGCCAATGGTCGACGTGAACGATGACTTTGTGCTCTTGCCGGCATGACAGTTCCAAGCCAGGAGACATCACTGAACACTGGCAAGGACGGGAGCGCTCCGAGGTCGGGCGGTCGAGCTCACATTCACCCTTAACCGCTTGCTGATGAATCCCTGGTCAGAGGAGGAGGAAGCAGCAGCTATCGGCAGAAAACAAAACAATAAGAGAAATAATTGCACTTTCTTCACGACGTGTCCCTCGCTTCCGGACTGGCGCGGCTCCGCGGCGCAGCGGGCCGGGCGCAGCTCCTTGCCAGCGGGGAGGCTGCGGCAGCGCGGGCAGCGGGCGCTCAGCGGCCCCGGGACTGGCCGAGGCGCGGAGGGAGGAGGCCAAGGACACCGTGTGTGTGTTGCAGAAGCTGCTGAGCGGGGCCAGCAACCACGTGAACCATGTACTTGTGAACACCGTGATTTCCAGCTCTCTGTTTTCCACCGGGCGCGCATCTCCTCTCTGGGAGAAGCTGCAGTAGGAAACCATGGGGGGAGGGGGGGGTGTTTGAGTTTCTCGTTCCATCATGGGTATGTCTGAAAAAAAAAAAAAGAAAAAACAAACAGAAAAAAAAATACTACAAAAAAAATTACATTTAAAAAAAAAAAAAAAACAAACAAAAAACCAATTAGAAACAAATGGACAGTGTCCACGTTGGGCAGCGGCGGCTCCGGAGCGGGGACGGCTCCGGGATGTGCCCCCAGCAGCCGCTGCCACCGCTGGGGACGGGCAGAGGAGCCGCCGGGGCGGCACGGCCGGGGAGACGGCGACGCAGAGAAAGGACTTTGCCAACTGTGTTTTTAATGGAGTAAAATCCACGTGGTTTATATATTTTTTCCTTTAATCTTGGGCATTTCGTTTCTCTTTCTGAGAACATAACTTGAAAACACTACAGAGCCAATACTCATATAAAGAAAAATTGTATCCCATAAATGCTGTACAGTTTTTATATACATTAACAATGTACTTTTGCTGCCTTCTAGATAATTTATTTTGCAACACATTACTGCACAGTTGTAAATAACTTATGTACTGTAACATCACTTTCAGTTATGTGTAAAGAAATAAATAAATTAATTAAAATTATCTTCGTATTTATAGTTCACCCTGGGCATCAGTTTCCCTGTCAAGGAAAAAGTTGCCCAGATCAGCTGCCCATGGCAGGGGATGGAACAAGATGAGCTTTAAGGTCCCTTCCAACCCAAACTATTCTGTGATTTTAAACATCATTCTCACTTTTCCATGCCTCTTTGTGTGCACTGGGATTGGAACTCTCCAGGGGTGGGTCACGAGGAGAGGGGACCCCTGTGCTGGTGAATTCACTGCCCCCAGAGTGACTGAGCAGGAGTTTTGGGGTTGCAGAGTCTGGACAGGGATCCAGGCAAACTCAGCCCTCACTCACCAGCTCAGGGATGCAGCTGGAGGCAGATCCCAGGGCCTTTCCAAGACCTCTGTGCCATCCTTCCCCTGCTGCCCAGCCTTTCCTGCTGGCTGCAGCTTCCAGCCCCAGGCAGGAGTGAGAGGTCACCCCCACAGACCCCCACTGCCAGCTCTGGGTTCTCCAGCTTCCTCTGTTGGGTTTTCCCAGTGCTCGTGCTGGCCGAGTGTCTCAGCTGCCTCTTTGGAAAGCAAAGTCATTCCAAATGCAGTTTGTTCCTCTGCTGGCATATCCTGGCTGGGAGGACCAGAGGGGACCCCTGGGTTCAGCCCCAGTTCCTCCTCACTGCCACCAGCTTTGCAGCCACTTGAGGAATTTTCCACAGTCGGGGCAGGGGGAATCCTGCAGGTTTTCACTCCATCACAGCAGCTTTGGAAAGAGCTGGGGGGATCCCACCTGCCTTGGTCCTGCTGGCACCAGGACTGGGGCTCACACAGGCAGTGCCATGTCCCAGCTGCAGCCACAGGGATTCCCCCCATCCTTGTCCTGGGCTGTGGGGTCAGTGTGGTGGGGCACTGGAGCAAATGCTGAGGGCAGCTCCTGTGTCAGGGGCTTTGAGAAAACAGCCACAGGTAACACTTGTTCTTTGATTCATTTCCATCCCTGGTTTTTATTGTGCTAAACAGACATAAATTTGTCTCTGTATTCACAGAGAGGCCTTTTATGAACATGTAAAGCTGGAAAGTCCCATAGGCTCATCTGACCACGGTGCTGGTGACCTTGGGAGTCTCCAGGGTCAGTTTTCCTCCCGGTGCTGTGACTCCCAGACGTGTGGGGGGGTGTGGATCCCTCGGAGGGAGGCAAAAAAATGCAGATGAGATTTTTATAGTGTGATTTTTCAGTGTGAGTTTGCAGGTGTGATTTTTCAGTGTGATTTTCAATGTGATTTTTGCAGATGAAGTTTTTCCACCATTGCAGGTCTGAAGCTGAGCACCCGGGTGATGCCGCTGCCCACAGAAGTCACTTTTGTGAGTAAAGTTTAAAAGGAAGAGGGAAATAAAGCCTGTTTGCAGTTTGGCTGCTCTTGTTGGCCCTTCCCACGGGCTCACGTTCACTTCCTAGAGGGAGTGTCACAGATTCCACTGCCCCCCTTTGAGTTTTGGGGGACCGGGGTGCATTTGTGGGGGTTCAGAGATGGGAAGCCCTGGCTGCACCCCAGGACCCCCAAACCAGCTGGGCCAGGGGGTTCCCCAGTCCTCAGAGGGGTCTTGGGCACCATGGAGAGGGGGGCCGAGCTGGGATGGAGCAGTGAACCAGGGCTGGGGGACAAGCAGGGCTGGGGAAGCGCAAACTGGGGCTGAGCTGGGGTGAATGGGGCTTGGAGAACCAAACTGGGGGCGTTGGGAGGGGGCAAACCAGGCTGGGGGTGCAGCGGGGTGTGGGAGCTGGGTCCGGTGTTGGGGGGAGCAAACCGGGGCTGGGGGGGAGGATCGGGACCGGGGCTGGGGCTCGGAACCGGGCTGGGGATCGGAACCGGGCTGGGGCTCGGAACCGGGCTGGGGATCGGAACCGGGGTTAGGGATCCAGGACCGGGACTGGGGCTCGGAACCGGGCTGGGGATCGGAACCAGGCTGGGGTTTGTGAACCGGGCTGGGGATCGGAACCGGGCTGGGGTTTGTGAACCGGGCTGGGGACCGGGACCAGGGCTGGGCACCGGGACTGGCGCTGGGGAGACAAACCAGGCTTGAGGGGCGATCAGACCGCTGAGCCTCGCATTGCCGGGGAGTGAACCGAGATTTAGCAGGTCTGAACCGGGACTGGGGGTCTGAACCGGGGCTGGGGGGTCCGAACCGGGACTGGGGGTCTGAACCGGGACTGGGGGTCTGAACCGGGGCTGGGGGCTCAGCTCCACGGGGAGCCGTCGGGGCGGTGCCGCGGGGCGGGTCCGGCCGGTGCGGCCCCACCTGCCCGAGCGCTGTCGCTGTCGCGGTGTCGCTGTCGCGGTGGCCGCGGCGATGTCGCTCGGGGGGTCGCGGCCGCGGGGCCGGCGGGCAGCGGGGGGGTGGGCACCGTGCGCGGCGCTGGCGCTGGGCTGGGCGCTGGGCTGGGCGCTGGGCGCGGAGCCCCCGCACCGCTGCCGCCCCGACACCGCGCTGCTGCCGCCGCCGCTCCGCCGCCTCGGGGGCTCCGCGCTGCTCCGCGCCGCCGTCCCGCGCCTCCCCCGCGGTGCTTGGAGCCCCTGCCAGCTGTACCGGTACCCCTCCGGAGCCCCCCGCCCCAACGGCACCGGGCCCTGCACCCGCGGCTGGCACTACGCGCTGCCCGCCGCCGGCCTCCGCGCAAACCTCGTCACACAGGTGGGGTCGGGCTGGTGGCACTCGGGGGGGGTCCCGGGGTTGGGGAGAGTGGGGGACCCCCGGGCCTGGGGCAGTGTGTGGTGCTGGAGGGGGCTGAGGGGTCCCTGGGTGAGGGAGGGATTGAGGGACGGTCCCGGGAATGCTGCGGGGGTGGTGGAAACCTGCGAGGAGTCGGGGGGAACAAACTGGGGGGTCCCAGCCACCAGAGCAAGCTGGGGACTGCAGGAAGGACCCCACGGGAAAGTCCTGGATGTGCAGGGGGGAGCAAGGTGAGTGACCCCATGGGGGGGGTTTGGGGCTGGCTGGGACCACAAGGGTGCTGAGGGGCTGGAGGGTGTCCAGGGCTCCTGCAATCCCCGGTACATCCCCTCACATCTGTCCCCACTTCTCTGTTTGTGGGGTGGGGGCTCTCCAGAAGCCCTCCAGCCCCATCCACCCCAGTCAGGGGCAGTGTCAGGGGTCTGCCAAGCCCCCCACGCTGACACCTCCCCGCTGTCCCCCGCAGTGGGACCTGGTGTGTGCCTCACGCTGGAAGGTGCCCCTGGAGCAGACCACGCAGCTGCTGGGCTGGACCCTGGGCAGTGTCACCGCCGGCCTGGCCTGTGACAGGTAATGGGGGTCCCCGGGCAGCCCCCGCGGGAGGGGGCACCGTGCCCAGCCCCTCTCACAGCCCGTCCCTGGCAGGTTCGGCCGCCGTCCCACCTTCCTGCTGGCCCTGGCGCTGGCCGTGCCCGTGGGCCTCGGCGTGGCACTGGCCACGGACTTCCTCATGGTGCTGGTGGCACGGCTGCTCTTCGGGGCCGCGCTGGCTGGAGCCTTCCTCGCCCTCTACGTGGCCCGTGAGTGAGGGGGGCACCCGGAGGGGTGTGGGGGCTGCAGGCTGTGGGATGTTCCGGGGTGCGGGATGCTCTGGAATGCAGGATGCTCCAGGTGCAGGATGCTCCAGGTGTCCTTGGCACCCACTGCAGCCCCCTCACCCCCGCCAGGGCTGGAGCTGTGTGAGCCCCCGCACCGGCTGGGGGTGACAATGGTGGCCGGATTCTTCTGGATTGCCGGGGAGCTGCTGCTGCCGGGGCTGGCGCTGCTGTGCCGGGACTGGCGGGTGCTGCAGGGCGCTGTCACCATGATCCTGGCCCTGCTGGCTGCCTGCTGGTGGTAAGGACCCGCCGGGCAGGGGGCTCCGAGGGGCTGGGCTGTGCCCCGGGGCTGGTGCCAAGCTGTTCCCGGCCCGGCACACCCTGCCCAGGGCCAGGGTGGGGATCAAAGGCCAGCCGGGGCTCTCCAGAGGAGCAGGCCCCCCACCCTGGGTAAATGTTTGCTCAGGTTTGAAGCTGAGGGTTTCTGGGCAGCGTTGCTTTGAAGCCGGGTGGGAAGGTCAGTGCTGGAGGGTGGCCAGGCCCATGGGGAGCCCCGTGACCTGACACTCGTGCTCCAGGTGCCCGGCGCTGCTGCTGGAGTCTCCGCGCTGGCTGCTGGCCACGCGGCAACCGGAGAGGGCCAGGAAGACCCTGCAGGCGCTGGCCGAAGACGACTGCCCCCAGGACAGCCTCCTCACAGGTGCGTGGGGGGCGATCAGCCCCGTTCCCAAAGCCCTGGTGGTGGGGATGGTGAAGCAGAGCCGGCTCCATGCTGGGCTCCCTTCTCCCGGCAGAGCTGGAGGCCCTGTCCGAGGAGCCCCCGCGGCCCCGGTACCACTCTGTGTGTGAGATCTGCAGCTCCAGGGTCATCTGGAAGAACGGCGTCATCCTCGGCTTCGCGGCGTGAGCGGCGGGGCGTGTGGCCGGGGTGGCCGTGGGCTGGGGGGTCCCGCTCGCCGCCCCCTGACCCCGCTGTCCCTCAGGTTCATCGGCTCGGGCATCCGCCACTGCTTCACCCGCAACCTGGTCCCGCACCTGCCCCACTTCTTCTCCTCGCACCTGGCGCTGGTGGGCACCGAGGCGGCCGCCTGCCTCTTCGTGTGCCTGACAGCCGAGCGCTTCGGGCGCCGCGCCATCCTCCTGCTCTGCACCGTCCTCACCGGCATCTCCTCCCTCCTGCTGCTCGCCCTCACCCAGTGTAAGACCCCCACAGACCCCCGGGACGCAGCCCCCGGCCGGGGGGAAGAGAGGGAGGTGCAGGATTTGTCCCCTGATGTGCTTCGCCCCCTGGCAGACCTGCTGGAGCTCATCGTGCTGACCCTGTCCGTGGTGGGCACGGCCGCCTCCCACGCCGTCACCATGCTCAGCATCTTCTTCGCCAGCGAGGTTCTCCCCACCGTGGTCAGGTAAGGGGGAGCTGCCCCTTCTTGTGCCACCCCAGAGAAGGGGACACGGGGCAGGGCCCCTCTGAGCGTGTTCCTCCCGCAGGGGCGCCGGGCTCGGCCTGGTCCTGGGGGCCAATTTCGTGGGCAAAGCCGCGGCTCCCATCACCGCCATCCCCAACAGCCGCGGCTTCTTCCTGCACCACGTCGTGTTCGCCTCCTTCGCCATCCTGGCGGTGCTCAGCATCATGTTACTGCCCGAGAGCCAGGGCCGCAGCCTGCCCCAGTCCCTGCAGGACGGCGAGAGCCAGCGCCGGCCGCCCCTGTTCCGCCGCCCCCCCCGCGAGGACCACCTGCCCCTGCTGGCCCCCCACGCCATCCCCCACGGCTACTCCGGCCTGGCCTCCTCCACCAAGAGGATGCTGCGCTCCCCGGACCCTCCCCGCGAGATGTAGCCGTGCCCCCCTGGGGCTCTCCCTGCTGCAGGGGGCAGAGCAGGGTGGGACCCCCGCCCGGGGATGTTTTGGGGGCAGCAGGACCCGTGCTGTGGGTGGGCTGGGGGAGCAGCGCCCACCCCGCGGTGGGGCCGGATCCTGCCCCAGGAGCAGCGGTGCTGGGAGCCCTGGGGCGGGGGTGAAGCCCCCCGGGGGTGCTGCCGGCTCCCAATAAAAGTGCCTTGTTTCTACGGGCTGCTGTGGGGGGGTCACACAGCCCCGCCACCGACCCCGCTCTTTATTGTGGGGGTCTCCTCGCCCCCTCCCCAGCTGTGTGGGGCTCACCCGGGCTCTGCGGGGTGTGTGAGTGGGCAGCCCCCGCACGGAGCGCCCTCGTTGCACACGCGTGTGCAAAGCCGCTCCAGCCGCGCATCCCGTGCGGGTCCGTAGGTGAAGCCGCTGCCTCTGGGCTTGTCCTCCGTATGTGCGGGTGTTTGTGTGGGAGCTGCCCGCTGCCCCGTCCCTCCCTGGGCAGTGGGGTGCCCCTCCTGCCCCCCATCCCCGCTAGTGCCCGTACAGGTCGGCCAGGCGGCGGAAGCGGGGCCCCCACTCGTTCAGGTAATCGTAGTCCTGGTCCTCGTCCGTCAGGCTGGACACGATGGAGCTGAGGGGGCTGGCGACCGAGCCCGAGCCCTCGTAGTCGTAGATGAGGGCGGTGTCGTAGGGGGGCACGCTGGGGTCGCTGTCAGCCGCCTCCAGCCCCTGCAGGGACAGGGGGGTCACCGCCAGCCCGGCGGCGATGGGGGACGGAGGGCGGGGGTGCCGGGCCCTGACCCACCTCATTGATGAAATCCTCGATGTCGGAGGGGCTGCTGGGCAGCTTGCGGGGGGCCATGGGGGTCCCGGAGCTGAGCGGGGCGTCCCTGCGCAGGGGGGGCTTGGCCCGGGGGGAGAAGAGCTCGGGGTGCCGGAGCTGGTTGATGTCGTAGGCGTCCTGCGGGGCCGGGAGGGGTTCAGAGGTGCAGGGCGGAGCTGCGGACCCTCGGGAACCCCCCTGCCATGGGGTCCTGCTCACCTGGTCCTCCTCACCCCCGCCCTGCTCGTCGTAGTTGAGGATGTTGTCGCGCATGTCGTCCCGAGAGCGCTGCAGGAGCCCCTTGCGCAGAGCCCGGCGGCGCCCGCGCACCCGCGCAGCGCCCAGAGCCGCCAGCACTGCGGGGACACGGGACACGGGACATGGGGACACGGGACATGGGACACAGGACACGGGGACATGGGGACACGGGACACAGGACACGGGACACGGGACATGGGGACACGGGGACACGGGACACGGGGACATGGGGACACGGGACATGGGGACACGGGACATGGGGACATGGGACATGGGACACGGGACACAGGACACGAGTGAGGGCACGGGGAGGCACGGGCAGCACGGGATGATGGCTGGCGTGGGATGCAGTTGGGCTGGGACACGGGATAGGGGTGGAGGCAGGGATTGGGATGCGATGGGAAATGAGGGAAATGGCTCCGGGGGTCTTGACTGCGGTCAGCAGGGGTTGCTGGGTGCGGGGGAGGTGTTGAGGGCCGTGGGTGGGAGGCCAGGACCAGGACGGGGTGATGGTTGGGGGTCAAGGTGTCAGAATGTGCTGGTGGGGTTCGGGAGGGATGGCCAGGAGCAGCACAGGATGGAGGGGCGGGGGAGGGCTGGCGGGGGTCTCACTCACCAAGGAGGAGGATGGTGCTGCCCAGGATGATCATGAGCGCCCCGAGGGTGATGCCGGCCCCGGCGGTGGCCGCGGCCAGGGCCCCGTCCAGGCAGGTGCCGTCCCGGCCGCAGTGACACACCGAGACGTTCAGCAGCTGCTGCTGCTCCCGCGGGGGGGTCCCCGAGTCCCGGAGCAGCAGCGGCAGCGAGTAGAGCCCCTCGGGCAGCTCGGCCAGCACGGCCAGCACGGCGTGGGTCACTGCGGGGGTGGGCAGGGGGTGAGCGGGACCCTCAGCGCAGGACCCCCCTCCCCGGCTGCCCCTCACCATTGAAGCGGGCGAGGCTCCAGTTGCGGGCGAGCTGGGGGTGCTGGGGGCTGAGCTGGAAGTGGAAGGGCGCTCCATGGGGGGGCCGATCATCGTCGGTGGCCCCCAGGAGCAGGGTCCCCCCGCGTCCCGGCCGCCCGCAGAGCACCCCGGCCGGCGGCTGCAGCTGCGGAGCGTGGTCGTTCACCTCCAGGATCTCGATGGAGAGGGTGCCGGTGGCCGAGAGCGGGGGCTCGGCTGGGGACAGAGCACAGGGGTCAGCGTGGGCAGCGGGAGCGAGGGGGCAGCGGGGGCTCGGGGGCAGCGGGGGCTCGGCCGCTCACCATCGTCGCGGGCGAGAACCAGGGCGATGTACCAGCCGCCCTGCAGGAAGGCGGACGGGTGCAGCAGCTCCCGCTTGGTGCGCACGGTGCCGCCGTGAGGGTCCAGCTGCAGCCAGTCCGCGGGGTCGTAGAGCAGCGCGTAGCTGCGGGCGAGGGGGTGCGTGAGACATCACCCCAAAACCCCCCGCGGGTGCCGGGGGCGGTGGGAGCGGAGCGGGGCTCACCTGAGGGTCTGGATCTGGTGGGTGTCGGGGTCGCTGGCGGTGTAGGTGGTGATGGGGGTGCCCGGGGGTGTCCCCTCCAGGACGCTGATGCGCCGCGGGTTCTCGCGGAACACGGGAGCCTCGTTGACGTCCCGCACCCGCACCCGCACCGTGGCCAGAGCCCGGGGGCTGGCGGGGGCCGAGGGCTCCAGCGGCCGCTCGTTCTGCACCGACACCGTCAGCTCGAAGCGATCCCGCACCTCGTGGTCCAGCGGCTGCGGGAGGGGCCTGGGGTCAGCCGAGCCGTGGGACCCCCGCTGTCCCCCGGCTGCCCCGTGCCCACCTTGACCACGGAGAGCACGCCGTCGTTGGTGTGCGGGTCGGTCCGGATGGCGAAAGCGCCCTCGGGGTCGCCCTCCAGGATGGTGAATTTGGCCAACCAGCTGGGCGAGCCTGCCAGGTCCTTGTCGTGCACGAAAACCTTGCCCACGTCCACACCGACCGCCTGCTCCTCAACCTCCATGGAGAACTGGGGGAGAGCGGTGTGGGGCTGGACTCTGCTCCTTTGGGATGCTGCAGTGCCCCGAGGGGGGCAGGTCCATCCTGCTGACCCCGGCAAAGTCCCCAAATGCCCCCCGGCTCTACCTCCTCCTTGGTGAACTCGGGAGGGTTGTCGTTGATGTCCTCCAGGTAGATGACGGCCATGGCCGTGGTGGTCAGCCCGTCCCCGGACATGTCGGCCGCCTGCAGCGTCAGGTTGTACACCCCCATGGTCTGTGGGGAATGAGGGGCCAGAGCTGAGCCCCTGCAGCCCCCAGGGAGTGCAGACATCCCCCAGCTGCTGCCCACCCACCCTGTCCCCACGGCTGGGTCTGCTCGCGGACGGAGCTGTGGTTTCACCGTGTGAGGAGTCCCAAATCCCGGTACCCAGCCCCAGTCCCCTGCAGGTGACCCCATCCCGCTACCTCGCGGTCGAGGCCGGGCCGTGCTGTGCAGATCTCCCCGGTGGTGGCGTTGATGCTGAACATTCCGGCAGCGCCCTGCTCCAGGATGGAATAGCGCAGCGCCGCGTTATCCGTGTCGGGGTCGTCGGCGTCGGTGGCATCCACTGTCATCACGCAGGTCCCTGTGCCCGCAGGAGCGCCCGGTGGGTGCTGGCACAGGCTGGCTCGGTGCCCCAGCCCAGCCCAGCCCCCCGGCCGGACCCACCTGGCTCAGCCCCCTCCACCACCCGCCCGGTGAACACGTCCTGCCGGAAGAGCGGCCGGTTGTCGTTCTGGTCCACCACGATGATCTCCAGGTCCGTGGGGTCCTCCAGGGTGACCCCGCCCAGGTCCAGCGCGAAGGCTCTCAGCTGTGGGTGCAGAGCGGGGGTCGGGTCTGGCTGGGGACCCCAGGGAGGGGCTGTGGGCACCCAGGGACATCCTTACCCGGTAGCGGTCGTTCTCCTCCCGGTCCAGCATGGCGTTGAGGAAAACTTTCCCGCTGAACTTGTCGATGGAGAAGATGCCCAGGGGCTCCTCATCCACCCCCGGCCCTTTGATGCTGTAGATCACCCCTCCAGGCTGCTGCTTGTCTGACTTGATCTGCCCCAGGAAAATCAGGGCTGGGGGTCTGGGGTTGCCCCTGTGTAACCCCCTGCCCAAGGTGGAACAGAGGGCGGGGGGCTCTCACCTACCTGCACCAGGAGGTGAGGGATGCGCTTGTGGTTCTCCGAGACGCTGATGGGGGGGATCACCCAGGCCCTCTTCACCCGCCGAGGAGCCTCGTGCTGCAGCCAGCCCTGGGGGGCTGAGGGGCCTGGCTGGGCTGGGCTGGCACCCTGAGAGGGACACGGGGCTGCCAGTGACCTCAGAACTCCGGATGGGGTGGAATTCCAGGGCAGCGGGCAGAGAGCTGCACTGGGCTGGGTGTGCACAGTGGGGTGCACTGCAGGGCTCAGTGCTGGGTCCCCCTGATGGGGCTGGGGCTGGGGGAATGCAGAGGCCACCCAGCTTCTCTGGGAGCTTCGTGTCAGTGTCCCCTGCCCCCCTGGTGCGATGGTGAGGGGTGTCCCGCTGGGCTCACCAGGAAGGGGTGCCCCACAAATGATCCTGGTGGTGCCCTGGGTGTGGGCTGTGCCCCACAGCACCCCTGTGGCCTCCCCCCATGTCACTGTCACCACATGGATGTGACAGTGAGGGTGGGGGGGCAGGGATCAGTGCATGCAGCTACCACCCCCCCCAGCTCCGTGCCAGCCCCGTCCCCTCCCCAAGGAGGGAGCACATCTGGGCAGCGCCAGCCTGGCACCCACATCTGTGCCCAGCTGTGCCTGCACCGCTGGCTGCAGGGGGGTCCCTGGAGCCCCAGGGGCCGCGGGTGTGTCCTGATGGGGGATGGGGGAATGGGGCAATGGGGCAGGGGGATGGCTGTGCCGGGGGTCCCTGGGGAGGGGGGTGTGAGGAGGAGGGGGAGTGTGTACCAGCCCCACGGGATGGGCAGGACCAGGGGCTGGTTCCGAGGCTCGGAGGCTGAGCTCTGGCCTCCGGGTCCTTTTTGGAGCCCTCGTCCAGCAGGAGAAACCCCCCCGCCCGTCCCTGGGGGCCGCTGGGGCTGGGGGGGTTCGGGATGTGAGGGAGGGGCGCTGGGGGCCCTGTTCCTGTGGGGGCTGCCCTGCAGATCCCCTTTCCTTCCCCTGCCCTGAAGCAGCCAAGCACAGAGCCCAGGCCAGAATCCCAAGGGCCCCATGTGGCTCGGGCCTGAGACCAGGATGAGGGGCTCGGGGGGGCGTGAGTGGGTAGAGGGGTGGAGGGAGGTCTGGGACTACAGCTGGGGTGGAAAAAAGAGGAGCAGGGTGTCTTTAAGTGCCTCACCCTCCCCCAGATCCCATCTCAGCCCATCCCGGTCGCAGGCGCAGGCAATGTGCCGGAGCCGCAGGCCCCCCCCTGCCTCGGCCATCTGTGGGGTGGGAAAAGCCTCCAGAGGGGCCCCGAGCCCCCATCACCCCCAGCCCCATCCCCGATGCCCACAAGGACGAGTTCCCACGAGGTTTGGGGTCCGGCCACCCCCTGGATGCGCGTGCAGGCTCCCCATCCCAGGCAGCCCTCCTGGGGCACGGAGCTGCGGTCCCCATCCCCCGTGTCACCGCACCCCGTCCCCGCCGTGCCCGTGTCCCCGCACCCCTTACCCGAGCGCAGAGCGGGGCGAGCAGGCAGGCGAGGAGGAGCGGGGGGCCCATGGCGGAGCGGGGCACAGCCCGGCCGCCGGCCCCGAGCTAAAATAGCGGCGGGACTGGCTGAGTGACAGCACAAGTGCTGCGGGCACCCGACCCCCCCGCGGGCAGCTGGCCCCGCCGCCCCCGGCCCGCAGCCCCTGCCCTGCCCGGCCCGGTGGGGGCCCGACGGGGGAGATGCGGGGGGTGTGCAGGGATGTAAGGGGGCTCGGGGGGGTCCCCGCTGGCCGGGCCGGGGGAGCGCAGCCCCGGGCAGGGCGGGCGGAACGCGGCAGCTGCCGCCGGGCGCGCTCCGGGGATGCCGCGACGGGGCGGGCGGGACGGGGAGAGCCGGGCCCGCTGCCCCCCCGGTGCTCCGGCGCCGGGACGAGGACCGGCATCGGCATCGGCACCGGCACCGGCACAGGGACCGAGACAAGGACAGGGACCGAGACAGGAACAGAGACCGACACCGATAGTGGGACAGGAGCCTGGAGCTGGGCCTGGAGCTGGAGCTGGACCGGGACCGGGACAGGGAGAGGGAGAGGGACCGGGACCGGTTCTTCCCTTCTCTCTCGGCCGCGCTCCCATCGGGGCGATCCCTCCCGTCTACTCCCGGCCATTCCCGGTGCCGGTGCCCTCGGTGCTGGCGTGGGGACCCGTCCCAGTGCGGAGTCGGGACGGGACCGGCAGCATCCCGCGGTCTCCTGGTCCCGGTGGGTTCCCACCGGGCGGGGGCTGCTCCGGGAGTCCCGACAAAGCTCTCGGCCCCACTGTCTGTCCTGGCGCTGTCCCCCGACCCCCCGGTCCCGGTGCTTCCTCCGACCCCCGTGAGCAGCCCCGGTGCTGCCCTCGACCCCCGGTGCCGGTGTTTCCCCTGATCCCGGTGCCGGTGTTTCCCCTGATCCCGATCCTGGTGTTTCCCCCGGCCCCGGTGCTGATCCCGGTGTGCCCCCCGATCCCCGGTGCCGGTCCCGGTGCCACCGCCGTGCCGTGGCACCAGGTGGCAGCATCGTCCCGGCCACCAGCCCCGGCCCCGGCGGTTCTCGCAGCCCGGGGAGCAGCACCGGGAGCGCTCCCCGCCCGGCAGTGCGGGGTGCCGGGGGTCCCGGGGCAGCAGCCAGGGACAGCAGCGACCTCCGGCCAGGGCGAAGGGGTCGAGGGGTTCTTGCCCTCCCGGGAAACAGAGTCCTGGGCCTGGCAAGGAAGTGTGGTGTGACAATGTGTGGGTGACACTGGTGGCATCACCCGCCCAGCACTGCCCCTTCCTGGGAATAAATGCCCTCGGTGCCCTCCCGGTGCGGTCAGCAGCGCGGGGATGGGGAACACGGCGTGGGAAAAGGAGGGATGCAGGTGTCCTGTCCGCACCCCGGAGCCGAGCGGTGGTGGCAGGGCTGTCGGTGTCCCCAAGGACGCGTCACCAGCGTCGGGCACAGCTGACCCGCGGCGTGGCCGGGCCGTGGCGAGGGCAGGGCGCTCACTTGCCCGTCCGTGTGTCCGATGCCATCGCTCCGCCGCGCTGCCCCGTCACGCCGCATCAGCGTCAGGGCGAGCAGCGGCCCCGGCAGAGCTGGCCCGGGGTCCCGGCGCTGCCCCTGACCCTGACGCGCCGTGGCAGCGGGGCGGCCGAGCAGATGTTCGCTGCCACCGGCACCGCGGCGGGGGTGGCAGACGTGACAGGCTGTGACAGGGCGCTAGCCCCGCTCGTGGGGACGGGGCTGCTGGTGGCTGCTGCCATCCCTTACTGTCCCTGCACTGACACCCCCTGCCCCTGCAAACCTGCAGAACCAGCCCAGGATTACAATTCCCTTGCTGCCCTGCGTGCTCCATGTTTTGGAGGGTTCCCCCTCTCAGGTGACATCCAGCAGGGCAAGTGCCAGGGCTGTTGGGACCAGTTGTAGCCCTCCGTGTGTACTGGGACCAGTCACGTCTCTTATGGGGGTGCAGCTGGACCCGTCATGCTCCCAGAGTGGCACCAGGCACGTCCCTCACGTGTGGCACAGTGGGACCAGCTGTGACCCCAGTGCAGCGACTGGGGGAGCCAGGGCAGTGCCCAGGAGGGCAGAGGGAGCAGCTGGGAGTGCAGAGGTGCCAGCGCAGCCCCATAAAGCCAGCGGAGCTTGGATTTTATATGGTAATAAAAGATAATGTCGGCTATAAAGCGCTAGAGCAGGTCCTGGCGTGCCGAGCTGGGGGGGCACAGAGGGATGTGCAGCCCCCAGCTCCCCAGGGACAGCCCAGCAGGACAAAACCCCTCGGGGTGAGGGGTCCCCAGCTGGCCCAGGGCTGGGGACACCCCCGGCGCTGTCCAGGCTGAGGTTATGGTCAATGCATTAAAGCTGCTGCTTTGGGTTGCTGTTGTTTTTGTTGTTGTTTCAGTGGTTTTATTGGGCGATGCTGGGCCGGCCCTGGCAGCCCCTAATGAAGGAGATTGATGGCTTAATCGCCCGCAGCCATTACGGGGTAATTGAATGGTTGTGTACATATGATCCGACCGTCAATGCCGATGTGCCCGGAAAGCGAAGTGCCCAGAGCTGGGGGCACACACAGAGCACCCCCTGCACCCCGAGGGATGCAGCGTGGGGGGAGCAGAGCCCACGGCCTCGGGACCCCCATCCATCCCCTGTCCTGGCTCTGTGGGTGCTCGGGACCCCCATCCATCCCCTGTCCTGGCTCTGTGGGTGTTCCCGGAGGTGTCCAGGTTCATCCAGTGGCACTGGGTCACCATCTCCGCCCAGCTCAGCTCCCAGCCAGGCCACGGTGCCCAGGCGTTTTAACGAGGTTTTTAATTAACAGGTCCCACCTAGAGGGATGAATGGGAGTGGGAGCATCAGGGTCCAGCACAGCCCCAAACCGGGGGTCAGCCCTGAGCACCCTCCCTGCGGGAATCCCCAAGGAACAAACGTGGCAGAGCCCCGGGCAGGTCCCTGCGCCGAGGTGTGAGTCAAACTCCTCATTTTGTGTGTGACAACCAGGTGTTTTACAGTATTTGCTACCTGTGATCATCCATCAAAGCAATCGATAGCGTTCCTGCAGAGTTTTATTAATGATCTTGTCACCGGGCTGGTGCGGGGTGCCGGGGTTGTCGAGAATGATAGATCATTAAGAGCTTTCGCTGCTATTTATTCTCCAGTGACCTTGTCTCTCTCCATTGTTGCTTGCTTAAGAGTTATGAATGCGAGACATGATAATTTGATATTGATCTATTTGGTAAGTTAAAGAATTTACTGCATCGTTGATGTTTTAACAAAGGATCCGCTCGGGCCCTCCCGCTGGAGCTGCACACGTGTGGCCCTGTGCTGGCATCTGGGACACCGAGAGTGGCTGCTGAGCTCTGGGTGTCCCTCGTGTCCCCTCGCGATTCCTTCTGAGCCTGAAGCACTGGAATCCAGGAGGTGCCGCTGTGGGCAGGGTGCTGGGAGGGACAGACCCCTGTGCAGGTGGGATGGGGGGAGCCTGTCCCCATCCATATCCCCTTCCCCTTTTTCCCAGCCCCATCTCATCCCATCCCCTCCCTGCCCAGCACTGTGTGCTTGCCATGGTCCCCTCCATGGTCCCCTCATGTTCTCCCAGATTTTTGGGGCTCCAGTGAGACCCTAACAAAGGAATCCCTGTAATTATTTGTGCTCCATGTTCCTCCTGCCCCCACTGGTGCTTCCAGAGCCCCATCAGCTGCTGGAGCTCCCTCAGCACTGCACAGAACAGACCACATGGACCCACTGCTTGGGAACTCACTGGTTGGGGACCCACAGGACACGGCCACTGTCCCCCAGGGGCAACCCCTGCGGCTGGCAGCTCATGTGTGGAGTCAAACAGGGAGTTTGTCCCACCTGTATGAAGGTGGGATTTATCAACAGTGACTGGGATCACTTGGTGGTGGATGCAGGATGAGTAATACAGTCAGTAATGATGTGTGATTTTGAATTAATTCTTTATTTCTGCTGGGAAATCATTCCCTGTGAGGGTGGGGAGGTCCTGGCACAGCTGCCCAGAGAAGCTGTGGCTGCTCCTGGATCCCTGGAAAGGTTCAGGGCCAGGCTGGGCAGGGCTTGGAGCAGCCTGTAGTGGAAGGTGTCCCTGCCATGGGATTGGATGAGCTTTAAGGTCCCTTCCAACCCGAACCATTCTGGGATTCTGTGATTGCTGCAAAGGGCTCCTGCACAAGGAAATCTTAACTCTGCAGCTCTGGCTCAGCCAGGCAGGAAAATCCTACTTTTAGTGGACATTATTCATGGATTAGGCTGCAGTGAGCCCAGCCCTGCCAGGGACGGTCCCTGTGGCTCCTCCTCAGGGGCAGAACGGCCGTGGGTCCGGGCCAAGCCCCCAGGCAGGCACTAGGCTGGGTAAAAGCGCTTCAGAAGCTCCTTCTTGTTGACTTTGCCCATCTGGTTGCGCGGGATCTCCTCCACCACGATCAGCTCTGTGGGGATGGTGTAGGGAGCCATGGTGTCCCTGCAACACCAAATTGGAGCTGTTAGAGCTGGGCAGGACCAGCTGAGACACCCAGGAGCACCCAGAGCCCCGAGCAGCCCCAGCTGGGACCCCCAGGAGCACCCAGAGCCCCGAGCAGCCCCAGCTGGGACACCCAGGAACACCCAGAGCAGCCCCAGCTGGGACCCCCAGGAGCACCCAGAGCCCCGAGCAGCCCCAGCTGGGACACCCAGGAGCACCCAGAGCCCCGAGCAGCCCCAGCTGGGACCCCCAGAGCCCCGAGCAGCCCCAGCTGGGACCCCCAGAGCCCCGAGCAGCCCCACCTGGGACCCCCAGGAACACCCAGATCCCCGAGCAGCCCCAGCTGGGACCCCCAGGAGCACCCAGAGCCCCGAGCAGCCCCACCTGGGACACCCAGGAGCACCCAGAGCCCCGAGCAGCCCCAGCTGGGACCCCCAGGAGCACCCAGAGCCCCGAGCAGCCCCAGCTGGGACCCCCAGGAGCACCCAGAGCAGCCCCAGCTGGGACCCCCAGGAGCACCCAGAGCCCCGAGCAGCCCCAGCTGGGACACCCAGGAACCCATTTAAGTTCAGCCTCTTTGGGGATGTGTGGTGGGGTGTTTGTTCCTAGAGTGTCTCTGCAGGGAGCAGCTGGTCCCTGGGGTCTCCTGGGGTCTCCTGGGATCTCCTGGGATCTCCTGGGATCGGGGACAGCGCTCGGGACCCGGCGCGTTCCTGGTGAGTCCAGGTGAGTCCCGTCCCGTCCCCTCGGCAGCCCCGAGCATCATCCCGGAGCGCACGGGGAGCCTCTCCTGCCTTCTGTCACCAACCTGGGGCCGTGCCCGGCTCCGGCAGCGCCTGGCACTGGCTCTCGTGTGAGATGCCAAGTCTGCCGAGCCCCCCCGAGCCCCGGCCGGCCTCTCCCCCCGCACCCGCACCCGGCCATATGGAGCCGTAACTCGGGATGGCGCCTGGCGCCGGGAAGCACCATCCGAGGAGAAAGCCGCAAAAATGAATCACTCTGAAGAGGGACATGTGTCTCCTGCCAGGGAGTGCGAGAACGGCGGCCCCGGGAGCCTAAGTGACATGAAAAATAAAGGGGAGAGACAGGGCGAGAGGGAGAGGTGGGCGCAGGGCAGGGAGCGCAGCCGGACCCTGCGGGGCTCTGTGCTCAAGGGCACAAGGACAACGTCCCTGTCACAGAGCTGGGGACAGCGAGGGGAAGAGATGGGCAGGGAATGCTCTGGGAGGTGGGGAAGGCAGAGGGGGGCTGAGCAAAGCCCCCTGCCTGGCACCAGGGACCCCCAGAACAGCCGGGGGGATCCCCAAAGCCATGGGGATGGATGAAGAGATCTCCAGTGTCCCTGGAAGGAGATTTAGGGATGAGCAGCCACCTACAGCATAGTGAGCATCTCTCCTGCGAGGAAAAGATCACAGAGTTGGGCTTGTTCAGATGGGAAAAGAGGAGAATTTTTATGAGACTTTTTTTATATGGCTTGGAGTGCTTGGACAAGGGGGAATGGCTTCAAACTGCCAGAGGGCAGGGAGGGATGGGATATCAGAAATAAATTCTTCCCAGTGAGGGTGGGGACAGGTGCCCAGAGCAGCTGTGGCTGCCCCTGGATCCCTGAAGTGTCCAAGGCCGGGCTGGGCAGGTCTTGGAGCACCCTGGGCTGGGGGAAGGTGTCCCTGCCATGGCAGGGTCTGGCACTGGCTGAGCCTTAAGATCCCTTCCCACCTAAACAACTCCATGACTCTGTGATCCTATGGCATGTCCCCTGTAAGGACAGTGCTGGCTTTGAGCCTGCTGTCCCTGTGTCCCTCCTGTGGGGTTTTACCTGGCCCAGTCCTTCAGGTCCCTCACGGAGAGCATCTCCCCCTTGCGCAGCTTCACCACGGCGCTGACGCGCTGTCCCCACACCATGTCCGGGGCCCCGATCACTGCCACGTCTGCGGGGACAGCAGGGGCTGAAACAGAGCCTGGGCAGCTCCTTCAGAGCCAGGGCAGCTCCTTCAGAGCCAGGGCAGCTCCTTCAGAGCCAGGGCAGCTCCTTCAGAGCCAGGGCAGCTCCTTCAGAGCCAGGGCAGCTCCTTCAGAGCCTGGGCAGCTCCTGGGGCCAGAAGAGGGGTTCAGGTGTGGGGATGATGTGATGCCATGGGATGTCAGCACAAGGGAGCACCGTGGGGTTCTGTGCTGACACAAGCACAGAGCTTTTCACCACAGGAAAGGCAGGAAGCTCCATGGTTCCAGAATTTGGAGTCAGGAGGGAGGAAGATGATGCACAGAGTGGTGTGGAGCTGGGGGCACCACTTCTGACCTCTTGCACAAGGGCAGGGCAGATTTAATTACAGCCTCATTTCCCAAAATCAGAGAGGAGCTGCTGCTGACTCAGCTCTGGCCCTGGGAGAGCAGGGATTTAAACATCCCCTTGTGGGAGGGAGCCCTTGGGAGCCTCCTGCACCTGCTGAGGGCTGTCCCCAGGCTCTGTCCCCTCTGGGCAGCAGCAGGAGAGCACAGACCTGTGATGTGGGGGTGTGTGAGGAGCTGTCTCTCCACCTCCAGCGCGCTGATTTTAAAGCCCCCGTTTTTGATGATGTCCACGGAGGTGCGGCCCTTGATCCAGTACACTCCGTCTTTGTATGCTGCTGTGTCTCCTGCAAAGCAAACAGCTCCATCAGAGGCTGTTCCCTCGGTCCCCCTCTGCCTTTCCTGGCATGTGGATGTGGCACTCTGCTGGTGCTGCAATGGAATGGGTTCCCACTGCTACAGGGCAGGGTTAGATGGGTATTGGGAAGGAATCCCACCCTGGCACAGGGGGTCCAGAGAAGCTGTGGCTGACCCTGGATCCCTGCAAGTGTCCAAGGCCAGGCTGGACCAGGCTTGGAGCCACCTGGAATAGTGGAAGATGGAATGAGATGAACTTTAAGGTCCTTCCAAACGAAACCATTCTGTAATTCCACAAAAAAAGATGGGGAATGATATTGGGAAAATGAGCCTGTCCTGAGCAAGATGTTTGGTCCAACCTGTCCTTCCCACAGGTGTGATCCCATCATCAGCCCAGGTACCACAGGATGTGCCAGCAGTGCTGCAGTTTTCACACAGCATTTCCAGCTCACCTGTGGCACTGTGGAGTTTGCATGTGGTGCAGCAAAGGCCCAGAGATTCACACTGTCAGGACAAGGAAACATCAGGATCAGCCCTGAAAATCCAGAACAGCCGTGTCCCTGCTCAGCTGGCACCTGCCAAAATCCTGAGCAGCTCAGTTCAGCCAGGGAATGATTAATTGTTCCTATATTTATTTGCCTGCCCCTTGGCACTCTGTGGATGTTGAAGGCTGTCTGGAATGTCCTGAAGTTGGGGGAAAGTTTGGAACTGGGGCTCTCTGGGTGTTTGGAGTGGGAAGGAAGTTGTGGCTGCTGTGATGGACTGCTTTCTGCACCCAGACCCTGTGGTGTGTGACTGACACACAATGGGACAGGGCACATTAATTAAACGGTGGCACAGGGAGAGCCAGGAGCAGGAGCTGCTTATTCACACAGAGAAGATGGGGAGAGGAGAGGGAACTCAGCCCTGGTGCAGTTCCCAGGTTGTTCTTTGGGATGTCAGTATAGGAAAACAGCCACACTTGCTTTTCCTCTGCCCTGATGGGGTGAATGATCCCTGCACAGTTCTCCTCTCCGCTCCCCTTCCATCCCTGTGCTCCCCACAAACACCATCACTGCTCCCCACACGGATCCCTCCCTTCCACTGGCAGCACAGCGCACTGAGGGGATGTGTCACATCATTATTGTGACTATTGTGAGCTCCTGGGACCAGCTCTCTAATTCCCCCTGTCTCTTCCTTTCCATCTCCTCTCCAGCAGCAGGCCCTGGCTGTCACTTCCCATGCTGACAGCCCTGAGTGCTCTGGGGGATGCCATCCACTGAGGACAGCCCTGTCACCCTGTGCCCTGCACCATCTGCTTCCAGCCCAGCACATCAGGCTGCCTGTGCAGTGCCACATCCAGCATTGCTTCCCGAGCCACTGGGGAGCTCCCAGACCGGTGAAAAGGATGCTGAGTTTGCTCAGTGCTGTCCCCAGCAGTGCTGAGTGCCACTTCCAAAGGAAGGACTGTGCCTGGGGGTCACAGGTGAGTCCCCTGAGCCCCCCAGCCCTTGTGGCACTGCTGGTGTTGTGCTCCATCCACCCCAGCTGCTCCACCCAGTGGGATGCAGCTCAGAACCACAACCAGCACTCCCTACCCTCAGCCAGCTGCAGCAGAGGGGGAGTTTTGGCTGATGAGATCTCTGACACCCCCTCTCCCCCTCTGCCTGCTCCTGTCAGCACACAGAGCTGTGGCAGCAGAACCTCGTGGCTGCCGAGGCCGTGGGATTTTTGCTTCCCTGACAGCAGCCGTCACCGCTACCTTTGGATTTGTTTCAAGATGCTCAGTGGGCATCTGTTCTGTGAATGTTAAAGGCTCTGCTGAGCTGCATATTGAGCAGGCTCTGTGCTGGTGGGGGTTGCCCTTTGCTGGAGTTACAGGCGGATATAGATGTATTTATCCAGTTCAAAGTGTACAATTAGGCAAAGGTTTGGGTTGGAAGGACCTTAAAGCTCATCTTGTTCCACCCCTGACACCTTCCACTATCCCAGGTTGCTCCAAGCCCTGTCCAGCCTGGCCTTGGACACTGCCAGGGATGGGGCAGCTCTGGATTTGTGCAATGGAGACCAACATTTGCCAACTCAAACTGCAGAGGTTTCTGCCATGAGGTTCTTCAAGTTGCAAAATCCTCACTGCAACACAGAAGAGCCCTTGGGACTCTGCTGTAGTTTGAGCACCTCCTTCAAGTGCTGGGACCTCGTGGGGACCAACAGGCTGCTGGAGCTGCTCCCCAGGATGTGGAGAACAAGAGCCCCTTTGCTCCTGGAGCTGAGCTGCAGGATCAAACCCTCACCTGTGTCAACACCCTCACCCACAGGGCAGTTTGTTCCTGGCAAACACAGCACAATTCTCACATCAAACGTGCAAGCAGCTATTGACCCAGGGAACGCTTTGGCTCAAGGAGTGAAACTCTGAGTGGCTTCAGGGAACTCTGAGACAGCTGAAGTATGCAGAAAAAATGACTTTTTAGGTAAATCAAGTTATTTCAGCCTGGTCTAGATAGAGGGTCGGGAATGTTCTGGGATCTGCTGGACAAACAGGGACAGTGTTGGGCACTGGGCTCTGTGAGTCCAGGATTTGGTGATGAGGAGAGGTCAGCACCCCGGAGCTGCCCCGAGGAGGAGCCCACCCCAGGCACACCATCCCTGCTCGGGGGGACAGACGTCCCTCGGAAGCCTGGGAGACTGTTTGGTAACAGGTGTCACCAGCTTGGTGGCAGTGACAGCGCGGCTGCGACGTGCGAGCCGAGATCTGGCAGAGGGAGCAACGCGGTGCCACAAATCTGCAAAATCCGCAAACTGCAGAGAGCATTCCTGGCTCCGGGAGGTGCTGCCTCAGGTATTCACCCATTCCTTTGTGTTCCCAGCTCCAGAGGGGACGGGGCAGGTGTTTCCTCCAGGAAAGGGAGGAAGGAGAGCCCAGACACCTGAGGATGTGCAGTGCCAGGTTTGAAACCAAAGCTTCATTCCCACCAGGGGGATTTGGCTCTTTGCAGCTGTGATGTCCCCCCATGCCTGTCACAGCTCCAGCAAACCAAGTGCTGCACAGCAGAAAATACCAAGGAACAGCAAATCTCCCCTTTGAAAGGCAAATGATTTTGCTGATTATTTCAGCCTCCTGCTCTGAGGCAGTTAATGCTCGAGTCGGGAGCTCCAGGGGCCGGAGCGGCGCCAGGGATGCTGGGGGGCTCCTCCCTGCCAGCAGCAGGATGTGCTTGGAGCACTTTCAAATATTAATTAGACCTTTTTGCCGTTAATGAATCACTCCTGATTTTTTGCAAACTCCTGGCTTTCAAATGCTCCATGCGGAGCTCAGCCCAGTGTTCCTCAGAGTGGGGATGGAGAGCAGGAATGTCTCACAGCCACTCTTGCAGGTGACACTGGCCTGCAGGGACACAGGAGAGCTCCTCTGGGGACAGTCACCAGGTGCCATCCACGGGCAGCCAGCAGAGCTCCTTCAGACCACACAGTGCACCTTGCTTCCCTGGGAACTTTTATGGCTTTTTTTTTTTTTTTCCAAACTCCAGGAGGAATTCCCTGCTGTCAGCTGTTCTCCTGCCATGATGATCCCTCATTTCCAGAGGGAAGAGCCAGAGCAGTGCTCTCACCCTCCTGCATTCCTCTGGAACTGCTGCTTCACCAAGTGAGCATATGGGGGTGACCAGCAAGCTCCCAGCTGGAAAACCCCCGGGAAGCTGGCAGGAAGGCAGCTGGAATAATCAGTCTTTGCCCTTCTCTGGTGCCTTTCAGCAGAGGATCTCCAGGCACACGGATCCAGGGCTGATCAGGCAGAAAGGGAACAGCTGGCAGGACAGGGGTGGGATTTGGAGGAGCCCCGGTGGGATGAGGAGTGGCCTCACACACCAGGGAGAGGGGGCAGGAGGTTCTGGATCTCTGCTCCACTCTGGCATTAACTCCTGCCTGCCTCCCACTTCCCTGAAAACATTGTTGATGCTGCTGGTCCATCAGGCTGAGCAGAGCTCACCCTCTGGCAGTGACACACCTCGCTGATTAGGGCTGTGATTTATTTTCCAGGTAGGATTGGTCCAACAGCCCAAGCAGGTGATGAAGAGCCTGAGCCCTGATCCTGATCCTCTGCACTTGAGAGAGCAGAGCCAAAACCTGGGGACTCAAACCCCCTTTGCCAGGTGAGGATTTTGTGGGAGCAAGTCCCAGCACCCACATGGGATGGGGATATGCAGGAGTCCAGCCAGGCTTGTGATGGTCCCCCTGAGCACAGAGGCAGCTCTGAGCCCCACCTGGCAGAAAGGTTCTCCTCCATCCTCCTCCTTCCAGCACAGTTTTCCTGCCTGCAGATCAGCTCCAGCAGCAGGCCATGGGAATGCTCCTTCACAGCCTTTGGAATCCCCCTGCAGCCACAAGCTCCACATGGCCATCACGTTTCTCACATTTCAAGTTTCCCTGCTCTTTCCAGGGCAGCTCAGTGTCTCACCACTCTCCTAAACCCATGGGAATGATTTTCTTGCAGGTAGCACAGACACAGTGGGGCTGGGAAGCTGCTGAGTGTGGCACAGCAGTGACATTCCTGTGGTCACTCTGCCTCTCTTCCCATCCCTCTGGCCACAAGCTCCCAGTGCAAAAAGCAATGGTTTGTTCTCATTCCCAGAGACTCCTGTGCTGGAGAAAAGCCACGTGGGGCGGATAAATAATTATAAGGCAAGTGCTAAAGGTTTTTTATAGGAATTGGATAATCCATCCCCTCTGTGGGACGGGCGGCCAAGCGCTGCCTCTCCGTCACGGACACCCAGCTTTCCCTCCCCCCACGCCATGAAAACTGCATGCACAGATCCCCCATCTGCTCACATACATCACACACTTCACTCCAGTTTATTAGCTGGAATAAATCATAAATATTTCATTATATATCAGCGGCGCTCGACTCCGGGAAGGCGCAATCCATCACCCCGACGTTCCCCGCGACCTGCCGCCGCGCAAGAAGCTTTCCAGTCTATTAAACAAGATTGATACACTGTGCCAGCCTGGGCTGGGGGATTTATTTATGGAGCACTGCGAGAGGGAGGGCACAGAAGGTGTGGGGCGAGCAGGGCTGCTCCTGGGCAGCCCAGCCACAGCAGAAAAGGCAGAGTTCTCCTCCACGCGTGTCATGGAATGCTGCTAGCAGTGGAAGAATCACAGAATTATTTCACTTGGAAAAAGCCCTCAAGGCTGTCTATTCCTGTGTCCCTAAGTGCCACATCCTCGTGGTTTTTAATCCCTGCAGGGATGGAGCAGCTGGACAGCCCTTGCCATGAGGAAAGCTCCCCTAACACCCAAAGCTGTTGGGAATTAGGGAGGCTGTTCACTCTCCTCCTGTTGCTGTTCCTTAGGAGAAGAGATGGGAGAAGACACCGTGGCAAAGCAAGGCAACACCCTGCCTCCAACAGGGACCTTCCAGACTGTCCCCAGCTCAGGAATTCCACCTCATCCCCCAGGTGAGACCTCTCTCCAAGCACCTCTCCCTGCAGGACCGACAGCACCCTCAGTGTGAGCCCCTCTCTGGCAGGACCCTGGCCCTTGGGTGAGTTACAGCACCCAGAGATGCTGGGGAAGGTGCAGCTCTCAGCAATCCAGAGCCTCTCTGGCACTGCTGGGATTGATTGGAGACATCCCTGCTCCTGAAGGGATCACACCAGTGGTGATGTATGTGCACAGAACTCTTTAATGAAATGCTAAATGATAGGCTAAATAACTGAGCAACTTTAGCTTGATTTATTGCGTGGAAGGCAGGAATGTGTGTCCCTGCTGTCAGCCATCTTGGCTGCCAACAGAGGTCACGAGCACTAATTGTAGCTAATTAACATTAATTAGACTTGGGAAAGACTGGGTCTCCTCTTCCCAGCCATCCCCATCCAGCCCAGCCCTTCAGCACTCCCATTCTCTGGAACCAGGCTGCATTCCCCAGGGCTCTGCAGTTCCAGTTAATCCAAATCCAGCTGAAATCATCAATTCCTGCTTTTCCCCCCTGCCCACACCATGAGACCTGCCAAGCTCCCAGGATCCAACTTGCTGCTCTCTTTAGAGCCTGTCACAACTCAGAGTGGCTCTCAGGGGATGTTTGAGTCCATCCACCCTCAGCAGGACACCTGGGCCAGCAAATGCCTTCCCTGGGCTCACAGGGGCACTGCCCAAAAACCCTGGGGCTGCTCCAGGGCCCAGCTCCCTCTTGGAGCAGGGAGGGTTTGGAGAGTGCTGTGATCATTAATAAAGCATCACAGGCTCCTGAGGGGGAGAGTTTGAAACTTCCTCAAAAAACCACATGTATATTAATACCACAGCAATTATTCATGAGGAACCCCTCTCCCCAGCAGCTCCCAGGGCTCCCACTCTGTCCCTGGGTGCAGGACAAAGCCTTTCCCAGTGTCCCTGCCCTGCCCAGCAGAGCCCTGGCTCTGAGAAGGGCTCCTGGATCCAGCTGCTATCCTGGCACGGGCAGCCCTGGCTGGCAGCAGAACTCCAATCTGCTGCCAAAATCCTCCAGCAGGGCCCAGGGCCTGGGAGGAGAGCAGCTCAGCAGCTGTGACCTGAGATGTGTCCCTGTGGTGGGACAGGCAGGTGAGCTCTGTGGAGCTGCTGCTCTCCAGGAGGTTCCAGCTGGAGCGCACAGGGTGAGGATGGGGAGATGCTGGGGAGCAGCCACGGAGCTGTGCCAGGGCTGGAGCCCCTCTGGAGCCAGGCTGGGAGAGTTCAGCTGCTCCAGGGAGAGCTCAGAGCCCCCTCCAGGGCCTGAGGGGATCCAGGAGAGCTGGAGAGGGACTGGGGACAAGGGAGGGACAGCACACAGGGAATGGCTTCAAACTCCAAGGGGATGGGCTTAGCTGGGATATCAGGGAGAAATCCTTCCCTGTGAGGGTGCTGAGGCCCTGGAATGGGATACCCAGAGAAGCTGTGGCTGCCCCTGGATCCCTGGAAATGTTCAAGGCCAGGCTGGATGGGGTTTTGAGCAACCTGAGAGTGGAAGGTGTCCCTGCCATGGCAGGGGGTGGAATGGATGAGCTTTAAGGTCCTCCCAACCTCCCAAACCATTTCAGCATTCTGTGAAACTCCACCCCAGAACCTCCTCCAAGCCTGAGCAGGCTCTGCTTCACCCCCTGGAAATGAAGAGCCCTTCCTGCTCTGGCCTGGGTCCTGCTGGGCACAGGAGGGACCCTCTGAGGACACCAATACCCTGAGGAGGCACTGGCTGCTCCACACCTGTCCCACACCGGTGTCCAAGAGCAATCCATGGCTGTGCAGCTTTGTGGCCACAGAGCAGAGCAGGATTTGGACACCCACGTGAAATCTGGAGGCAATTTAATGGCTCCTGAGGGGGAGAATCAATCCATTGGAAGGGAATCTCTGTTTGCTCCCACACCTTGCCACAAACACTGCCAGGAACAGCAGCAGCAGCAGGTGGGTGTGCAGCACCCTTTATTTTTGTAGTTAAATTGCCAAGTGGATTTGTAGCTCAGGGCCATCCTCAGCAGCTGAAAGGCAGAGAGGGGGCACAGACCCTCCCATGCCCTCGTGGATACTGTGCCCAAGGGATGCAGGGATGCAGATGGCTCAGTGCTCTGGTTCCTTGCTCTGGATTTGGGCAGGGGATGGGAATTGTGTCACAGCTCAGAGCTGCTGTGCAGCCCTTTCTGCTGCCCACGTGGAGCTGTGCCAGGGCAGGTTCAGGCTGGAGATCAGGAAAGGTTCTTGTCCCAGAGGGTGCTGGGCACTGCCCAAGCTCCTCAGGGAATGGGCACAGCCCTGAGGCTGCCAGAGCTCCTGGAGGGTTTGGACAACACTCTGAGGCACAGGGTGGGATTTTTGGGGTGTCTGTACAGGACCAGGATTTGTACTTTGATGATCCTAATGCTTCCCTTCCAGCTGAGGATATTCCATGATTGATCTGGGAAAGGCTCTGGGTCATGTGCAAGCTGCCAGCTCCAGAGAAAGGGGTTCAACAACGACTCCCCACTCCCAAAACTCCTCCAGAGACTCCTGGAGCAGCCAGCAGGAGGATAAAAGAAAATCAGAAATAAAAACCAAGCAAGCCCCAGCCTGGAATGAATTCCTGTCATGCTCTCTAACAGGGAACTTTGTATTCCACAGGCAGCAGCGCTGAGCCTGCTGTCAGAGCCACGCTGGGAGAAAGGGCAAAACCCTGCCGAGATGAAAGAATGGGAAGCACTGGAACAGCCTCCCCTGGCATTTACACCTGGAAAAAAAATAAATCACTCAAGGGCATCTCACAAAGAGCTGTGCTAATAAGGCTCTCCTCCCCACGCTGTGTGGCTGAGCAGGACGTGGAGCAGTGCCAGGAGTGCTGGCAGCAGCTCAGCTACCTGGGAGGGGAAGGGGCAGGTAAGACCAGCCTGACTGAACCCTGCCCACCTGAGCTGAGCTCTGCCCACCCTGCTTCCAGCCAGGGGACAGAGGGACCTGGGACCTGCCTCTGGGCAGCCCAGGAGTGCAGCTCCCCTTGTCTCAGCTGATCTATCAGATTCATTCCCCTCACACAGGTATTTTCCAAAGGCTCCTCAAATTTACTGTACTCTTAGACAGGGTGAGAAGTCAGGGTGATGCTCACTGACTCTCCTGGCTTGTCTGCACATCCCATTTCCTTCACCATCCAAATTCCCCCCTCCACAACCCTGGCCTGGCTCCTGTGAGTGGCTCATTCCCCCACACAGACCTTTCCCTTCTCCCAAGAGGAATTTTCTCCTTGTCTGAGCACAGGGAAGAAGGCAGGGCAGTGTTTAGGCATTATCCTTTGTGTCACTGTCCCACTGCACTCAGGATCTCCCCTGGGGCAGGGAAAGCATCACCCACTGCATCCCTTCTCCAACCATCCCTCTGCCACCCCCAGACTTCCCAACACATCCCACAGGCAGCAGGTTTGGCTACCAAACACAAATAATCATGTCTGTCCTGCTGCTCTGGGGGCTCAGGGGCTGCTGCAGATGGTCCCAGGCTGGTCCTGGGCACCCTCAGCCTGTGCCAGCCCAGCCCTGGGCATCCAGCCAGGACAGGACAGCACCAAACGGAAACTCAGCCTTGGCAAAGCCTGGCAGTGCCTCACATCCCCTTGGCAGAGGTGCTGCTCCTCATTTTTATCTCATTCCTGCAGCTCTGTGTGACCAGGAGCCTCTCCAAGCCCTCAGAAGTGAGGACAAGAGCAGATGAACACTCCCCAGGCTGCATGTCCTGCTCCAATGGAAACCAGTGCATAAAGCAGGCAAAGCTGGAAGGTTTCTGCAAAGCAGGCAGCCAAGAGTTTGGAGGTTCAGCCCTCACTGGCAGGAACTCATGGGTGACTGATATGACACAAGCAGGCTGAGCATCTCCAGCCTGAATTACTGCAGATGGGTTTGCCCAGAGGACCAGCCAGGAAAGAAAATGGGTAAGTAAAAATGAAAAACGCTTCTTTTTTTTTCACATTAGCATTTAAATATTTATGGAAATCCCTGCAGACAAGGAGACAGAAAAGAAAACTCAGAGTAATAAAATCAATGCTCCAAGGTGTGGCTGCACAGCTGAACGAGGCTGGTAGAGCTTTGAAGAGTGTGGTAACAAAAATAATAATGCTAATAATAAAAATATTAGAGCAGATCCCTCTGCTCCCTGCAGCCACTGAGGGATGATAAAACCTTAGCAAAAGGCAGAATCAACTTTTTTTTTCTGGGGTCTGGCCTTGGACACTTCCAGGGATCCAGGGGTAGCCACAGCTTCTCTGGGCACCCTGTGCCAGGGCCTCAGCACCTCCCAGGGAAGGATTCCTTCCTAAACCCCTGAAATGGGATGGAAGTGAGTAAGATGGGATGGGAAGAATGATTCCCAGCAGTCAGGGGCTCATTCCAGGCTGTCCCTCCAGGCTGTGAGGGCAGCACTGCTGCAGGGGTAAAAGCAGGCACAGAACAAGAGGGGAGAGCCTGGATTTTGGAGCTGCAGGTGCCTGCTGTTCCCACTGACTCTCAGCTGGGGAGCAATTGCTCCTCTGGAAAGGAGCTCAGTGCAGCAGAGGTTCTCAGAGAAGGGAAGGGTTGGCATCCAAGATGTTTGATATGACGAGAGCAGAGCTTTAGAGAGTAAACAAATTCTGTGCCAAAAGCTGCTCTCATTTACAGCTACAAAAATCCCAAGTCACTCTGAACTGCTGAAAACATCAGTTTCACCAGCAGTGAGGGAAATGGAACCACAGAATCAGGGAATCATGGAATGCTTTGGGTTGGAAAGGACCTTAAAGCTCATCTCATTCCAACCCTTCATGTCCTGGTGACCCCAAGGCTCCCAGTTATCAGCAAACCTGGAAATGCTGAATCCTCAAGGAGAAGGAGTAAACACTCAAGCAGGAAGCAGAAAAAGGGAATTTGCTCTCCAAAGTGTTTGAAGTGTGTGTGCAAGGAACCTCTGGGGGTGATAAAGGCTGATAGACCAGAGAATATTCCATCTTTCTGTTTTTAATTTTAGAAACACCTCTTAAATGAGGGCTGGGTGGAGAGAGGAGCCCAGCACACACCAGGTCTGGCTCCTGCTCCTTCCCACATCAGCGTGTTTGGGGTCACCTGGCATTTCTGGGAATGTGGTAAAAATTCCCTATGATTTCCATGGCATTTGTGGGAAGGTGGCTCCCAGCTCTAAGCTGACTGATCCCTGCCAGACTCCAAAAGAAGCTCCTGCAGGCAGGAGCCCCCCTCCATCCGGTGGGATCACACCGGTAACTCGGTAATTTCAGCACATTACAATTAAGGAATCATTTCTTTAAAAATAGAATTTGCATTAGCTGGATTTGTGAGTAGGAAAGCCACAGCAAACAAACAGAAAACCTGCAGATTAAGATGCTAATTAGATGCATTTCTATTTATAATCTGCCTTGATCAGCCTCAAGTATTTTCTCTTTCAGGTGTCTGTGCTCCACCCACGGATGTGAGCAATTCCCCTGGCAGGGAAACACCTGCTGGTCCCTGGGGACAGCCAAGCATCGGGAAAAGCCAGTGCCAAAGGGATGGGGCTGCATCCCTGTCCTCAGGGAGCAGGGAAGAGCTGTGCCTGGCCCAGGGGGACCTGCCCAGGGCCTTTCCCACAAACACCACATTGCTCTGTGCTGGAAAACTGCAGCAAGCTTTGCCTTTCCCAGCAGGAGGGGTGGAAATCACAGAATCATGGAATTAGCTGGAAAAGATCTTTAGGATCATCAAGTTTAACCATCAGCCCTGCACCACCAGTGACCACTGTCCCCAAGTGTCACATCCATGTTTGTTGAACTTCCAGGGGTGGGGACTCCACCACTGCCCTTTCCATGCAGAAATTTCCCCCTCTATCCAACCTAAACCTTCTCTAAGGTCATTCTGTCACATCCTGTCCCTTGTTTCCCTGTCAGGGAGTTGTGCAGAACCAGAAGGTTCCCCCTGAGCTCCTTTTCTCCCTTTCCCAGCTCCTCAGCCTCTCCTGGTGCTCCAGTCGTGATGGGGGTTGGATTGATGGCCTTGAAAGGTCCTTCCCCACCAAAGTATTCCATGATTGTATGGAATCCCCGAGAGCCAGGGCTGGGAATGGCAAGGATCTGCAGCTGCTGTCAGCTGTGGATGGAGAGCTCAGCCTGGAAATGACACAGAGACATCAGGGGGTGGCTGAAACCTGTCAGAGTCCCTGGGATCATTCCCTGCACTGGGATTCACAGCTGCAGCAGGAGCATGTTCCATTTTGGGAATTCAGTGCTGAGTGGGATGCTCCCAGCTAAGCCAGGGCTTGTCCTTGGTGCTTGGATTTGTAATCACAGTGGAAAAACAACTTCTTTTTGTTGTTGTTGTTGCTGTTGGGGGTTTTTTGCTTTATTTTGTTTTCCCTGGAGCTCTTTCTTTCACTGCAGAAAATCCAGAAGGAATGAAAAGACACCAGGTCCACTCTGTTCTCCCGCTAAAGCCTTATCAGGATCTGAGAAGTGTTTTGGGCCACAGGATTTATTATGAATGGGGTTCAGGGGCATTTGTGACCTGTGCAAAAGGGTGCAGAAAAAATTCACTGATAAACCAAGATTTAACAGCATGAAAAACAGCTCCAAGGTTGTGGGTTTTTTTTTAAGTGCAGCTCAAACAAAGAAATTTAAAAGATATGAGTCATCATTCCAAAATGTGCATCAAACAAGTTAAATAACTCTTACTTTCTTAACGACATATTAATCAAAGTGCATTGATTCCTGAATCAGATTCTACTCCCAACAAGCTCTCTATCTTCTCCATCCTGATGCATGCATTAAGAGAGTTTTATTCTGACAGATACAATATAGCAATCAATAAAATCTTATTATATGGAGCAGAGATACATGGATTTGTTGCAGGATTTATGCACTACTTTCAAACCCAGTGCTATTTCATGTCTCAGCCTTAACCTGTAATTGAAAATAAATCTCTCTGAATACACCAGATTCTAATTTTCTGGATGTGTGGGCAAATGGGAATGGAAGCTGCCCTTCCCTGGGGGAGCTGGGGGCTCTCAGGTCGTGTCCCTGCCCTGGGAGCACGGCTGGAGTGGCAGATTGCTCTGGGGAAAGGCAGGGAAATGTGGGAAAGGGGCACCAGGGTGAAATCCCAAACTCTCCTCTGCTTCCAGAGCCACAGGCTGCCTCCTGGGCAAGGATAACTGATTTGGCACTGCCAGGGCCTGGCCTGGGTGGGATGGCAAGGCTGGGAGAGAGGGAGGGAGGGATGGATGGATGGATGGAGGGATGGATGGATGGATGGATAGGGGTGGATGGAGGGATGGATGATGGAGATGGATGGATGGATGGAGGGATGATGGAATGGATGGACAGGGATGGATGGATCAGGATGGATAGGGATGGATGGATGGATAAGGATGGATAGGGATGGAGGGATGATGGATGGATGGATATTTGAACATCAGGATAACCACAGAAGCTGCTGTTCCTCTGCTGCTTCCCTCCATTCCCCAAGGTTTGATTTTGCTCATAAGATCATGGGATGGTTTGGGCTGGAAGGGACCTTAAAGATCACCCACTGCCACCCCCTGCCCTGGACAAAGACACCTCTCACTGTCCCAGGCTGCTCCAACACCCACCCAGCCCTGCCTTGGACACTTCCAGGGACCCAGGGGCAGCCACAGCTGCTCTGGGCACCCTGTGCTCATGGTAAAAAATGTCTTCCATCCCTCTTTCCTCCTCTCCTCCCCTCTCAGCAGCGCTGTTTGGAGGCTGCTCTCACCTGGCAGGGCTGGCACAGCTGGGGAGCTCAGCAGGGACAGGAGCCAGATGCCCACAGGCGTTTTTCCTCTGGGCTGGGCTCGGCCTCCGAGGGCTCGGTGCCACTTGGATGTATGACAGCAGGTGGAAACCCAGCAGTCTCCCTGGAAATGGCTAGAGGGGACTTTGATCTAAGCAGCTCTGTCAACAGCGTTAATACAATAAAAATAATCAAATTCACTCAGATGGAAATGAGAGATGGAGGGATCAGCAGACAGCAGCACAAATCCCAGGAATAAAGAGGATGGGAGCAACAGCACATCCCCTCTGCACCCCCACGAGTTCAGAGGCTTCTCAGAAGAGCCACAATCATAAATTCATCAAAGTCACTGGGTTTTTTTTTTTATGGACAAGGCTTGAAGCAACCTGGGATAGTGGAAGGTGTCCCTGCTCATGGCAGGGGTGGGACAGGATGAGCTTTAAGCTCTCTTCCCATCCAAACCATTCCATAATTCTGTGAAACCTCAGCCCTGAGGGACTTGGCCACCACCTGCAGCCTGTAGGTCACTGGTGGGGACACCCCCAAGGGTTGGCAGTGAGCAGAACGCTGGCACAGAGCTGGGAATGTTTTGGGAACACCGAGTGCTGGCACTCAGCCTCACCTGTAAAACACTCACCTGGCTGGCCTGGAAGTGGCCCTTACAGGGAATTGCAGCCTGGCACTGGCCAGGATTCACCTCTGTGGGATCCTGCCAGTTTGGTTTTGGCTCCAGGGTAACCAATTTGTGCTTCATGGGGATAATTCCCTGCTCCAGATCCAATCCCCGTGCCAGGACACAACCCCTTCCATTCCCTCAAGGCTTTTTTACCACCACAGGACGTTTGCCACCTCTGAGTGATCTCCAGAGGCTGCTGATGAGACTGGGGCAGGCAGGGTGAGGATGGGGCCATGGATTGCTCCTGGCACTGCTGGATAAATGAGGCTTGGGAAAAACCCAGTCCCATCACCCTGATATCCACGAGAGACAGAGCAGGAGAGGAAAGGAAGGTAAGGAACTGGGCTAGGGATGGGGAAGGGAGCTTGAGCCTCCTGCCCGAGGGAAGGGGGACATCAGGGAGCTCACCTGGCTGCTGGGGGGGTTGTCCAAGCAGCCCTTGACCCACCCTGAACCCCCCACTCCTGTCACTGCTCCCCTCCCTTGTTTCCAGCTCTGAGCTTTGCTCGGTTGGCGAAGGGGTTAAGTTTAATTTATACTGATTTCTATTTAATATCATTCTCTCCCCGTAGGAGCCGGCAGCTGTGAGCTGATTGTAGTCCCTCATTATGCAGTCTGTATCACTAATGGCCTGTGACAAAGGCATGCCATCTTCCCGGCCTTACCCCCGAGAGCCAATTAAACACACATACTCCCTTCCTGTTTGCGGCGCATTACAATGAAATTAAACTGAATTTCAAAATCATTTTCTCCTAAAGACATCTCTTTGCAATAATTAATGCACGCTATTCCTTTGCAGCTGAAATATTCATCAGGAGTGTTGACTAAAAAAATTTGTGAGGCTGATTGCCCTGCACCCCACGTGAGGGCTGGGGATGCTCCGTGGTACCCGCCTGGCTTGGGGACTCGCGGTGACACTGCTGGCAGAGCCAGCTCTGCTTCGGGAGAACAATTAGAATAAATCACAGCTTCTTCAGGAACCATCAATAAATCAGCTTACACAGAAGGCATCAGAAAGCCAGCCTGACTCCTGCCACCACAGCACTGCTGACACACAGCAGAGAGGGGAATGGGGAAAGCAGAGCTGTGGATGTCATGGAATCAGAGAATCCCAGAACTACTGAGGTTGGAAAAGACCTCCAAGGTCACCGAGTCCAAGCAGTGCCTGATCCCCACCTTGTCCCCAGCCCAGAGCACTGAGTGCCACGTCCAGGCATCCTCCAGGGATGGGCACTCCAGCACCTCCCTGGGCAGCCCCTGCCAATGAACGACCCTTTCCATGACAAAATTCCTGCTGTCCAACCTGAGCCTCCCCTGGCCCAGCCTGAGGCCATTTCCTCAAGTCATGGTAGCCTGGAAGGAGGAGAGCCCAGCCCCCTCCTCTCAGGGAGTTGGTAGTTAATGATCCTGTGACACAATCCCTGTGGAAATTGAGACAAATCCCACCTGTCTGCAAAGCTGAATTCCCAGGAAAACATTCAGCACTGCTATTCCTTGTTTAGGAGCAAAGGACCCCAAACACCCCCCACCACTTGGCAACACAAAGCCCCTTCCCAAGGCAGCGTTTGGAAGCACATCCAGCCTTTCAGCCCCAGCCCCAAGCCCTCTCCAGCGCTGTGCCCCAAGGCAGAGGTGCTGCCCCCATCCCTGAGTGCCGGGGAGCCGTTCCCATACCTGTCCTGAACCATCCGTCGGGCGTGAAGGCGGCCGCGGTCTCCTTGGGTCTGTTCCAGTACTCGCGGAACACGGAGGGGCCCCTCACCAGCAGCTCCCCCTCCTGTCCCTCCAGGCCTGGTGTCACCTAGGACAGCACACAGTCAGTGCATTTCCCTGCCACCTGTCCCCCAGCAGTGCGGGAGGGTGACACACAGGACCCACACCCCGCGCTCTTCCCACCTTTGCCAAGCCCAGCACACCCTTCCCGCCTGCAGGAGATCTCTCCTCAGCTGGGAGGGCTCCTCCAGGAGCTTTTGGTATTCCAAAGCACTGGAAATAGGCATTTGTGTTATATAAAAACAAGGATTGCCATCCTGGAACTGCAGGATAGGGTGAGGCCTTCCAGCTGCTGGGAGAGCTCACACAGGAGATGTGCAGGAAACACTCCTGGGAATGGATGGTCCTTCCTGACCCTTCCAGGGATCCAGGGGCAGCCACAGCTTCTCTGGGCACCTGTGCCAGGGCCTCACCACCCTCACAGCCAGCAATTCCTTCCCAAACCCCATCTAACCCATTCTCTGTCAGTTAAAATCCACAACCAAGGTGTGCAAAGGCACTGCTGGGAGGGAAGGGTGCTGTGGGACGTGCCTGCTCCATCCCTCCATGGAGAACAGCTCAGTTACAGGAATTCCAAGGCACTTCCCCAGGCACTTTGTACTTGAGCTGCTGCAATGGCCAGGATCCATCTGGGACCCCGAAAATCAGCAGTGCCAGAAACAGGGCCACGAGGGAAAGCTGTAAAAGCAGTGCTGGAGTGCCAGCAGTCCCAGGGTAGGGCAGGCTCTCTGCAGCCTGCGATGCAAACAAAGCTTCCCTAATGGAAAACGCTTAAAAAACTGCTTCTAAGCCATCATTCTGAAGTATTTTCTTCCTGATGTCCTGTCCTGGAGGATGGGGTGACAGGGGGATCTCAGCACACACAGCCCAGGCTTCCAGAGCCCTGGGTGGGGATCAATTCCCTGCCTGGAAGATGCTGCAGGGAAGAGAAGTCGTTAATGCCAACGAGGAATTTTCTGAGTGATGGCAAGGTGGGGATGCTGCTGGGTGAGTTCTCCCCATGGAGCTCAAGTCCAGACTATCCATGAGAGAAACCTGAGGTCTGGAGGGCCTGGAGCAAAACTCCACACCTGCAGCAGCAAAGGGCACAAAGAGGCACAAAAAAGGCACAGTGGGCAAAAAGGGCACAAGGAGCACAAAGCCTCCACGGACAGCGTGGCAGGGACAGGGTGGGTGACACAGATGGACCACAGGGCTGGTTTCAGGGCTCCTAGAGGCTGTGTGGAGTTTTATGATGCAGCTCTTCCTTCTCACTCCTTTTCCTGCTGGTCCAGCTGTGGTATCACAAAACAAGCAGCTTCCCTGAGCAGTGTCCTGGTGTTCAGGCTCCTTCCCACCCTGCAAAAAGGGCTGGGGAGGGGATGGCAGAGGAAAGAACCTGCAAACAGCTCCCTGAGCTTCACCTGCACACCCTGCCAGGCTCTGCCTTCTTCCTGTCAGTGCTGAGCACAAGAAGAGCTGTAAATTGTCTGCTACAAATCCCTCCAGCCCCATCCTGCCCAGGATTGCACGGTGCCAGGTGCCTGCCCAGCCCCAGGGATCAATCCTGCCCAGTGTTTACCTGCACAGTGCCACGGCTGGTGTGAATCAAGCCTTGAACCCGCTCCAAAGTTCTTGTCATATCAACTCAAATTTTGGCAGCGGCTCAAGCCACATCTTATCTCGAGCAGAGCCCCTTGGCAGCAGGCACCTCCCTGTTGTGTAATTTAATGATGTTATGGCTGGCTTGCAAACAGTAAAACAGAGAGGCCGTGACGTTATCTTAATAGGATTTTGCTTGCTGCACTCGGAATGTCACCGGCTCTGCTCCCCAGCGTGGCACAGGGGCACAAACCACCCCAGCACCAGCTCCCCAGCAACAGCAATTCAAACCCAAGGTTCATGGCATTTATCTCCTCCAACCCTGGAGTCTGATCCCTCTGCAATCCCAGGTACAGCACGCTGCTGGGGGGTTGTTTCCTTCCTCCCTCCAATCCTGGTGGTTCCGTTGTTCCAGCAGCTGCTGGAGGCATCACACTGCTGAGTGCAGGATCTCCCCCTCTCCCAGTGCCACATTTTAATGCTTTCCAGCAAGTTTAACACCCCAGCGTGGCCCTGAAGGTTGTTTGAGAGCTCCCTGCTCTAAACCCAGTGGAGCTGGACCAGCCGGCTCACGAGATAAGATTCCATTTTCTGTGCCTGGAAATAAAAGGTTGTAATAAACCCTTTGAAGGCCTAAATCTGGGTGATTAGAAAATGCATATTTCGCCCCTCTCCATTCCCATTTTGCCTCTTTATTAGGAGGGTGGTTTGTAAAGAGCTGGGAATCCCTGCCTGGCTCTGGGCCCTGGGATTTGTTCAAAGTGGCCCCGTTTGTTTTCCTGCGGTCTCGGCCCCGCGCTCCTCCGGGAGCCCCTAATGGACTCTAATGGAATTAGGGAAGGCTCAGAGCAGCCTGTCCTTCTCTGGGAACAGGGAAGGCATGCTGGATTCCTAAGCAGAAACATGTGGGAGACACAGAGGGGAAGCTGGAAGGTGAGGCTGGAGGAGGTGGGAGCGTGTTCTTGGGCTGGGGATTGTTGGAGGACAGAGTTTGAGGATAAAACCCAAATACCTGCAGGCTGCAAACAGGTTTTAGAGAGATCCACTTCAACTCTACAAGGTGCCTCTTTCCCCCTTTATCTCCCCAAATACTCACAGAGTCATGGAAGTGTCTGGGTTGGAAGGACTTCAAAGTTTATCCATCCCCTGCCATGGGCAGGGACACCTTCCACTATTCCAGGGTGCTCCCAGCCCTGTCCAGCCTGGCCTTGGACACTGCCAGGGATCCAGGGACAGCCACAGCTGCTCTGGGCACCCTGTGCCAGGACCTCCACACCCTCACAGGGAAGGATTTCTCCCTGATATCCCAGCTAAGCCCACCCCCTTTCAGTTTGAAGCCATTCCCTGTGTGCTGTCCCTCCATCCCTCATCCCCAGTCCCTCTCCAGCTCTCCTGGATCCCTTCAGGCCCTGGAGGGGGCTCTGGGCTCTCCTTGGAGCCTTCTCCTGCACAGGGACCTGCAGTTGGGTTTGCTGAACTTCTTTCCTGGGGAGCACCAAAGGCATCAGAGCATCATCCCTCAGCAGGGATCTCAAAAGGGACCTTGTAACTCCATGAAGCAAAAACATTTTGACTTGTGGGAGGAAAGAAATGCTTCTGCAGCCCTGCCTCCTCCCTGTTGTGCTGCTCAGCTTGGAAGTGCTTGGCATTTTTCCCCACCTTGTAAATAAATGATTACTGTGATCAAAATAATTAAGCAACTGAGCCCTTAAGTGACTAATAGAAGACAATAATTTATGTATGTGAGGTTTGTGGAAGTGACGGAGCCCTTCCACCTCTTCTGCCAGAAAAGTAACTTTTTCCTGGTGTCTGTTGGGCTTTTTTAACAAACCAGAGCACAGGAAATGATAAAACAAAGCCTGAAGGACTGATCCAGCTCTGTCCTGCACCCCAAGCCAGGCTGTGGAGCACGGACACCCTGCCAGCTCCCCACTCCTCTGCTGGACCTTAATGTCCCCAGCACCTCCCTGTCCCCCCAGTCACCCTTCAAGGCTTTGGTGGCTCAGAATCCCAGGATCACTGAGGCTGGAGAAGAGCTTCAGGATCATTGAGCCCAACCCCCAGCTTGTGCCCAGCCCAGAGCTCTGAGTGTCATGCCCAGGAATTCCTGGGACAGCTCCAGGGATGGGGATCCAAATCTCCCTGGGCAGCTCCAATCCCTGACCCCCTTTCCATGGCAAAATTCCTGCTGGTGTCCAACCTGAGCCTCCCCTGGCCCAGCCTGAGCTGTTCCCTCTGCTCCTGTCCCTGTTCCCTGGAGCACAGCCCTGCTTGGGCTCCTGGCAGGGAGTTGTGCAGAGCCAGACATTCCCCCTGAGCCTCCAGGTTGAACACAGTACCCAAGAGCTCAGCCCCCACTGACCTGGACAGAGCTCCAGGCTTGGCCCAGACTCTGCTTTTCCAAATCCCACCACATCCACCTGGTGTGGGAGGGGAGGAACTGCTCACCTGCCTCCTGAAGGAAGCTGGAGATAACAACCAGTGCCTCTAATCACCACCTCCCAGCCCCATTTGGGAATGGATGTCCTAGGACTGGAGCTTTGTTAGAGCATTACCAAATTCCCAGGCAATGTGAACTTTCCTGCACATTCCTAATTAAAAATTCCCTGCTAAGTTGCCTGTTTTTGCAAAGGCATTATCGTTCCTTGGAGCTCTGTGTCCTGCAGCATCCACACAAGCCTGGTAGGAGGCAATTTAGACACAGAACAATTTTCCTCCTGCTGGAAAAAGGCAGATTTCTGCTCCTCAGGGACACAGCACAGAGAGAGTGAGGAAAAAAATAAAACCCCAACCTAAAAACCCCAAGCTCAGGCTGTAATCTGCGAGGCCACATTTCACATCTGTTTTTGCAATGTTAACTTTTATAAAAAGGGCTGGGAATAACACAATCTTTTCATTTTGGAGAGTTATAAATTTAAAAGCAAGGCTGGTGCACAGTGGAGCTGGAACACTGAAACTTATTTTCAAACAACCCAACCCTCTACTTACAGCAAATGTTGCTCCACTGAAAACAAAAGTGATTGTCTGTTATTTTTAGGCAATACTGATTTTTTTAAGTTACCAGCCTGATCAGCTCCAGATGATCCCAAAAGCATGACAGAAAACAAGCCAAGTTTGGGAAAGGTCAGTGCTCCCACAGTTGTTCCATGGACACAAAACTTCTTGATCTATATTAACACCATAAATTAAATGTGTGACACTTTTGCAGAGATGCCAACAGCTCTCCACGCTGCTGCTCTCATCCCTCTCTCATTTCCAGGCTCCCAGGGATGACAAACGAGGTGAGATGTCAGCACAGCTCCCTCAGCTCTGCTCCTCAGGGAAGGCTCCTGATGTGCCCTCGTGCCATTCTGGGCTCAGGGCAGGCACAGGGAGCAGGCAGGGACTCAGTCAGTGACCCATCTTTGCTCTGGGTTCCACCAGCCTGCCCTGAACGTGCAGTTTGGGAGCTGTGATGAGCTGGGGCTGCACACACAAACTGCTGCCCATGGCCAGCCATCCCTGCTCCCTGGGGACATCCCTGCTCTGTCCCCTGGCACAGACACAGCTCCTGATCTTCAGCACCACGTCCACAACACCCAAATCTTCCCTCAGCTACAAAGAGGAATATTCTAGTGGAAGGAGAAGGAGACAAGCTTCATCCTTCCAACCCAACCCAGTCTGGGATGCTATGGAAGAATAAAACAACAATGTAGAGACTCAAAGAGATCCTGAGGGTGCTGTGACAAAGGTGAGCCCAAAGGATTTTTCACACCTGTGAAAAGAGGGTCAAGAAATCTTCCTGAGAGATGGATTCAACTTCCATGTGCAAGGAAATATTCTGGAATCAAGGCTGTCCCTGTGATGAGAAGAGTTTTCAGCTGACAAACAAGGGGACACGATGCTACTGCAACCTCTGCCTCAATTTTTACTACCAGGAAGAAATAAAATAGAGCTATGACCACAAATTAAAAAAAAAATAAAAAATCAGAGGGCAGACAGAAAGAAGGAAGGCGATATAAATACATCTGAGAATGGAATCAATGCCCAAGCTGAGTAAGGAACTGCATGTGATCAATGACAAGCAGCTAAAATGTTTATACAGGAACAAAAACAGCCTGGGCAACAAAGTGGAGACTCTTGGGCAGGACACAAAACAGGATCCTGAGGAGATGAGAGAAATAGGGAAAAAAAGAAAAAAAAACATTAAAAACCTGGAACATAGACAAGTGCAGTGTCCAGCACTGTGAGGGCTTTGGAAGGCAGTTTTGGAAGAAATGGAAAATGGGAAAAAATGCAGAGTGTTTTTATCAGAGGTGGATTGTGCCAGAAATCCTGAGGGTTGGGGCTGCAGATAGAAGAAAAGCTGCAGATCTAATCCAGACTGCCCTCAACAACACATTCCCCACAGGGCCTGATGGAAGAGATGATGGAGCTGAGGAAAAACTCCTCGTGGGGGATGGAATGGGGAGGCTGGAAGTAAAGCTCACCCCTGAGGTACCAATGCATGAGGATGGGATGGAGCAGGGACAAGAAATCCAGTGAAAAACTGGAGGAGGGCTCTTCTGGAGGAGCACTGAGGCAAAGAAAGAACTAGGCTGAGGTCTGAATGGGATAAAAAAGGAGCAATCCAAGAGCTCCTTTGGTTGTTCCTCTGGGACAGACCCCCAGGTGATGACATCCTGGCCATTCCAGGAATGCCAGTGACAGGGGGCACATTCCCATCTCCAGAGCAGAGCCAGCTGCAGTCTCACAGCTGTTCTGGGATACCTGCATGGATGAGGATGATGGTGCCAAGCACCCAGACCCACACAGCCACAGGGGTGCCAGTCCTCCAAGACAGCCCTGGCAGCTCAGTGGGCACCACCCCATGGGCTCTGCAGAGATTTGGGATGAACGTGAGCGAGGTGGGGCCGCTCCTGGTCCCTCCACAGGGACATCAACACCCCAGAGCTGCAGCCACAGCCATGGGTGACAATGCCAGCTGTCCCCAGCCCCACAGAGGCGCTGGCAACCAGCAGCAAGCTGTGAGCAGATGGCACAGGCACGGGGGGCACGGGAGGAGGGCACAGAGATGCTGGTGGCTTTCGGGAGGGACCGAGCCGGTTCCCACCCAGGACGACAGCTTGCATATGGATAAACGAGATAATTACAACCTTTGGAAGGGGGGGAAGCCCTTGGCACATCGTCCTGCTGCTGCCATCCGTCCCCACGCTCCCTCAGCCCGGGCAGGAGGAAATTGCTCGCCATAAAAGCCCTGGCTGCAGCCCTGCCTTGGCTACAGCTGTGAAGCCATTTAGCTATTGATAGCCCCCCATTGTCAGCACCAGGGCTGGGCTTTCGTGAGAGAGAGCAATTTGGGAAAGATGAAAAAGGGGGAAAAAAAAAAAAAGAGAAATCCAACAAAAATGACAACCCAAAAAAACCCAACAAACAAACAAGTAAAGAAGGAGAGAGACAATACCCGACAGCTTGCAGGGTTTCCAGGCCTCTGCCAGCTGGGAAGCTGAGCGTATGAAATATGCATTGCACTGAACAAAGCAAACTGAAATGTTCAGAGCTGGGGAGCTGTAACCCTTTCCTGGGCGCCAGAGCCACAGGGAGAGCTGCCAAAAATTCGGGGGAAAGCACCCCAGGGGAAGAAGCACTCGGGGCTGTGGGTAAGGATCAGAGCCTGAGCACAGGGGCTCAGCAGGCCTAAGGAAGGTGGAAAGCTGAGGAGCTGCTCTGGATGCCAGTGGCTCCAGGAGCAGCTGGGGGATGACTGGAAGCAGCAAAGCTGTGCTGTCCCATTTCCACACCTCTGCTCCCCAGTGATGCTCCAGGGAACAGCTCTGCACAGGCAGCAGGTGGGGACACTACCCCAGGAGGGGACCAGGAGCGGCCCCACCTCGCTCATGTTCATCCCAAATCTCTGCAGAGCCCATGGGGGGGTGCCCACTGAGCTGCCAGGGTTGTCTTGGAGGACTGGCACCCCTGTGGCTGTGTGGGTCTGGGTACTTGGCATGTGTATCCCTCACCCTCATCCATGCAGGTATCCCAGAACAGCTGTAAGACTGCAGCTGGCTCTGCTCCAGAGATGGGTTGTGCCCCCTGTGCCTGTGATCCCACAGGACTGTCACCTCCTGCCCTTGCTGGCCTGTCCCAGGTGTCCCCAGGCTGCTGTGCATCCTCAGCAGGACAGACAGAGCAGCCAGTGCAGGTGTGAGGCTGCAGCTCCTCCTCTGGGGCTGGCAAAGGTCAGGCATGACCCAGCCTGAGCCTTGGGGCTCCGTGTGGAAACCAGCACAAGGTGCAGAACAGCCAGAGGAAGCAGCACAGAACTGCAAACCTGAGCCAGGGAGATGAGCAGAGCTCAGGGCTCCTGAGATGAGACTGAGGGACTGAAGGAAAGGAACCCAGCACTCCAATCAAGGATGGGAGAAAACACAGGGAAGAACAGAGATCCAGCAAACTTTCAGCTAAGTACATTATTGATCTCCAGGGTGTGCCAGGAACAGCTTTGCAGATTACAGAGGTCCCCTGCTGCAAGCTCAGGCAGTTACGGGATGGCAGAGCAGGAACAGTCCCCAGCTCCCAGCTCCTGCCACCCACAGGCTGCTCCCCCTCCCCATCCTCCCCCTCCCCAGCTCCTGTTTGCATCACACACGTCCCAAGGGTGCTGGCACCACGGGGAGGGGAGCTGAGCCCAGCAGAGATGGTGTTAGTGGGGAAGAACAGCTCGGGGAACGCCGGCTGTGCTGGGAGCAGGAGCAGGGGCAGGCGCTGACCCTGCGAGGCTCCGCACACAATTCCCCGGCAAGGGCAGCGCTCTCTGCTCGCTGTCGGGAGGGCTCTGCAGGCACAGCCGAGGTGTGAACATCACCCTGACAGTGCCTCAGCCTCGGCACAGAGAGCACCTGCCTGCAGGAGCCCGGGGAGAGAGGTGGCTCAGAGCCCAGCTGCTGCCGGGGTGCTCAGCATCCCCAGGGTGCCTGAATTATGGAATCATGGAATATCCTGAGCTGGGAGGGACCCAAAGGATCACTGATCCAACCCCAGCCCTGCACAGACACCCCAACAATTCCTCCCTCTCCTGGAGTTCTGTGCCCATTCCCTGGGCACCTTGGGCACCTTCTGGGGGAAGAACCTTTTCCTAATATCCACCCTAAAGCTGCCTGACACAGCTCCAGCCATTCCCTGGCTCCTGTCCCTGGCCAGCAGAGGGAAGAGATCAGTACCTGCCCCCTGCTGCCTTGAAGACCCCTGAGGTCTCCCCTCAGTCTCCTCCAGCCCTCAACCTCAACAAAGCTCAGAGCCCTCCTGTGAGTGAGGTGAGGAAGGATTTGTTCAGGGAAAGGCCACGGGGTTATCTGGTGGCACAGGCAGGGTGACACCAACCAGCTCTTCCCAATCCTGGGCCAGCCCCTGTGCTGTGGAGGAGCTGATTTAAACAAAGCTGGGCTTTTCTGGGGCTGCTGGAGCGTGATGAGGGCTGGACTGTCAGATCTGCCTTGTTTTAAATAAATTCCACTGACGTTGTCTCTCCTGCCATGAATTATTAACGAATGCACACAGTGCCAGCAGCAAGGTCTGGGGCAGCACTGAGCAGGTGAGGCCCTGCCTGGGCCCCAGGTGTGAGGCACTGGAATTCCAGCATCCCTGGGAGCTGAGGTGTTGTCAGCACGGCTGCCACCTGGTCACGCCAGGGAAAGTCACCCTGTGTGCCCAGGGCACAGAAAACCCAAACTCCTGGCATCTCCACTCGTCCATCTGTGCCAACACACGCTGGGAGCAGGGACTGTTTTCCCACCTTGTGACAGTCCCAGGGACAGAGGCAGCTGGCTCTGCTCTGCTCCTGGAAATGCTGTGATGTCCTGGAGGTGCCCAGCACCTCTCTAGGTGGCTGAACAGATGGGACCATTGCTCTCCCTTCAGAAGACACTCCCAGTTAAGTTGGGACAAGAGGAATGGTGGGTGAGATGGGGACAGCTTTTCAGACAGGGACCAAGCCATGAGCCAATACCCAGAGGCAAATTATCACCTCCCCACACCCTCCCCTGGCTGATGACTTGAGAATTCACCAGAACATCCAAAAGATCCCCAAGGGAGAGCCTGATGGGAAGTGAACCATCAGCAAGGGGCAGGCAGCCAAGGCCAGCACTGGTGGGAGCTCCTGGAAGAATTGTGAGCCCTGGGTATGGACCTCAGCCACCCACACTGGGGGCTGCAGGTGAGAAATCACCAGGATAAAGGGCAAAATAAACCCAAGCAGCCTGAAGCCAGAGGAAAGAGAAGAGTTATGTGAATCCCTGCTGTGTGCAGCCCTGAGGAGGTGCTGGAAGCCCAGCACCCTACACAGATCATCTGGGCTCCCCTTCTCTGGTCACTCAGTGCAATGAGAAGGAAGGGGAAGGAGAACTGAGCAGAAAAAATAACATCCCATATTTTTTCCTCTCATAATTCAGTAGAACAACATCCACATTTCATCCTGGAAGGAGCTGCACTTTGGGGATTCTCGTGTCTGAGACCTAATTTGTAAAGTGCCCAGGGAACCCTGAGGGGAAAAAAGCATTATAGGATCATTATTAAAAGGGACACGTTATATTTCATGTCTCAGTTCCACACAAGTGGAAAAAAAAAGGCCAAGAGCAAACTCTGGGATCAGAGGACAAACCTGTGAAATGTAACACACATCCAGGAAGTGACAAACACAGGACATGGGGACTCTCCTGCTTTGCCACTGCTCAGCCACACCCCAGCAGTGACACAGAGTAAAGAGCAGCAAAAAGGGTTTTTTAATAAAAGCCACAATCCCCTCTCAGCTGTCCCCTGGGCTGTTTTACAAGTCTGGGGTGGATTCAGCTCTTACAGCATCAGAACACAAAACACAACCTGAGCACAGCCCACCCACGGGGCTGCCTGTGGTCCTGCTGGCTCCTCCACCTGCCACCACATAATTCAGACAAAACCAGATTTTCCTGAGCCTCTCAGCAGTGCTTCCACCAGCAGTGTCTCTGCACAGCCCAGGAAGCTCCTTGCAAGCCCTCAGCCATTTCCCAGGGGAATGAGTGCAGGAACCTGCTCCAGGTTGAGCATCACACCTGCCTGTGTCCCACCCATGGGGTGTGGGGTCACCCACAGAGAGGGTGTGGAGGGGAGGGGGCAGGAATGCAGACCCTGCTCAGCCACTTCTGGGGGAAGAAAAGACAGCCTGGAGCTCGGGCTGGGGCTGCTGCTGCAGCAGGGAACACTCAGCACCCCAGCACAGGGCAGACTGTGCCTCCCCACCCCAGATTCCTGACCTTGGGCACACCAGAACTGCAGGTGCAGGTTTCATGTGGAGCTCAGCATGGGCTGGACTTCCATGGAAACCTGATGGGTTTCCCCCAGTGCTGTTTCAAAATGAGTGCAACCCCCAGGGCCACCAGTCCTGCCCTTCCAATCACAGAACCATGGAATGGTTTGGGCTGGGAGGGACCTTAAAGCTCATCTTGTTCCATGGGCAGGGACTTTCCACCAGACCTGGTCTTCAGAGTGAAACAGAAGAGCTTTAGATGGGATATTGGCAAGGAATTCTTCCCTGTGAGGGTGGGGAGGCTTTGGCACAGATTCCCAGAGGAGCTGTGGCTGCTCCTGGATCCCTGAAGTGTCCAAGGCCAGGTTGGATGGGCTTGGAGCACCCTGGGACAGTGGAAGGTGCCCGTGGCAGGGGTGGGACTAGATGGGCTTTAAGGTCCCTTCCAACCCAAATCATTCCATGATTGTATGGACAACACTTGCCCAGTCCATAAAGCACCACAGCTATAGGAACCCACAAAAAATCACAAGAAACCATGACTGAATTCCTGGGAACAAGAGCAGTGCAAGCCTCATCCCTCAGGGTTTCAGAGGGCTGGGAAGGAGAGAACTTCCCCTGGGTGAAGAACTTTTCCCTGGGTGAGGAGGGCAGTACCTGTGTGCTGTTCTCATCCCCCTGGGCGTGGATGGTGTAGGATGCAGCCCCGTCCCTGAAGGTCTCGCTGGCGATGCGCACCTCCACGCCGGGCAGCGGGGTGCCCACGGAGCCTGCAGGGGAGAGCAGCATGGCAGCAGGGCCCAGCCTGCTGCTAATCACACAGTCAGGGGTGCTGAAGAGCAGCTGCTCGTCTGGCAATGGCATCTGCAGGCTGTGCTGGCACTGCAGAACTTCCTGTCCCTTTGGGGAGGCGTCGGTGCCACCGTGAGGGATGTCAGGATGGCAGTGCTGGGAATGCTCTGAACACAAACGTGTCTCCAGCCCTCAACAGTCTCTCTTGGCCACTCTTTGAAGACATCTGCACAGCTTCAGAGCTCAGGAATGAAGCTGTTTCATTTTTTATATTTTTCTTTTTAAAGAAAAAAGAGAAAGGCACCACAAAACCTACACAAAGCTGTGAAAAGAAAGCACAGCGATTACTCTGCTCCTCTACAGCCTGCACCTGACAGGGGAGGCAACAGCTTAACAGCTGAGAATTGCCAGGGATTATCCCAGTTTTAGGAGACATCAATACAATGGATAGAAAACATCACAGGAGAAAAGCAGGGATCAAAACCACCCATTCTTCCACAGGTCTCAATTTCAAAGCCAAAGGGCAAACACAGAGTCACAACCAGCACAGCTGAGCTCCAAGCTGTGTCTGTGACCCAGAGCTCCCCAAGCTGCAGCTTTCCCACCCCCTGCCTCAGTGCCTGTCCTTCCTGGGGAGCACCTGAAGGCTCAGCAGAGGGGGCAGTGTGACCTGTGAGCCTCATCCCCTGTGAGCAGGGAGAGGGACAGCAGCTCACAGCACCTGGGGCTCAGCAGGACTGGACAGGACTGAGTTTCAACTGGAGAAGGACTTTTCACAATACCTGGAGTGCCAGGACAAGGGGGAATGGCTTCCCACTGCCAGAGGGCAGGGTTGGATGGGATAATTGGGAGAAATCCTTTTCTGTGAGGGTGGGCAGGGCTGGCACAGGGGCCCAGAGAAGTTGTGGCTGCCCCTGGATCCCTGGAGGTGTCCAAGACCAGGTTGGATGGGGCTTGGAGCAGCCTGGGACAGTGAAAGGTGTCTCTGCTCATGGCAGGGGGGAGGGAACAAGATGAGCTTTGGGATCCATTCCAAACCAAACCATTCTGTGATTCTATAAATTGGTAACTCTGCTCTTTATTTAAAGGATGATCAATTTTTTCCCCTGAAGTGCCTCCAGCTGCTGCTTTCCAGCTCTGCCAGGATCACCTTGATACTGGGAATTCCCTGGAGCAGGGAGTGCAGGACCTGGAGCTCAGCCCTGCCTTCCTCTTGCATTTCAGGCATTTGGGTTGAAGTGGCATTTTCCCTGTGCTGATCTCATTGTCCTGTTGAAGCCCTGGAGATCTGCTATCCGTGACATCATGATTCTGTCTGCTACATTGGTCAGTTGCCATGGAAATGGATATGTCGTCGTAGCCCAGATTTATGGCATCCCTGCAGGATCAGCCAGGAGCAGATGGGCTATGAGGGAGTGAGATTTTATTGCGGTGAAACTACCCGAACAATTAGCAAATCTGGCTGGAAATAAACACAAAGCGACGTGGCAGCTCCGTGATCCGTGTCTGCTCCGCTCAGAATTGCCTCTGGCATTCTGGTCAGAGCACAGCCACGTCCTCCCCTCAGCACCAGCACCCCTGGGCTGCTCCCCCCTGCAGGGCAGACCCTGCTCAGAGACAGAGCTGCAGCAGGGGAAGGAGGGAGCCAGCAGTGCCCTGAGCTACCGTGTCGAGGCATTTATGGAATCACAGAATCACAGAAGTTGGATCCCACAAGGATCATCAAGTCCAGCTCCTGGCTCTGAACAGGACAACCCTAAAAATCACACCATATGTGTTATAAACAATCTTGCACCTGCTATGGCAGGCTCCAAGAGGCCTCAAAGCAAGTAACAAGTCGCAGAAAACACCCTCAGCGTTGCATGGGAGGTTACTGGAGCCACCTTCTAGACTTCTGTGGGAACAGTTTCTCCAGGGTGAAAAACACTGGGTGTGAGCAGACTCCAGCCTGCCCACAAAACACGGCATGGCTGTGGGCAGGCACCACAAAGCCAGTCCTGGAAAGCTCCTGGAGGGAGCAGAAACCAATGCAAGGAGCTGCCAGGGGCTCTCACAGCCTTGGAACCTCTCAGATCAAGGTCAGCCAGATGCCTTCCTGGGAGATGCTCTTCCCTGGATGCAAGCTGCTGAGCTGAGCATGGAGATGGGCAGTGATTGATGGGCAGCAGACTCCAGGATTAGTGCCCAGTGCTGGTCCCAGCCTTGGGAATGAGACACCAAAGATCAGCACAGCACTGACACATCTGAGGGGTGACATGTTCCCCACAGTGTTTCAGACCACAGCCCCACCAATTCCTCTCCTACTTGGCTAAAATAAAAGCAGCATGTAAAACAAGTCCCTGGTGGAGAGCTGCTTCCTTATGTTTCTGTCTGGAGAAGCTTTTCTGGTATTTAGGAAAAGTGACAAACTTGGAAATCAGCATCTGTAAAGGCTGAAAAAGCTCCTACCATTGATTAGAGCTCCACAAACCTGATAGGATTAATAGAATTTGTGCAAAAACAATGACAAGAGCTTCCCAGGCCCATGCACTTTGTCAAAATATACCCAGTGCCAACTCCACCAGGTCAGCAGGAATTTGGGCCCATTCCCAAAGGAACAGCCCCGCAGCTCCTGCCTTCACCAAGCCACAACTGGGGGGATCAGAAGGGCTGATCTGGCTTCCTCTTGTCCCCAGCCACAATCCTGAGGGGAAACTGGGGGGAAATCTCTGCTCCTTCCCCTCTGCACCCCTCCAATGTGCAGACTCCTGGATGCTGAGCAATGCTGGCACCTCGCCCGCGGCGTGGGGGGCTGCAGGCAGGAGGGGGTGACACCATTCTGCTTTCACCCCTTCTCCTCCGTTTGAAAAAGTTGTCAGCTCTTCCCAGATAAATGTAATTGGCCCCGTGCTCTGTGTCCTTTGGTATCTGGGCAGCTCGGTGCTGTTCTGTCCCGGGAGGATTGAGCAGGCCAACGATAAGGCACTCAAGGATCTCACTGTCAACAATACACGGAGTCCCCGCTGTAGCAGCTATTAGCTGCCTCTGATCTAAACCTCCAATTAAAGTGGTGATTAGGCCCAGTGAGGCATTCTCCGGCCATGAATTATTCATCTCCCTTCACAGTAACAGCACCAGGGGGGATTAGAATGAGAGCTAGTGAAAACAGAGGCATTTTAAGCAGGGTTTTAACCATATACAAGCAAACATTTATCTTTCAAATCTTTCATCTTTGCTGCTTCTGGAAATGAAGGCTCCCACACCCCCATCCCTGCCCTTCAGACCTGTGCTGTGGGTGGAGAGTGGGGACACACTGCTGGTGACATGGGCAGCATGGGCAGGGTCCAAGGACTCACCTTTCTCCTGCCACACCAAGTGCCTGGAAGAGGGCAAGGGGAGCCCCAGGATCTCTGCTCAGAGAATCACAGAATGGTTTGGAAGGGACCTTGAATTTCATTTCATTCCATGGGCAGGGACACATTTCACTGTCCCAGGCTGCCCCAAGCCCCATCCAGCCTGGCCTTGGACACTGCCAGGGATCCAGGAGCAGCCACAGCTGCTCTGGGCACCTGTGCCAGCCCTGCCCACCCTCACAGCCAAGAATTTCTTACTAATATCTAATCTAAACCTAAAGTTAATTGTGAAGTTATTCCCCTTTGTCCTGCCACTCCATATCTTTGTCCAAAATCCACTCCATTTTCCTTGCAGGCCCTTTCAGCCACTGGAAGGCCACAATTAGGTCACCCCAAAGCTTCCTCTTCTCCAGGCTGAACAATCCCAATTCTCCCAGCACTCAGAGGTGTTCCATCCCTCTGATCATCCTGGGGTCTCCTCTGGGCTCACTCCAACAGGTCAGTGCAGTAGAGAAGGACCTGTGTTGCTCCCACTCCTGGAAAATCCTCTGCTGGATGTCCCCTGTTCCCAGCCCACCATCAGCTGCCTCTGGGATCCCTGTGGTACCTGGTGACCTCCTGCCCAGCCTCTAACAGGGCACTAGATCAAAAGCTTTTTCACAGCTCCAGTAAATTATGCCTCAGCTTCACCCATCTGCTTCCCAGCTGACACTTCCTGAAATAAATTAATCAAGCCTATTCAATTATAGCCTCCTTTCTATACAGTTTCTTGCTGATCCCCACCTTTGTGAGACACTTCTCTCTCAGGGCTGCAGGAGCCCCTGGAAGGGGCTGGAGTGACAGTCCCCAGCCCCTCTGCTCTGGTTGCATGAGAGGATTTGTCTCCAGGTCCCCAGCAGAGCCCAGGATCCACAGGGATGATGCCACCAGCTCTGGGGCAGGAGCTGCCCTTCTGTGTGCCAGCCTCTGCATTGCCATGCTACTTTCAGTCTTATTCCTTTTCTCTTTCAGTCCCCTGGGAAATTTCTGGAGTCTCCACTCATTTTCCCTCATGAAAATCAATAAAAAGCAAATATAAGCAGGCCAGAGGGGCAGTGAAATGATCCCTGCCCTGTCAGCCTGGGGTGTGGGGCTCACACACAGCTCCAGCTCCTGCAGATGGGAGTCTTGTTTTTCCTGCCTGCTTCCCTCTGCTGCCTGCAGGGATGGGGCTGCTGGAGGAAGATAAAACTGGCTGAGGTGGGGTGAGGGAATGACAGCTACCCTGCAGAAGTAAAACAGAGTTTGTATTTCAAGCTGTTCTCAGGCTGAGGAGTCAACGAGGGGGAGTTTTGGCTTCTCCTCTCCCTGTGCCACCCCTGAGGGACCCAGCTCCTGCATCCCATGGGATTGGGGTGCTGTGGGAAGCTGTGACACCCAGGACCCCCCCTGGGGTAACAGCAGCTCCCCAGGAGGCTGCATATGGTGCCATGCCTGCACAGACAGCCTGTGGGGAGGCAGGTGGCACAGGGTGGGCACACAGATGGCCACGCTCCAACCACAGGGAGAGTGGGGGCATTTCACATTTGCAATGTCTCAGATCAATTTATTTCTAGGTTCCAGAAAGTACAGCTATGGAGAAGAATCACAAAATGTAGCTCAGAGGAGGGGGGGAAGACAAGGAGAAAACAGGCCCAGAGTGTACAGCAAGGTGTGACAGTTTTGAATTCCTGAAGAGGCAAGAAACAGGCACTAAAATAAGAGTGAGCAGACGTCCTATTTTAAGTGTTCAGCACTGATGGGTTGGACAAGCACTTCTGTGTGGAGAATCCTGTGTGACACCACCCAAAAATACAACTCCAGGCAGCAGGAGCTGAAGAAACACTCCTTCAATTCACTAAGATTTTGGAAGTGATAAAAGCATCAGTGTGGAGTGTGGTCAGCTCAGTGGGCACCACTGCCAGCTCTGCACACACAGCTTTGATCCCAGCAGCCACTTCCCACACATCCATTGTCCTGGCCAATTCCTCATTCCTAGCACGGCCTCTCCTCTGGGAATACCCCAAACCACATCCCAAAAAATGCCTCCAAGCAGTGGCACCTCTGGAGACTCCTACCTGGGACACGGACTCCGTGCAGAGGGTTGGACAGCGCCATCCCGATCTCAGTCATCCCATACCTCTCCAGCAAGGTGTGCCCTGTGATGCTCCTCCACTTCTCCAGGACAGGCACAGGCAGGGCTGCTGAGCCTGACACCATCAACCTGCACAGGGAAAGCCCAGCTAAGAGAGTATCCAAGGGCTCCTTTGCTCCAGGGAATTTGCAGCCTGATACAGTTCTATGTAAAACCTGCAGGCTCAAAATCCTTTTAAACAAAGATGTCCTTCACTTTCTCAGCCTGATATGGGGTTTAAGTTAATCAGGATAGCCTCTTAAAAGAGATCCTGGAGTGCAAGCAGGACAGTCCTCAGCCATGTGTTGCACATTATGAGCCCCTTCTGGCCTTCCCATGCAAGAGTGGCTCACAACTAAACAATGTCACCCTTGTTCCTGTCAAAGTGACACCAAAGCACAACCAGCACTGACAGAGGTGATGCTGAAAGGAAAACCTGGAGCATGCAGTGAGCCAGCAGCAGCCCCTGCCCACAGCTCACCCACCTGATGTTCTGCTGGCAAAAGGCATGCACGAAATCCTGCACCTGGGGCTGGGTGAAATGCTCGTCGTAATATTCCATCAGCTTGGCATAGATGGTGGGCACTGCCATGAACACATTGACACGGGGAGCTTCAGAGCTCAGCAGCTTCTTCCACACCTAGGAAGGAAGGGAACACACATGGATAAAAACTCACCTTTGCTATCTAAGATTTCTTGGAAGTACAGCTGGAAGCTGTTGTGTGCCCCTCATCCCTGTCCAAAACAAGTTCCCAACTTTCATCACACCCTTATTTCCCAAAGCACAACGTTCATCTCTCATCCCACCGGTGGATCCCCCACCCACCATCACTCATGAGGTGATGGAAATGGCATTTTTTACTCCTGTCATGTTACAGCCAAGAATTTGCCCACAAAGATGGAAGGTTGTGGCAGAATCAGTTCATTCCCTTGTCATGCACAGCTTCCCCAGTTTTCCAAAGCATGGGAGCTCTTCTTTGGAAAGACACAGCCCACACCTGATACACAATACACAGCTTGGAGCCATGGATTTCAACCTCTGAGGCAAAGCTGGGAAGAGGGAGATCAGGCACTGGGAGTGAGATTTCATGAGAATGGTGAGGTGCAGAGCTCTGTCCCTGGCGAGAGAATCGGAATCCACAGGTACAGCAGCTTTTTTGGAGGACCACTACCCCAACCACACTCTTCCTGAGTGGGAATAATGTTCTTCAGCTGCAACTCCTGCTGATCAGTGGGAAATACGGATGGGGGCAAATTCCAGCAGCCACTCTGCTGGGATGTGGACAAACACCTCTGCAATGCACAGCCAAGGGGTCAGAGCCATAAATGTCACACCTGAGCCCCTTCCTCGCACACCTCACCACTCTCCCTGCCAGGTAAGCTCTTCCCAAGGCAGGAGGGATCCAAAGCCATCAATAAATCAGAGCGCCGCCGTCCCTGCCCCGCCGGTGACAAACGCATCCCCTAACAGCTCCTGACACCGAGCGCTGCCTCGGCGCTCCCCGGGCACGCTCAGCTGCACACGAGGCAGCCAAGGCAGGGATTGATGGAAGCAGAGCCAGGGATTCTCCTTCATGCTGTCACTCTGCCCCTTCCCTCCGTTCTGCTCGCTCGGGCTCCGTCTCATCCCTTTCTCCTTGGCTGCTCCCCCCGCATCTCGCACTCCACTGCTCCAGAACAATCAGCTCCTGAAAAAAACCCTCCCAGCACAGGGGGTTGTTGGGAACAGAGCAGGACACGGCCACAGAGGCACCGTGCCACCCAGCAGGAGGGAGCTGACGCTGCCTCCCAGCCCAGGGATGCCCTCGGTGGGGATGCACAAGGTGCAAACCCCATGGACATGGGAGGTGGGACATGAGCACTGCAAGATCCCTGGGAAAGGAAAGGAAAGCACAGCTGGAATTGACTTTCTTCATGATGGGTGCTAAGTCCAGAGAGGGAACATTTCACTCCCTGCAGAGACCCACCTACCAGCCAGAATAGGTAAAATTGCATTTAGAGGGTCTAACCTCCCCCATGCTCCTCCCAGCCCCTTTTTCCCCCCAGTATCTTTCCCATTCCAGGCAGCAGGGTGGAGAAGGATCTCTCCAAAGCCAGGGCTGAATGGAGCTGCTCTCCTCAGCCTGTGCTCCTGAGAGTGCTGTGGCCAGGGAAGGACGTGTGATGGCAAGCAGGGATCAGGACTGTGCTGAGGGGATTGAAGGCAAACAGATGCTCAGGGGCTGTTCAGCCCTTGCTGTGTGATTTTGTTTTGCCTTCCCAAGCCCTGAGCAGCTGTGGGAACGCGGGCAGACTTCCAGTCTGGTCATGCAGCAGAGTTTTTGTCACGAGTTTGGAGCTGAAAAACCCCAAACCCATCTAAACAGAGCAAGTCTGTCTTGCACCCCAGAGTCCCCTGACCCCACGTGCTAGCTCAGCTCCTGCCTTAGATAAAATCCTCCCTCCTGCACTGCAGTTTTTCCATGTCAGTCCAGCTCACCCAGCAACAGCCCCTTCCTGAGGATAAGCAGCTGCCTTTGGATTTGTGCCACCAGCTGCTGGGGTGATCTGCTGACAGCCAAACCTCTCCACCTGCTCTGCTCCTGCTCAGCCAAATGTGGATCCTTCCCATGTGTTTTAGCAGGACTAAGCTGTGCTACAAAGCTGGCAGCTCCCAGTGCTCTGCAGAGCCCAAGCTGGCCAGAGGGCTTGGCACTGCCCAGCCAGCTGGAACAGCTATTCCTGGCTTCTAACTACAACTCCGGGCTTGGAGAGGAGGATCTGGGAAAGCCTCGTTACCTGGGACTAATCAATCAACCCCGTGCAAGGCGCCAGCTTTGTCCTGCAGCACCCAGCACCAGGCCTGGAACAGCTCAATCCATCCTCCCTGGGGTTATCCCACTGTCACTACAATAATTCCCTGTGCACAGGGGACTGGCAGCCCAATGTTCTGGGGTTTTTTTTGCTCATCTGATCCCTCCAAGTGCTTTTACAAAAGCATGGATTGAGGAAGCAAAGATGGCACTGCATGCCAGGCTCTGCAGAGAAGGGAAGCAGCAGCCTTCCCATGGAACATGCTCAGGAGATGGATCAACGTTCCTTCTAAGATAACCAAGAGCTAGAAACAAAAAGTTTCTCACTGCAAGAAAGCAAGAGTGGGAACAGCTTCCCACCAGCAATAACGGCAGCAAATGCTCTGGGTCAGGGCTGCCTGTGCCAGCAGAGAAGTGGGAGACCTAATGTTCCCAAAAGCCTTCCTGTCAGCATGACATTCCTGATTTTCCTCCCCTCCCACTGCTCAAAAGCATATCATGAGCTGGCCAGTGGGATTTTGCCATCATTAAATGAAAAGAAAAGGAGAAAGTGACACCAGTGGGTGCAAAACAAGCGCAGCAAGGCACAGCTGGGAGATTTTTCCCACGTAGTTTTCCCAGCACACAGATGGTGAATGAGGATGGAGGAAAATACAAGCGGCTCCAAGGGGCAGCCAGTCCATACAGCAACCTTCCCAACCAGTCTCCAGACCTGCTAAGGTCATCTGAAGGAAGAGATGTGAGGAGAGAGGAGGAAAGGCAACAACTTTTCCCTTTAGAGAGGGAGATGTGCAATGCCATGAATCACTCAGAAACACCAAATCCAATACCTGGGCATCTTCTCATGCAAAAGGAGAAGAGAAAGTGGCAAACCCAGTTATGTGCTAAACCATGTAAGATTTTGGCTGATAGAAGATTCTCCAAACCAGCCAGAAGCCATAAATGAAGCAAACATCAGCATGGATTTTTCCATCAGGCCACAAAAGGCTCACAGCCAGCCCGTGGTGCAGCCTCTATTGACAGACACAACAGCTCCTCTCTTCTAGAAAATTATTGAGCCATTTTCAGTTGTAATTGAATCTTTTCAAACCTTTTCAAAACTAACAATGCCTCTAATGCAAGGTTAACTCAGCCCTTTATCTCCCTCTCGCTCGGGAGATGGGTCTGTGCTGAGCACTGACTGCTGCCATGTGGGAAGCACCATCGAGGAAAAGGGATGCCGGTGATTTTTGGAATGTCTGTGGGAGCAACAGGGCCAAACCAGCTGCTTGTTTGGTGAGATCCCGTGCCAAACACAAGGGTGGGAAGCTCCTGTAACTCAACAGCAGCAGGGAAGGGACTGCAGGACCACGCACACACATCCAGCACCAAATTATCCCAAAAAAAGCAGATGGGAGATAGGAGAGCACCAAGGGGAGCTCTGCTCTCTCCCAAGGACTGAGCCTCCAACACTTCACGACCAATATGCAGAGAGAGAGAAACATTCTTCTCTTCAAAGAGAAATCAGGCCCTCGGTGGCTTCGTCTCATGTTTGTTATAACCCCAAACTGTTTGCGCTCTGTGCGACTCTGGTTTTAATCATTTATTCATCAGCACTGTTTGATGGCCCCTCTGCATTCCAGGCTGAAGCTTTTAAACCCTTCCTATGCTGGAGGCATACTGAAAGGAGCAAGTGCTTTCCCTGGGACCTGGAAATATAAGTAAATATGACAGGTTCTGGTTCCATTTTTTATATTTCCCCACACACATCAAAAGCCATTACTTGGGAACAGATGCTGAGGACAGACGGCAGATCTGGGGAGAGGGGAAAGAAAACCTCTAACTTTTTAAAGCCAGGTCTGTGAGAAGTGATCAAACATAATCCATTCACTAGTGACCTGCTCCTCCCTCCACCGACTCCTCTTTGAGTCTGAAATAAAATTACTCCTCTGAAGCCTCCCATTAACAGATGAAAAGAACTTTCAGCCTCTCTCCAGCTGAAACTGGATGGGGGCCGCGATCCCCAGCGTGCCTGGATATTGGAGCTCAGGCTCCTCTGCTTGGATTTGCTTTTCCTTTCAAAATAAACCAAAAGAGCTGCCCAGAGTGATGTCTGCAGAAGTGACAGATCCAGGGGAGAGGTTCAGTGCAGCGCACGCTTCTCCTTCCCGCAGGCAACAGCGACTGCTGAGCCCTGGGTCCCCCTGGGCAGCCCAGCCAAGGCAGCAGCCCCAGCACCCAGCCCAGCCTGGCTCACACACAAACACCAGTGACAAGGACAAAGTTTGCTCCCAGATACAGCACTGGCTTTCCTGGCCTTCAGGAATTCAGGGCTGTGAGCACACGATGAAGCAGTGCCCTGGAGCAACACATCCCACTCGTCCTGTGCCAGGTCTGCAGCTCCCTCCTACCACAGGGAAAGCTGCTACGGGGGACAGAACGTCAGGGAAAGCTTGTCCTGAATCACACACCACCTCTGGGCACACAGCATTCCTACTTCCCTAGAAAGAAGAGTCCAGACAAGACGGTTTTGATGGCTTTGAGTGTGACATTGTAAAACAGGGCATGGCTTTCAGAGGGCTTGATCCTCGGAGCACCTTAAATCAGACACACAGCGAGGCTGGCACTGAAACAGCAGCTCCTGGAACTGCAGGGCAGCAAATCTGCATCCTGGCATATTTATCATGGAAGGGGTTGCAGGGCACAGCCAGGGCTGTCAGTGCACAGGCAGCACATCACAGCTCAAACCTGCCCAGCAGAGCCGAGCGGGCAGCACACGCCTCAGCTGGGTCACCCCCAGTGCAGATTTCCATCAGCTTCCCCCAGGTCTCCTCCTTCAGGTTTTTCAGCACTCTGATTTCCCACTCTGCACAAGAGGCTGGAAGAACTCCCAGGATCTGCTCTAGTGAGAGCTGACAGGGAACCTTTAGCCATTAGAACATCCTCCCCTTGAGGCAGGATCAGGGTGTCCAAGGCAAAGACAAGCTCTTCCTGTTGTTCAAGCCCAAAATGGATCCTCTTTGCCCAAAATCCACTGCAGAGGATCCTGTAAACCACACACAAATTGCTCCAAAATGTCCAAGGAGTGTCTGGTCTGGCATGGGGACATCAATGTGTGACTGTCACAGCAAGCACAGGGGACACACAGGTCTGTCTCTCCAGACCCAGTGACATTTCCATGCAGCAACACTCACACCACAGGCTGTGCCTGAAATGATCCAGGGAGGGAGATGGAGGGAGGGAATCACCAGGAATGGATGCTCCAGAGGGTGCCTGGTGCAAGCCCTGATGCTCTGAGCCTTCTGAAAGACCTGGCCAGGAGGGGAAGGCTCACCCTGCACTCCTTCCTTAACAGACACATTCACCTCTTCTCTGGCCACCAAAGTGCACAAAATTTCTACAAACACAGCACCTTTAAAATCCCTACCCCTGGAAAAGAAATTCCTGCTGCAGCATCTGGGACAGGTCAGCAGCAGCTGAGAAATGCAAACAGGAGCAGAGCAGCTGGAAGAGTAAACTCAGCTTGGGAGCAGGTGATGGAGGGAGGAGCAGGGATGCTGAGGCTGCAGCTTGCTCTGGCTCCTCAGGAGCTTTCTGCCCTCCCACTTCTCACCCTTACAAACCAATAAAACAAGAACCCAGTAAGATCACAGCCAGCCATGCCCCACACAGCTGCTGGCAGAACACCCCTGGGGCTCACTGCTGCTCTCCTTCCTGCTCCACACCCACCTGTGCTGAAAAGTGTCCCCCAGAGCCATCCCTGCCATCCCCACAGACAGGAGCACTGGATGGGCTCCCTGTGAGGACACTGCACCCCAAGGAGCACGAGCACCAGAGGACTCAGCACCTCATGTATGAGCTGACTAATTCTGGAAACTAAGGGTCCATTTATTAATAAATGATTAATAGATGCAGCCATATTTTTTAATAACTTGCAATAAAAAAATGCTACGAAGAGCTTAAGCAAGACAGTGTTAACAGATGGTGCTATAAAGTGAATTATAACATGTACAGTAGCTAGTGCAGCGTAATGGATGTCCTCATTTAATAAAAAGAATCTGATTTTATGCAGCAACTTTCACGCTTGAGGCACCTCAGCACACTTTAATGAGTCCTCCTGGCCTCAGCAGTAGCCACAGACATCAGGTGCTGTTTTAGTGAGAGGAAGGATGTTGGTCAGGACACTGGGGCCACTCCACAGTCCTGATTTTTAACCTTTCCTTGGACAGCTCCCAAAACCAGATGTGAAGGTCTGAAAGCTGCCACCTCCCACCCCTGCACGGCGGGGAACGACAAGCGAGCCGTGCTCTGGGGCTGGGAACGTCTTCTCAGTGGGAAAAAAAAAAAAGAGCATTATTCCCACCACCAAAACCAGACTGCCATCTGTATCCACGACTATAAGGCACGCTGCAAATTATGTAATTTAATAAACACTGTAATAATAAAGTATTTATTTTGTATAATGAAGTGTTAGTGATTAGAAACCAAACACACATCGGGCGTGCTGCTGCGGTTTCTCTTGAACCTTTGCCAGTATCACTCAAGGCTAAATATGTCTGCAGCAGGTTCAGAGTAAGTTCCTTGCCTTGTTTTGATCAGCCTGTCAAGTGTTTTAGCTGCCAGTCGAGTTTCTTTATATCACACTATAATTGGCTGCTTTCTCAAGGTGCAGCCAAGGAAAAAAAGCACACGGCAAAACTCGGGCTCCTTTGGCAAAATCCTCCACTGCTGCTTTGCTGCAAGCTGATTTCAGTAGCAAAGGGCACTTTGTAAACAGCTGGTGAAAATAGAGTGGAACTGAAAGGCAGCTTGCAATAAACTCCAGGAGAAAGCCTTATTTACCCTCCCTTGCTCGCTTTGGAGTGTCGATCAAACCACTTGCAGCTCCCAGGGGAGGCCCTCGGGAAAAAAACGGGAATAAAAGAAAGCAGAGAAGCAAATGCCGCCCTCCAGGGCCCCCCGTGCACCTGAGAGCCCCGCCCGAGCTCTGCCCTCCCTGCCCAAGGTCAGGGTCAAGCGGCCACTCCCGGTCTGTCCCCGCGTGTCCCCGGTGTCACATCTGGGCAGAGCTTTGATCAGGAGAGGGTCCCGCTCCCCCGACCCCATCCCTCAACGTCAGCTCATTGATTCGCACATGTCGGGAGCGAGCAGAGGAGAACGGGAGGGTACCAGGGAGCATCAATCACGGTGGCACAGGACGTGGAGCACCGCGCCCTCCAGAGGCTCCGCTCCAGCCTCTCAGTGCCGGCCCCGCCTCTCAGCGGCACCTCCAGGGCTGCTCCAGCACAGCCCCGCTGCACCCCGAGCCCCTGGGCTCACCCTAATGACAGCAATCTTTGGGTGAGAGCACAGCCATGGCAGCCAGGGACCTTCCTGCCTTCCACCACAGCATCCTACCAATTTATTCTGGAAGTGCAGAGCTGCCCCGCTGGGATTCTGGGGCTGTCCCCCCAAAAAGGGGCAGTGCTCAGGTGTCAGAGCCATCCTGGCAGAAAAAGGAAGTGTGCATTTTCTGTGGCTGCTGCTCTGAGAAGCAGAAATGAGCTGTGAAGAATCACCCGGCCCTGTGGCTGCTCCTGCTGGAGCTGGGCCCGCCCTCACCTGGCAGCAGCACAGCCAGAGCTTCCAGGTGCATCCACACCTGTGCACTTTGTCCTTTCCAAGGGACAAGCCTTCCCAGCACGTGCATAAACTGACAGGGAGAGCAGGAGCACAGGCTCCTTTGGCTTTCCCAGGGAACTCTGCAGTGCCAACAGCACCCTTTCTGCACCTGAAAACCCAACTGTCCCTGAACTGTGACACTGCAGACACCACCAGGACACTGGGACATCTGGATGGATGGTGCTGCATCTCAGGGGCTGGGAAATGTAGAACCTGTTCCACCTTTACTGCTGCCTGTCCCTTTCCTTCTTCTCTTTCCACCGAGTTCACTGCTGCAGGGAACAAAGGAGAAGCAGAACACTGGCACTGGTGTTTCCTGGCTCAGAGAGAAAACAACATTATAAGAGCATTTATTTCACTAAGGTTTCCCCCCTGCCACTTTTCCTAAAAGCTGCAAGGAGGTCTGGATCTGCAAACTCTCACACCACTGAGTCCAACCCAACAGCTCTGTTAACTCTTGTTTTTCCATGGAGGAAGAGACATCTTTCCATGTGAGGAAAAGCAGGATTTCCCTTACCTGGGCTGCACAAAACTCAAAGGCTGTGTTCTGTCATGTAATGCAATATAAAGCACTAAGGATGTAGGACTAGAAGGGGAAAATTTGGGAGGGGCTGCCCAGGGAGGTGGTGGAGCCCCTACCCCTGGAAATGTCCAAGGAATGGCTGGACATGGCCCTCAGTGCTCTGGGCTGGGTGACAAAGTGGAGATTGGTCACAGGGTGGACATGGTGAGCTCGGAGGTCTTTTCCAGCCTCAGTGTTTTGGGGATTTGGGGAAATGCAAGTCAGTAAAAAATTCAGCAAGAAGCACACCACTAACATACAAGAGAAAAACCAGCATTTCCACCTTTCCTGGCAGTAAAAAAGAAAAAATTCACAACCCTGATTCTGGATGGAAATGCTCTTGGTGAGCACACAGGGCTGGGAGGGGCAGTGCAGCATCCCCACTCCAACATCACACACGAGCTGCACCCTCTGCAAGAGCACATTTACCTCAGACTGAGCACCCAACCAACACACACAGGCTAAAGGGGCTGGAATTCTTCAGGAATTCCTCCCCAGAGCTGCTCTGAGTGCAGTGCCTGGGGTCCTGCTGCTGGATGTCCCCCTGGGCTCACCGTGTCCGCGCTGAATTCCGGGAACATGACGCACGTGGCTCCCACCCACAGCGGGCACAGCAGCTTGTTGATCACCCCGTGGACGTGGTGCAGGGGCAGCACGTGCAGGATCACATCCTCCTTCTTCCACTCCCACTTCTCAACCAGCCCCGTGGTCTGCAGAAGAAAACAAACAGCACAGCCTTAGGGCAGGAGGGAGGATTATCCCAAGGTTTTCCCAAATTGCCTGGCAGGAATTCCAAGCCTGCCTGGGCACAAAATCTTTTCTTTAGGATCAGTGTGGGAAAAATTCTCACCACACCAGCAGAACACAAGAGGAACACCTTCAGCATCCTGTCAGGAAATGTCTTTGAATCAGCAAAGCCTTTTCTTGTTACTGAGAAGTATCAACAATGATTTTAAGTAGGACACACAGAAATATTAATCTGCTGCTGCACATGCAGATTTGGCAGAAATAGTAATCAAAAAGCTAATTTTCCCAGAATTCTGTTGCCATAGTTAGGACACTGATGACATCAGGCTTTTAGCACCTGTAGGGGATAATCAGTAGGAGCAGGAAATCGCTGATAAACAGAAAGCAGGTTTCATGTTAGTAAAAATTATGGGAGTATCAAGCTTCCAAAACACTCTGCTCTGAAGGGATAATTATCTGAAGGGATAATTATCAGGTTTCTGGGTCAACAATGCCCTTCAGAGCCCAGTGCTGGCAACTGCAAAGCTTATTTCCAGCCACCTAAAAATAAGAAAAGCATCTGAACAGTGGAATTTGGTCGTGTCTCTCACAACCCTCTTCCACAGGGCAGGGAGCAGCTTTTGGGCTTCCTGCAGGACAGCACAAAGGATGGGGACTGCTCAGGCCACCCCCCCAAATAATCAGCATGTTTGTGAGGGAACAGATTCTTTGCCCAATATAGCCAAGCCCTGGCTCCATCCATCAAGGCTTTCATTCCTGCTGGGACACTGCAGGATCTGAGCACCCAGAGCAGCAGCAGCTCTCGGAGGCATCCCTGCATTCCCTGCCCTCCTTCCCTAATGGCAGCAGCCTGGCAGTTGCAGGAGCTGATAACCAAGTGGTGAGCTAGTCAGCAGGCTTATTCAAACTTTTAATTCCTTTTGGCTCTGAGAGCTAATGGATTTTTTTGCCTTGGGGATACAGAGCTGAATAATGCACAGGCTTCACACAGCACTGGGCTGGGCTAAGACATTTTCCAATTAGGAGGAAAGATTCTCCCCTAGTCAGAGGGTAGAAAAGCAAACTGCAAAGAAATCAGGTTTTTTACAACAGGTTTCATCCCTTCTGCTTTCCAGGAAAGCAGGGAGGAGAATCCACCTGCCTCAGGATGCAGCTGCAGCATGAACAGGCCAAGGTTTGGAGCCTCACACACTGCTGTGTGCTCACCTTGCAAAGGTGGAGGAATCCCGAGCTGCAGCCCCACAGCTCTGCAGGAATCTGGCAGTGGAAAGGTGTTTGCAACCCCAAATCCCCTCCACATTCCAAGACTTTGTGCTCTGTCCTGAGCTTGGCAGGGGGGCAGCAGCACTCACCACAGCCTGCACGTTCTCGTGGGTGCTGAGGACACCCTTGGGCCTCCCCGTGGTCCCGCTGGTGTAGATGATCATGGCTCCTCTGTCCTTCCACGAGGAACAGCTTGGCAAGGGCCCCTCCTCCGTGGCTGCAGATCCATCACCTCCAGAGCTGGGAAGTGGCAGCACTGGGACTCCCAGTTTCTCAGCACTGGGGGTTATTTTCCCCAGGAACTCCTCGGCTGCGATGAGCAGGGCGCTCTGGGAGTCCTGGATCACGTACTCCAGCTCGGGCACCGGGTGCTTCCTGTACAGGGGCACCGCGATGCCCCCGCTCATCCACGCAGCCCACTGGGCCACCACGTAGGAGGCATCATTGGGGCACAGGAAGGAGATCCTCTCTTCCTTCAGGTCCCTGCTGGGACACTGCAGGACCCTGCAGATCTCCCGGGACAGGCGGAGGCTCCGGCCGAGCAGGTCCCTGTACGTGTGCTCCCCGTTCCGGTCAACGATGGCCACTTTGTCCCCAAAAGCCAGAGCTCTGGTGAACACGGGGGTGATGTCACTGCTGCAGGTGGCCCAGGCCGTGTGCAGAGCCCTGTGGGGACAGCCAGCCCTCTTCCCATGCCATGTGCAGCGGGACAGGTCCCGCAGGAGGCAGCGGAGGGGCCGGCACAGCTGGGGGAAGAGCAGGGGGAGCAGCATCCTGCCAGCACTGAGGTGATTCTGCAGAAAGCAATGATGGGAGCAGGTCAGGGATTGCCCAGGGGGTTATTCCCACCCAGGGAAAGTGGCAGCCCTCATTTGAATAATATCCACTCTATTATTTATGTCCCTGCCTCAGAGTGCCACACCCTGGGCAGCCCGAGGATCCCTGCGTTCTGCCACAATGGAACAAGGAACAGAGTCCCTTCCCTCACAGCCTCCAGTCCCCAACATCCAGCTGATTTAAATGAGGAACCAGTTTTCACAGAATCCCAGAGTGGTTTAGGTTGGAAGGGACCTCAAAGTCCATCCAGCTCCACCCCTGCCACAGGCAGGGACACCCTCCAGTGTCCCAGGCTGCTGGCAGGCAGGGGGTGAAGTGAGATGGGCTTTAAGGTCCTTCCCAAGCCAAAGCATTCCACGATTCTGTGAAGAATCCTAAGCCCTCTGCACAGCCTGGAGCAGCCTCTCCACACTGCAGCAGGGAGCAGAGAGGAGAGGACAGGGCTGTGGCAGGAGAGAGAGGGGTTTGCTGCACAGAATCCAATCAGCACCAGAACATCCCCAGAGGGATTCCATGACAAGAGGAAGCAGCCAAAGGATGACAAGCTCTCACTCTCTGAGAGTGTCCGTGACACTTCCTTGATGCTGGCAATAACAACCTGATTTTTCCCATTTTTTTTGATAAATGCCTATTAGTGGAGCAGCTCAGCTCCAAGAGCCTCCCAGCCCAGCTTCCCACTGTGGGGATGAGCTGGAACAAAGGGGATCCAGCCCAGCAAGAGCTGGCCAGGGCTGCCCCCAGCTCAGGCTGCACAGGAGTTTATTTCCCGTGAGCCCTGCGGTCTCTGCCCTCCTCCTTCAGAGCATTTCCCCACCCAGACACTGGCCCTGCTCAGATCTTCTTTTGCAAATCAACCTCAATTTCTGCTTCTGCAAAACAAGCTTGTGATTTAGAGTGGAAACATGTGGGGGAGCAGAGGCTTCAGCCCCAGAGCAGGGTGAGCGTGGGAACTCCTGACATTTGCCACCAGCATGGAAAAAAACAAAGCAGCTCAAGGCAGAGCTCGTGTGACGTCTTTGCATTGCTCTGGAGAGACTCAAATGTAAAATCCTGACCTAATGCACACCCTAAACTGAACCTGTGGCCATGGCAAATTGTCAATGCTCTGAGCATTAAGAGGGGTGTGACCTGGAAGCTGTGTTTGCTCAGGATCCGTGTGGCTGATGCTCTCAGTGCTCTCACTGCTCCTCCTGCTCTTTCCAAAAATCGAATTACCCCATTGCCACCAGTCTGTGTTTAATGGAGCAATTAACAGCAGCACTTTCAGCCAGCCTGGGAATGCTGGTTTCAGAGAGATGGGGTGATGGTGTGTGCAGGCACTTGGGGCAGGGATGTAAATCCAGGGCTGTTTTCCATCCCCTCCCGTTGCTCAGGGATTCCTGCTGCCACAAACTCCTGCACAGCACACCTGGAAACAAAGTTTGTCCCTAGAGCCCACAGGAAGGTGGGGGGAGTGCAGAGATGTGGCTCTGCTGCCTTAGAAGGGAAGGGTCAAAGCCCCCTGGAAGGGAAAATCCAAGCCCTCCTCTTCCTCCCAAGGCTGAAGATTGCAAAGCAGTTGGAGAGCTCTCCCCAGCTCCCAGCACAAGAAAACCAGTGCAAACTGGGAGCTGCCCAGCCCTGTGCTCTTTGCACCCCTCTGCAAGCTCTGAGCATAAAGGGCAAAAAATGCATTCCCTGGAGTAAAATGACCCTTGGAGTTACTGTGAGCTGTTCCAAAGTGAATTATTATAGGAATAATCATTGTTCCAGCTGTGACCGTGGAACTGCCAGTGCGAGTCTGACCTGCAGGATTCCACCCTGTCCTCATCTATAGGCACGGGAATACAAAGGGATTCCTGGCTGTTTCTACAACAGAGATAAAAAATACTTTATTCTTAGAAAATCATAAAAAAATTCTTTATTCTTAGAAAATAAAAAAGTAACTAAAGAGACTTGGAACAGGCATCAAGCAATGTCTCAGATGCTGACTGTTCTGTGCTGCTCACAAAACAAAAAATAGGGAAAGGTTTGGATTGGAAAGGACCTTAAAGCCCATCCAGTGCCCCTTCCACTGTCCCAGGTTTCTCCAAGCCCCAGTGTCCAGCCTGGCTTGGACTCTCCCAGGGATCCAGGGGCAGCCCCAGCTTCCCTGGGCAGCCAGCGCCAGGGCCTCCCCGCTCTCACAGGGCTTCATTCTTCTCTCATTCCGGAGCGGATTCCCACCCTCCAGCTCTCTGCCCGCAGCCTACTCACGGCGCATCCCAGAGCAGGAATAACAAGAAACCTCTCCCCGCGATTCCCGAGGAACGGCAGTGCCCCCGCCGCAGGCCCCGCATCCAGCGGGTCCCGCCGGGAAGGAGGGCCCGGACCGAGCGCACCGGGCCGAGAGCGGCCGGTCCCGGCTCGCCCCGGCTTTGGGACACCTTGGGGCCATCCCGGGCAGTCCCAGCCCCGGGCCCGTCCCGGCCCCGCCGCCTCCCGCAGCCCCGCGGGGCCTCACCTGCGGCCGGGGGACCGCTCCTGCCGCGCACAGCTCCGGCGGGAACGCGGCGCCGCGACCCGAACGTTCCGCGCACCAACGTTCCGCCTCCCGCACCGGGTTTGTGGGGATTCGGCCCCAAAACGTTCACGAGGGGCGGGGTGAGGGCACCGCGGGGCTGAGTGTCCCTGTAGCCCCCCGGAGTGTCACCGGTGTCATCGGATGTCGTGGCGGGCGTGGGTGACGACACGGTGCTCCATCTCTGCCCCGCGGGTCCTGGGGCCATGGGCCTGGTCTGCAGGATTTTGGGATTTGGGCAGGGCTCAGGGGTGGCCTGGGCTCGTGGAACCCACACAGAGATCCCTGAGATGCACAGAGATCCCAGAGATGCACAGAGCTCCTGGGGACACACAGACACCTTAGGGACACACAGACATCTTGGGGACATACAGACACCAAGGGACACACAGACATCTTGGGGACATACAGACACCAAGGGACACACAGACATCTTGGGGACACACAGACATCTTGGGGACACACAGACCTCTTGGGGACACACAGACACCCTGGGGACACACGGACACCCTGGGGACACACAGAGGGCCCTGCGGTGGCACACGGCACGTCCCCCAGGCCCCGCTCCCGTGCTGGTGCCGTGTTTTTGCGGCTGTGCGCGCTGGGCCGTGAAGCGGCACGGCCGGGGTGACCCCCACCCACCTCCCCAGGTGTGTTTCCATCAGGGCTGCAGCCCGTGGGGTGCAGCGGGCTGGGAGCGGAAACGGGGCCGGGATCCCAGCGCTGGCAGGGACAGCACCCAAGGCTCCTGCACAGCCCTGATACCGGAGTGCCATGGCACAGCTCCCTCATGGCACAGCTCCCTCATGGCACAGCTCTCCATGGCGCCACTCCCTCCTCATGGCACAGCTCTCCATGGCACAGCTCTCCATGCACAGCTCTCCATGGCACAGCTCTCCATGGCACCGCTCCCTCCTCATGGTACAACTCTCCATGGCACTGCTCCCTCATGGCACAGCTCTCCATGCACAGCTCTCCATGGCACAGCTCTCCATGGCACAGCTCCCTCATGGTACAGCTCTCCATGGCACCTCTCCCTCATGGCACAGCTCTCCATGGCACTGCTCTCCATGACACCGCTCTCCATGGCACAGCTCTCCATGGCACAGCTCTCCATGGCACCGCTCCCTCCTCATGGTACAACTCTCCATGGCACAGCTCTCCATGGCACAGCTCTCCATGGCACAGCTCTCCATGGCACAGCTCCCTCATGGTACAGCTCTCCATGGCACCTCTCCCTCATGGCACAGCTCTCCATGGCACAGCTCTCCATGCACAGCTCTCCATGGCACAGCTCTCCATGGCACAGCTCTCCATGGCACCACTCCCTCATCATGGCACAGCTCTCCATGGCACAACTCTCCATGCACAGCTCCTTTGCTCTGTTGCACAGTTCCCCTTGGCACAACTCTTGCACAGTTCCCGTCACACGGCTCCCCAGCGGATGCACTGCACAGCTGCCTCGCTATTTTTCAGGGTTTCCTCTCGGTCACTTGGTTGCCTCCTCATTTCATGGCTCCTCATTCATCTCTCATGTCCCCACGGCACATATCCCTCCGTGTCTCTCAGCTATGGCAGAGCTCCGTCCCCATGGCGTGGCTCTGTCCCCATTTTCTCCCCACTGCACACTTCCCCATCACACAGCCCCTTCCCCAGTTACTCCCCATCACACAGCTCCAGTTCCTCTCCATCACACAGCTCCAGTTCCTCCCCATCACACAGCTCCAGTTCCTCCCCATCACACAGCTCCAGTTCCTCCCCATCACACAACTCCAGTTCCTCTCCATCACACAGCTCCAGTTCCTCCCCATCACACAGCTCCAGTTCCTCCCCATCACACAGCTCCAGTTCCTCCCCATCACACAGCTCCAGTTCCTCCCCATCACACAGCTCCTCCCCCAGTTCCCCCCATCCCTCGGCTCTGTCCTCACCCTGCAGCTCTCACACCCTTCCCATTTTACACCCCACTCACTCCCCATCACCCTCCTGCCCTGTGCAGAGCTGCTGCAGGAGGCTCCCCACACTCCCTGCAGTTCCAGGTTGGCCTCAGCGCCAGCAGGTGCCACCTCCCTGCAGCACCCAGCCTGGCCCTGCCATCCCCAGTGTCATTTTCCACACTCCCCATCTGCCACCATCCTCCCCCAGTCCCCACACGGGGTGTGTGCCCATGGGGGGGTCTTGATGCCTTAAGTTTTAAGTTTTTCAGTTCTGCTTGGGTGTGCTTTTCTGTTGTGCTTGGGTGGTGAAGACAAAACATCCTATTCCAGCTCACGGGACTCAAGGACAATTTCTTCAATCTTCAGGCCCTAAGCATAAACAAGTGAAAAGAGGAGGGCAGGCAAACAAGCAAGGAGGATGAAACTTCACGATTTGAGGCTATTATTTGGACAGCTGACTCTCACATAAAAATGTGAGATCTCATGACCAAGCCCTCTTTTGTTTCCATCTTGGAGCTATTCAGGCAGGGGTCACCGGTACTTTGAAGGCCCCTCAATAAATATCCATTTTATTCCTCTTAACTCTGCCTAACCTCTGTTCCAGCTCCTCTAGGCATCAGTCTGTGGTGCCAGCAAGGTGCCAACACCCCCGTGATGGTGCAGGGACTGGCAGGGACAGCGTGAGGACAGAGCCGGGACACCCAAGGATGTGCCAGAGCTGCCCCTCCAGTGCATGCAGGGACCCTGCCCCGTGGGGGTGACCCCGTGGGGGTGACCCCGTGGGGGTGACAGGGCTGTCCCCCCCGATGGTGGCAGGCGGCAGGGCCAGCTGGCCGCGTGCACAGCAGATGTCACCCCAGCCACCCTCTGTCCCTCCGGCCCCCGGCACCTGGTGCCCAGCAGCCATCTGGAGCCGGCCACATCCCCGGGGACGATGCTCAGCCGGGGCCACCGCCGGCCACCCCGGGACTGTGGGGCCACACGCTGCTCCCCGGGCCGGGAGGGAGAGAGGGAGGGAAGGAGCTGCTCCCCCACTGCAGGGAGGGGTCAGTCCAGATGTGCCCTCACAGCTGGGAGTGGAAACTGAGACCTGGGTGCACCCACAGACCCCTGCCTCGGCTGCTGCCATTGTCCCCAGGGCACGGGGATGTCCCCAGGCTGTCACCACGTGTTCTCAGGTCCCTCCCGGGTGGGTGTGAGCCCCACAGCCCGCGCTGGCAGGAGTGTTTTCTGCTCACCCTCCCCCCCTTGCTCAGCTCGGTGATTAATTATGCATCCAGCAGAAAGCTTTTATTGCACTGGAGTTTACTTGTGGTACATCCGTATTTATTAAAGAAAAAAAAAAAAGGAAAGTAATTACTGGGGTGGTGTAAACACCACAAACACTGCTGGGCTGTGGCAATGCTCAGGGTGATGGTGAGTTCATCCCAGGGCTGCGTGGTGGGATGGGATGGGATGGGATGGGATGGGATGGGATGGGATGGGATGGGATGGAATGGGATGGGATGGGATGGGATGGGATGGGATGGGATGGGATGGGATGGGATGGGATGCGATGGGATGGGATGGGATGGGATGGGATGGGATGGGATGGGATGGGATGGGATGGGGCACTGGCAGCTTCCACTGTGGCGCTGCTGGGAGTGAGGATGCAGCACAGCAAGGTGGGAGCCTGTCCATCCCCACGGGGACACCCCAAAACCACAGCAAGTGTGTCCCTATCCCCATCCTGCCCCAGCCCAAGCAGGGACAGAGCCAGGGCAGTGCCGGGGTCCCCGGTGGCTGTTCAGCAGGATGTTGTAAACAAGAGGCAGTGAAATGTTTGATCTCCATCCATCTGCTGGCCCCTAATCCCCCACCCGAGGCCCTCGTGCCTCACCACCTCCCAGCCTCCCTAAGCTGCTCCCCACCAGGCAGCAGAAGGTCAGCAGGACCTGCTGGCCCTGTGCCCCTGGCACCACCTCGAGGCTGCCAGGGCTGTATGGTGGCAGAAAGCAGATTGAGCGTCCCCATTTTGGGGTTTAACCCTGTGCTGCTGTGGGATGGCACGAGGCAGGGGCAAGGTCTCCCTCTTTCTCTCGTTTTCCTCCGTGTTTCACAGGTCCCTCCGTGCCTGCATCCCTCCCAGAATGAGCATCACTGGGCTGTCCCCAGGGGCTGCAGGGGACACGATTGCCATGGGGACTCCCTGGGGACAGGAGCAGCTCGGAGCTGCTCGGCGTGAAGTGGAGCCGTAAGTGGCTCCTGCATCACGTGGCGAGGATAAGTGCAAAATGGCCCTATTATGATAATTGCCCGGAATTATGATTGATGGAGATTAGCTGCTTATTCGAGGAAATGGCAGCGCACGTGTGACACGGGCAGGCCAGGGACAGCCACCGGGGCACGGGGGCACGGAGCACACGGGGATGGCTCCTGGAATATTCTTATGGCACAGTCACTGCCGTGCCAGGAGCTGCCACCGCCCTGGGACACCGGGTGAAGCGTGGCAGGAGAATGGGATGGGCCAGTGGGACCCACTCACACCCCATCCTGCCCCATGGAGGGTTCCTCCTGCCAACTCCATTAAAGACATCCCTGGATAGGGGTGAAGCTGTTAACCAGCGATGGCCACTGCTCTCTGTGTGCTCCTGGTGCCTGCCCCAGCACCCCTGTGAATGTGGCTGCCAGTAAATGATGGATTTTGGGAGAAACTGAGCAGGGCTGGGTTGTTCCCTGTCTCCTGCCTGGTGATTCCCATCTGCATCCCTTGGCCTTAGGGCCCTCTAAAGGCATTGCCTCCAGGAGTATCCACACTTCAGTGGAGGCACAAGCCACAAACCCACTTCTACCTTCAAAAAGACACCCAAACCAGGAGTTTTGGGTAGAAAAGCTGGAAAATGGGGTTGGCTGCTACACCAATGGCTGGCCAGGATGAAGTCATGGCACGACTGAACCGCTGGGGCCAGGATTCTGGCACAAGTTGGGGACGCTCTGTTGCACAAGGCTGAGACGGCCGTGCCAGGCGACACACGGCCAGAGGGCACCCCAGAACCCCCACCCATCACCACAAGTCCCTCCTCCGCTCTCCCCTTCCCAATTTCCCGGGCCCCCCTAAGCAGCAGATGGATGCTGGGTAAGAGGTGTGTCTGTGGGAGCCGTGCTCGCCACGCAGCATCGCCGGTCTGCGGCGGCGCTCGCCATCCCTGCCACGGGCTCTCCCCACTGGGCTGGGGGCACAACTTGGGGCAGACGGGGCTCAGCCTCTCCATGTGACACCGGCACCACGGGCAGGCTGCGGAGCCCCCGCCGAGGGACGAGGACGTCGCCCAGCTGGCCTTGGCGAAGGGAAGGGGTCCCTGGTGGGTCCCCGCCACCGGGCACGGCGATGCCAACTCCTTTCTCTGCCTTCTCCCCTTTTCCTCCCCCCATTTGGCATTTGGCAGCGGAGCCGTGGCGGCGGCTGGGGCGCGCAGTGCCGGGGAAGGGCTGCCAAGCCTCGGCAGCCCCCCGCGGCCCCCCGGCCCCCCGTGCCAAGGCTGGTGGCTGGCAGAAGGGCTGCCTGCGCCTGGCAGGGCTCCGTCAGCTGCGGGAGGATCCCTGTGCCGCGCTCGCTGCCAATTTCCCTGCGAGCTGGCACCGCAGGCGGCTCCGGAGGCACCGGCAGAGAAGGCTGGGGAGGACGGATTGTGAAAGGGAGAGAGGAGAAAAAAAAAAAAAAAAATAATGGACACATGCCATCGCTGGAGCGGTGAGGCTGCCAAAACGCCAGCAGGCAGCGGGGGCCAAAACCCACCGGCGGCGGAGAGGAGGGTCTGGCAGCGCGTCCCGGTGTGGGCACATGGAGGACGGGCAGCGTGGAGGAGGCACGGCGTGGCTGAGGCAGGACGGGCGGCAGCGGAGGAGCCGCACAGGACAGAGGTATTTGCCTTCGTTTCGCAGGGCGTGCGTGTGCGTGCATGTGTCTGTGCCAGGCTCTGCATCCCCGCCGGTGCAGGCTGCCACGGCCTCCCTGCCCGTCCCTCCATCTCCTGCCTGGCCTGTCCCGCCATTCCTGCCTGGCCTGTCCCACAGTGCTTCCCTGCCTGTCCCACAGTCCTTCCCTGCCTGCCCCACAGTCCTTCCCTGCCTGTCCCACAGTGCTTCCCTGCCTGTCCCACGGTCCTTCCCTGCCTGTCCCACAGTCCTTCCCTGCCTGGCATGGTGCCGGCCGGGCTCCCCTTGGGGCTGCACTGAGGCTTCGCCGCACGCGGGGCCGCGAGCGAGGTCGTGGCTTTGTTTGGTTGGGCTTTGTCTGCTGCCGGCGGAGGGGCCGGGGCTGTCGGGGCTGCAGGAAGGGAGGTGTGAGCCCAAGTCCTGCTGCCAGCAGCGCTGGCACGTGGGAAATGCGCCCTGCTCCCAGCCTGGGGCTGCCCCGGAGCACAGCCTGGTGGCTGGGGGAGAAGGAGAAAGGGAGGGTGGGCAGAGAGCCCCGCATCCATCACCGTGCTGGGAGGAGGAGAGGGAAGGGCAGGATTGCAGGACAGCAGGGAGCTCGTGGTCCCAATGACTCACACAATGCTGGGGTTGTGGCCATGGGGTGCTGGGTGAAGGGCATGGGGTGTGAGTGGGTGTTTGTGTGGGGTTGGGGGTATGGGGGCAGTGGGAGCCTTGAGGAGGCAGGGCAGAGACCTGCTGCTGCTGTGTGCCCTCCTGCCAGCCCAGAGTGCAGGAGCAATGTTGGAGCCATTCCCAAGCCAGGAACAGTGTGGGAACACTGCTCCACTGGCACCGTGGGAAGTGGCTGCAAAAGGGTCCCCAAGGGCCACCAAACCTGGCCTGTGCTGGGGGAAGGAGCTGACACTAAAGGGAAATGGGGATTCTGGCAACCCCAAATCTCACAGCACCCCAATTGCTGCTGCTCTGCACGCCTGAAGGATCCCAGCTGTGCCCACCAGCACTCCTGTGCCCAGGGATGCCCACTCTGCACCAGGACAAACCTCCCTCAGTGCCCATCACCTGCAGGAGCTGGGAGTGATGTGGAGTGAGGCAAAAGATGTCCTGTCCCATCCCATCCCATCCCATCCCATCCCATCCCATCCCATCCCATCCCTTCCCATCCCATCCCATCCCATCCCATCCCATCCCATCCCATCCCATCCCATCCCATCCCATCCCATCCCATCCCATCCCATCCCATCCCATCCCATCCCATCCCATCCCATCCCATCCCATCCTCCACCCTCCAGCACTGACTGGACTGATCACTTGGCTTTGAGCTGCAGGAGCTGCTCTGCCCATTCCTGCATTGGATATTGGAATTAAACACAGCAGCCCGCTACAGCATGATCCCCAAAATGTCCAAGGAAGGATCCTGCACCTGGATGGCACCACCACAGCATTTCCAGCTCCCGTCACTCCCCAGAGGACGAAGCCCTGAGCCCTGTGGCTGCCCCACGCTGCTCAGTGCAGGGCCAGGAGGGCAGGAACGCTCCCCGTGTCACGGGATGATCCCCCCATCTCCCCCTCTCCCTCGTTTTCCTCCGTATTTCACAGTTCCTGCTTCCTGCACAAGGCAGGGGTCTCCAGGGACTCCAGCCAGATGTTCTCTGCAGCACACCACATTGCTTTCCTAATGAAATATTCATGGAGCCTCTCCGCCTCTTGCCATGAAAGCCTTCTGCAGCTCCCAGCCATGGAAACGCTGCGCAGGCAGCATTCCTGCAAAGCTCCCGGCCCCCTGCTTCCCGCTCGGCACCTCCACCTTCCTCTTCCTCCTCCCACCAGAGCTGCCGGAGCGCGGCTTTGTCCCTCTCGCCTTGCAGGTGAGGCAGCAGCAAGGGCAGAGCCAGAGCCACGTGTGGGGACACCGCTGTCCCCAGGCGTTTGCCCACCCCGAGGAGGGTCCCTCCGTGGCTGGGAGGAGGGGGCAGACCCCGGGGCACGGAGGGGTCTCACCGATGCCCTGCCCATCCCGGTGCTCCCGGTGCTCCCGGCGCTCCCGCCGGCTCCCAGCCAGCCCGCGGCATTAGCGATGCTGTGCACTGTAATCCAATTAGGTTGTTTATGCAAACAATCAGGTTTTATGTTTTGGTAAAAAGCTTAAATAACCTTAATCAAAGTGAAAGACCTGAAACTGTCGCTGGCGGGGGCTGCAGGTTGGTGGGGGGTGGCAGGACCCTGTGCCGGGCTGGTGACACCGCCTGGTGACACTGCCCAGCTCGCACCTCTGCCGACAGCCCCGGCACTCAGCACCAAGCTCCATCGCAGAGGCTCTGAGCTGTTCCTCTGCTGCTGGGGGCTCCCGCTTCCTTCCAGTGTCACACCCAGCAAGCCCCACCCTGGCCAGGACATCCTGGGACATCTTGTCACCTCTGTCCCCAAATGTAGGAGCACTGAGAGGTGGCCTTGTGCACCCAGTGACTGATCCAGCACACTGCCACCCTCACATCACCAGCTCTGGGTGCTCCAGCAGCACCACAGCATCCCCAGCACCGGCAGAAAATCCCTGCAGCTCCAGCTCGGGTCAGTGTGAGGTGGCACAAGGGACTGTGCTGTGTCCCTGTGCCCGTGCAGGGATGGCACAGGGAACTGGGGAGCAGGACTGGCTCTGGAGGGCTGTGCCCACGGTGCTGCCTCCTGCACACCCCGAGTTTCTGGAGGAGTAATAAGCTATGCATGTAGTGTAGAAATAAAACATGTTCTGCAGAACAAATGATGTTAATTTGCTGAGAGGCTCTGAAGCCGAGTATTAGCGAAATGCCTTGAGGGAGAGAGCGGCAGCTGTGCTGGAATTAATGGCAACGTGCCGAATTAGCACCGCTATGCATCATAGTCAGAGGGAAAAATTACCGGAGAGATGAGGAAAACAACCCCCTCCGTGTGCCAGCCCCGACCCCGGGGCACGCTGCCGAGCACGGCCGGTGCGGCGGGTCCTGGAGCCCCTGGGATGTCCCTGTGTGTCCCTGGTGTGCCCCTGGTGTGTCCCTGGTGTGCCCCTGGTGTGTCCCTGGGATGCCCTGGCCCTGTGGGCACAGCACAGTTCACTCTGAGCCCAGCAGCCTCCCCTGCCAAGGGGTGTGTCCTCAGGACTGCTCTGCATCCCTCCTGCCCAAACCATCCATTCCATCCCACCCTGCTCCCAGGGATCATCTCCTGCAGGATCTGCATCCCTCCTGACAAACCATCCATTCCATCCCACTCCACTCCCAGGGATCATCTCCTGCAGGATCTGCATCCCTCCTGACCAAACCATCACTCCTGACCAAACCACCCATTCCATCCCACCCTGCTCCCAGGGATCATCTCCTGCAGGATCTGCATCCCTCCTGACCAAACCATCACTCCTGACCAAACCATCCCTCCTGACCAAACCATCACTCCTGACCAAACCACCCATTCCATCCCACCCTGCTCCCAGGGATCATCTCCTGCAGGATCTGCATCCCTGCTGCTCCCCCATTCCTTCCCCTCCTTTCCGGGGTGTTATTCATCTCCTCGTGTGTTTATTCCTTCTCTTCATCCCCGTGGTTGAGTGCCTAAAGTCTGTATCTCCTCACTGATTCCCAGCAGTGCATCTGGTTTGGGCTCTGCAGCCTCCTCCGAGCATCTGCCTCCCTCCCCCTCCGCCCTCCGGCTGCAGGATCGCGCTGTGGATGGGGCATTACCTCCTAATGGGCGCTTCCAGTAAATTCCACACCTCTGATGGATATTTAACACCGATATCCATCTCTGCAGGTCCCGCAGTGCTGCTGTGTCTCGTGGGAAGTTGGGTTTGGCCCTTGGGTGGCTGCACCCAAGGCTGTGCAGATGGCAGGGGCAGTTATCCCAGCAGAGACTGGCACTGGTGACATCCTGAGCCACTATTCCCCTGAATCCCTCATCATCCCCTGTGCCCACTGCTGCTCATCCTCAGCCTAACACATCCCCAAAAATAAAACATCTCCCTATTGTCACCCTCAACTTTTTCTCCCGTTTTTCCTCTGCAGGTCTCAGGAGCTGCCCCAGCCTGGCCCTGGATGTCGCTGTGCCACCCCTCCTGTTGTGGGACAATCCTGGGGCTGTGGCTCACGTGATGTGATGGATGTGGATGTGCCACCAGTCTGGACCTTGCTGGGATGTGCCAACAACTGCTGAGCACCAAACCTGCAGGGATGTGGCAACGGGAATGGGATTTCCCCTGTGACCCTCCTGCAGCCACCAGGATCCAGCATCCCTGGGAGTGAAGAAGCTTTATCCATGCAGAGGTTTATCCATGCAGAGGTTTATCCATGCAGAGGTTTATCCATGAAAGCACAATTGGAGTTTTACCAAACATGCCCAGGGCCTGTGGCAGCCTTGGGGCCCGGATTCTGCCTGGGAAGGAGGAACGTGGTGCCAGCCCTGCTCCAGACCACAGGAGCACAGGGCCTGATGCCAGCACCACCCAGGGGACCTGCCTGGACACTCTGAGGGCTGTGCCAGGCCCTGCTCTGCTCACCTGGAGCCCCATCAGCCCTGATCCCAACCCTTCTCCTTGTCCTGGGACGCTCTGTGTGGTGTGCCCCATCCCCACCCCACACCAGGAGCTGTGGGTGCCATCCCACCCTTCCATCCCCGAGGAACTGGGCTGGGAAATGCTGTCGGGGGGCTGCTTTTGGAGGGGCCAGGGGAGCTGAGGAGGTTCTGGGGTGCTGGGTGCTGCGGGTGCCCGGGGGCAGGCGGGAGCTGCCGGTCACTGCCAGGTTACATCTGCCGGGGCACGCAAGAGTGACTCCAGATGCATTAGAAGTGCCGTGCTCCAATTTCAATTTCATCGTCTCACAATCATTTTCAGGCTCCTCTTAGTGCCACATTAACGAAGCCTGCTCGTTTGAATGCATAATTAGCCCAAGCATTCTACCTCGCTAATTTCGAAGCAAGGGGGGGGAGAGAAGGGGGGGAATTTGCATATTAATTTAGCAGAGGGAGAGAAAAACTGTTTACCACTTGCTTCTTGCTGTTGATCACAGCGGACTTAACTCTTTCCCGGGTGCCATCTGGAGCTGCGGAGCCGGCGCCCAGCCGGCACGTGGGACGGGCTGCAAAGGTTACACACAGCAATTAAATCCTCCCGACCACCCGGGCTGCCCTCGGAGCTCACTGCGAGCGCTGGGGCTGCGGCTCCTGAGAGCGCAGGGCACACAAAGAGAGGCTGAGGTGGAGGTGGCAGCTCCAAGGTGCCCCCTGCCCTCCTCCCTGTGTCACCCTCAGGGTGACAGGGTGCCATCCCGGAGCTGTCCCTGCCGTCCTTGGCAAAGCCAGAGGAGGGATTCCCAACAGTGTCATCCCTTCTATGAGGAGTGTTTGGGTCCACTCTGTCATCCCCTTCAAAGGGAGACATTTGGCCTCAGGTCTCTCTGATTTTTAACATCATCCACCCATAAATGATGTTGGATGAGCGTGTGCCTTCCCCAGGATCCCTCTGCAGCGGGATCAGGGCACGCTGATCCACAGATGCTGCACACAAAGAGCACCCGAGGAGCTGGGTGGGCAGAGCTGAGCACTGAGAACTCCTGACAGCCCCCCAAACACCATCTCCCTTTGTTTGGGAGTCTGTGGGCGTCTTGAGCCGAGGTTGGAGGTAATTTGTCTGTCTCCTGCAGCGGGCTGTCATCTCGCATCTGTGAGCCAGTTCCATTTGCACTGCCATTAAAAAATTCTCAGGTCTGACAGGTAGTAAAAAAAAAACATTGAAAAAATAGCAACAGGATGTTGGGAATATCACGGGCTCGTGGCTGCTGGACCACCCTCACACCCGGCTATTGCTGTCCAGGTATTGCTGGATGTGAGGGTGGTCACAACCTATTTCGGCCTTAGGACGTGTATCCCCAGGGATATCCCCTTTGCACCTCCATCCCAGCTCCCCAAAATGCTTTCCTCACCCCTGGAGACCGCCTGCCCCATCATCCACCCTGTCTGGCTGGCTCGGAGCCATCCCAGCGCGTCACAGCGATTTGGGGACACCTCCATCCTCGGCATCCCTGTGCGACTCCCACATCCCAGGCGCACGGAGCGATGCCCGGGGGTTTATCCTGCCCCTGGTCCGGAGCTGCGGGGAAGGGACACATCCCAAATGTGCCTCTGGGGTCTCCGGAGTGGCCGGAGCGGTGCCGGCGCTGCGGAGGAGCGCGGGCTGGCTCGGGAAGGGTTAACAGTTGATTACAGCCTTTGTCTCCGCATCAGTGTACATAATGCGACCGCATTTGCATACTGCAGTGTGCGCTCAATTAAAATGAACTTTTAATTTCTTCTAAGTAAATTACTTCTTCCCGCTACGTGACGCGCACAAAATGTCAGAATAATGGGAGAGCCTTAATGAGCTGGGAATGAGGGGCAGGGAGGGGAATGCTGGGGGCTCCGGCTCCCCTCTGGGCCACTCCTGCCGGGGGAAAGGATGGATCCTGCTCTCTTCTGCCTTCCCTGCTGGGCCACGGGACATCCCTGCTGCCAGGATGTCCCCTGGGCAGGGCAGGGGTCGTCACCTCCTCCCCATCCCCATCCCCTCCTCCTACCAGGAATGGAGCTCTCGGAGCGCTGCCCTCATCCCAGGATGTGTGGGGATACAGGAATATCCATCCCTGCACGGGTCTGAGCTCTCCAGGCCCTGCTCCCATCCCGGGATGTGTGGGGACACAGGAATATCCATCCCTGCACGGGTCTGAGCTCTCCAGGCCCTGCTCCCATCCCGGGATGTGTGGGGACACAGGAATATCCATCCCTGCACGGGTCTGAGCTCTCCGGGCCCTGCTCCCACCCCGGGATGTGTGGGGACACAGGAATATCCATCCCTGAGCGGGTTTGAGCTCTCCGGGCCCTGCCCTCATCCCGGGATGTGTGGGGACACAGGAATATCCATCCCTGCACGGGTCTGAGCTCTCCGGGCCCTGCCCTCATCTGGGATGTGTGGGGACACAGGAATATCCATCCCTGCACGGGTTTGAGTTCTCCAGGCCCTGTTCCCATCCCAGGATGTGTGGGGATACAGGAATATCCATCCCTGAGCGGGTCTGAGCTCTCTGAGCCCTGCCCTCATCTGGGATGTGTGGGGACACAGGAATATCCATCCCTGAGCGGGTCTGAGCTCTCTGAGCCCTGCCCTCATCTGGGATGTGTGGGGACACAGGAATATCCATCCCTGCACGGGTCTGAGCTCTCCGGGCCCTGTCCTCATCTGGGATGTGTGGGGACACAGGAATATCCATCCCTGAGCGGGTCTGAGCTCTCCGGGCCCTGCTCCCATCCCGGGATGTGTGGGGACAGGGATGTCCCTGCAGGATGTGTGGGGACAGGGATGTCCCTGCAGGGAGCGGAGTTCTGCAGGTCCTGCCATTCCGCACCTCCCAAAAATGCTTCCTGGGGCATCTCCTTCCCAGGTGGCCTCGCAGCACCCCCGGGAGCCTCGGCCCGCTCCGTCTGTCCTTCCTCCCCTCGGGGGATGCTCGGGGAGGGTCACGGAGCCCCCGCCCGAGCGGGTCCGCGGGGGCCAGATGGCAGGCGAGATTACTGGAATTTGATTTTCAGATAAATCACAAACCTGGATGAGCGAGTGCTGCTCCAGATGCATTATCCGTAATCCCCTGGAAGGGAACCTTTCGGAGGAGACGGTGCCCGTGCCAGCTCGGCAGCAGCTGGGTAATCCCGCACAGCCCGGGGGGATCAGCTGCCGCTGCCCGGCCGCTCCGCGCTGTGTCACCCGCGCTCGCCACGACCCACATTCGGTCCCGAGCCCGGCCCCGAGCAGATGGGGCCAGATGGAATCACACCGGGAGCACACGGGCACCAGGACGAGCCCGTGCCCGCCGTGCCCGTGCCTGGCTGGCGCCCCCGCCCTGCCCAGCGCCGCGGGAGGAGGGTGAGGGGGGCAGGGGGTCTCTGCTGGGCTCTCCCCACTCCATTTCTCCCAGTAAGTGATGCCCAGAGCGTCCCAATGCTGCCCAGAGCTGCTGGTGAGAGGGGCATGGAGACCCTCTCTCCTCTTATCCAGCACCCCTAAATCCCTGGGGATGGATCTCCCCTGATCCCACAGATGAGCTGGGATGTGGGAATGGCTGCAGGATGGAAAAGCTGCTGTGGAGGATGAGGGGAGGGCCTGGCACCCATGGGGGCTGCTCTGGTGCTTTGGGCTGCCCAGGGGAACTGGCACCAGGAGCTGGGAAGAGCAGGGGCCTGCAAGCCCCAGAATTCCAGGGGTGTTCAGGGCCATGCTGAGGGTTCTCCCATGGTTTGGGGGTGTGTTTTGGGGGCACAGTGAGTTTTGGAGGTTCTGAGCTGGGCACATCTTCCTTGACCTCAGGTTTGAGCCATCCCTACTTGCTTTTTGCAGCTCCTCCTCTCCTTCAGCAGCACAAATCCAGGATCCCCCTGAATAAATATCACCTGCTAGAGGTGGGGGGTGCAAGGTGCAGCACAAAGCCCCTCTATCCCTGCTCTGCCTGGCCAAACACCATCGTGGACCCTGGTGGTGACCCCGATTTCCCAGGTGGGGGTGGCAGGTTGTGCCCACCTGGCACAGGACATTCATGGCAAAGCCCTGGCACAGAAGCCAGGCCTGGTTGGTGGATGTGATGATCAATGGGTGCCAAAACCTGAGCCTGCACCTCCTCCCTGGGGGCTGGGGGGCTGGGGGGCCAGGGGGAGGTGACAGATATTAATTCCTCTTCGTCTCCTGAAGGAAAAGGGATGGAAAAAGCCGAGTAGAGAAAGCAAAGCTTTGTGTGGCTCCAGCGTGCTCTGGGAATGTCACACTGTGCACCAGGATGGTCCTTGCACACCTCAAGGTGTGTCCCCCCAAAGGACAATCCCAACTGTGTCCCCCCAAAAGGGAAGGGCCCCCAGGCTGTGACACTGAGTGCATCAACAAACCCACATTTGTGGGGGTCAACAGAAACTCCAAACCATGGCTATTGCTGAACCCTGCTTTTCATTTCCCCTCCCCATCCCTCTGTTCCATACTCATTTGGAGGCAGTATGAGGGATTTGTTCCATACTCATCTCCTCATTGTGGTGGTCCAGCTTCCCAGGCTGGTGTTCCCTCTCCCTGGGCTGGTGTTCCCCTCTCCCTGGTGTTTCCCTCTCCCTGGGCTGGTGTTCCCCTCTCCCTGGGCTGGTGTTCTCCTCTCCCTGGGCTGGTGTTCCCCTCTCCCTGGGCTGGTGTTCCCTCTCCCTGGGCTGGTGTTCCCCTCTCCCTGGGCTGGTGTTCCCCTCTCCCTGGGCTGATGTTCCCTCTCCCTGGGCTGGTGTTCTCCTCTCCCTGGGCTGGTGTTCCCTCTCCCTGGGCTGGTGTTCCCTCTCCCTGGGCTGGTGTTCCCCTCTCCCTGGGCTGGTGTTCCCTCTCCCTGGGCTGGTGTTCCCCTCTCCCTGGGCTGGTGTTCCCCTCTCCCTGGGCTGGTGTTCCCTCTCCCTGGGCTGGTGTTCCCTCTCCCTGGGCTGGTGTTCCCTCTCCCTGGGCTGGTGTTCCCTCTCCCTGGGCTGGTCACCACCTCCCCAGGCTGTTCCCCCCTCTCCACCGTGGCAGGGCTGGGATGCAGCAGTGCCAAACCCCCTCCCCTGTGAGGACAGGCATTTCCCATTCCCCCAGACCCCCGGTGGCAGCCAGGGAGCACGCGCCAGCTTTCCCCCCAACGCCAAAATTTACATTGAACAACAAATTAATTTCATAATTTTTTCCTCTCTAATTATGCCAACATCTGCTGCGAGGCCCAAGCTGTGCGCATGCATTTTAATACATCCCTCCCCCCGCCTCTCCCAGCACTGAACTTTTCCGTAATTATCACCAGGAGAAGGGCTCCTTTCTGCAGGAGGGAGAGGCCAAGGCTGGCACAGGCAGAGTGAAGTGCAGGCAGGAGCTGTGCCCAGCCTGTGGGGCATTATTTCCAGGATAAAAGGGAAGGAGAAGGGATGAGGCTGCTCCAGAGCAGCTTGGGAGGGCAAAGGGGCAGCAGGGACCCTCCATGCCCAGGGAGCTGCACCCTGTGCTGGGATGGGGCTCCCAGGACAGCTCTGCCCCAGGGATGCTCCATCCCAGCCGTGGAGAGCAGTTCCCAGCTCTGCCCCAGGGATGCTCCATCCCAGCTCTGCCCCAGGGATGCTCCATCCCAGCTCTGCCCCAGGGATGCTCCATCCCAGCTCTGCCCCAGGGATGCTCCATCCCAGCTCTGCCCCAGGGATGCTCCATCCCAGCCGTGGAGAGCAGTTCCCAGCTCTGCCCCAGGGATGCTCCATCCCAGCCATGGAGAGCAGTTCCCAGCTCTGCCCCAGGGATGCTCCATCCCAGCTCTGCCCCAGGGATGCTCCATCCCAGCCATGGAGAGCAGTTCCCAGCTCTGCCCCAGGGATGCTCCATCCCAGCCATGGAGAGCAGTTCCCAGCTCTCCCCAGGGACACCTCGGTCCTCTTGTCACCCCCCAACCCAGCTGGGGTGAAGCTGGTGACGTGCCAACCCTCTCATGTTCCCACTGCATGGCTGCTCCCTCTCAGGGAGATGTTTCACGGCCTCACTGGAAAATGCAAAAAGGTCATTTGGCTGCCAAGTAATTAAACCTGGCAATTATCAATGTAGAGCAGCGAGCTCCTGGCTTGGCAGGAGCTCCGGGGATGCCACGTGAGCCTCGGGGGGGCAGAAATGGGGCAGTGGGACAGTCCCAGCACATCCCCCGTGCTGGGACCCGACCTCCTGCACCGGCAGCACCTCCGGAGAGCCCACGGGGCTGCCACGCTCTCATTAGAAAGTTCATCAAGTGTTTTAATTAAAAGGTGAGGGGATGGAGGTGTTGCTTGGATACAGGATGAGCTTGCATGCCGTGCTCCGAGGAGGAGCATCCTGCTCTGGGCGTGGATGCACAGATACCCCAAACGCGGGCAGCAGCAGCTGGGAGCTGCCTCTGGATCGGGAAGGGCTCGATCCTATTCGGGGCTGAGCTCTGGATGTGCCCACGGACCACCCAGGGCATGAAATCCCTTTTCCCTTTTCCTGCTCGAGGCGCCCACCCCGTGCAGCATCCCCGGGGGGGCAGCGGGGCCGCCCCGCACCGTACCCGGGGTACCCGGGGGTACCCGGGGGTGCCCGGGGGTGCTCAGGGGTGCCCGGGGGTGCCCGAGGTGCTCAGGGGTACCCGGGGGTGCTCAGGGGTGCCCGGGGTGCTCAGGGGTGCCCGGGGGTGCTCAGGGGTACCCGGGGTGCTCAGGGGTGCCCGGGGGTGCTCAGGGGTACCCGGGGGTGCCCGGGGGTGCTCAGGGGTGCCCGGGATGCTCAGGGGTGCCCGGGGGTGCTCAGGGGTACCCGGGGGTACCCGGGATGCTCAGGGGTACCCGGGGGTGCTCAGGGGTACCCGGGGGTGCCCGGGGGTGCTCAGGGGTGCTCAGGGGTACCCGGGGGTGCCCGGGGGTGCTCAGGGGTGCCCGGGGATGCTCAGGGGTACCCGGGGGTACCCGGGGGTGCTCAGGGGTGCCCGGGGGTGCTCAGGGGTACCCGGGGGTGCCACCCCGAGCGGGGCCGGCTCCCGTGGCAGCCCAGGTGTGACAGCAGGAGCGGGGCCGCTCAGCCCCGTTCGGCTGCTGCCGCCCGCCCGCCGCGCAGCCGGAGCAGATGGCAGGCGACAGAAGCTGCCGATGAATAATACACGTCTAATGAGCGCCGCTCCCAACGCCGCCCGCGCCGCCGCTGCCCCGCACGCCCCATCTGCGCCCGCCAGCTCGGGGGTGCTGGCCCTGGTACCCAGGGGTGCTGCCCCACACCCTGCGGTGTGCCTGGCACCCATCAACCCTGCCCCACACCCTGCGGTGTGCCCAGCACCCATCAGTCCTGTCCAGCACCCATCAATCCTGCCCAGCACCCTGCGGTGTGCCTGGCACCCATCAACCCTGCCCAGCACCCTACTGTGTGCCTGGCACCCATCAATCCTGTCCAGCACCCATCAATCCTGCCCAGCACCCATCAATCCTACCCGGCACCCATCAATCCTGCCCCACACCCTGCTCTGTGCCTGGCAGTCACAGATCCATTCCCACACCGGAGTTTCACTGCCATCCAGCTGGCACCCACAAGCCCTGTCGCATCCAGGGATGTCTCTGCCACGTACCTGGCACTCCTGGGTGCTGCCCCACACCAGGGTCCCCCTGGCACACACAGATCCATCCCCACACCCTGCCGTGCAGCTGGCACTCCTGACCCCAGAGCTGCTCCCACCACCCTGTGCATGCTGAGGCAGGAGGATGCCCGGGGGCAGTGCTGGGACCAAGCAGGGTGTCTGCCCGGGGCTGCCAGGGAAGGAACGTGTGGGTGGCACAACAGATCCGTGCTGCCAGGAGCAGAGGAGTCAGGATGGGGTCAGCATCCCAAACCTGTCCATGCCACAGGCCCACTGGGGTGTGAGGGGGCTGCTTCCCTGCCTGGGGGCTCTCTGGGAGCCCTGAATTTCTCCTGGTGAGGAGCACACAGGTGAATTTTCCATCACCTCCTGTCCTGGGATGCTCCACTCACCATCTCCAAAGGGTTTGAGCCGCCATGCCCCGGGCTGATCTCCCACCCATCACCATCACCATCACCATCACCATCACCATCACCATCACCATCACCATCACCATCATCACCATCACCATCATCATCATCCAGCCAAGCTCCCACCTCAGCTCCCCCCGTGGCTCCTCTCTCCCAGCACAGGTCAGTGGGCACCCAGAGCCAGCACCTCGGGGAGGAGGAGGATGGAAAACAAAACGCTGATGGATTGTAAAGCTATTGAAGTGCCAGCGAGTAAACTCCATATTTTTAACGGCATTTAAATGCCTCCAAGCAGATTAATAAGGTCTAGGTAATAGCAGCACCAGTCTATATTTATTCTATCTTAAACGCCAGTTTGTCAGGCTGTATTAATATTGATGGTAAGGCTTGGATTGAGGACAGGAAACGCTGGGACTTCACTTTATCTCTCCCAAACAGGCTGCTCAGCCCCTTTATCAGGGCTGCGGCTGCGGCAGCAGCTGCCTCTTCAAGGGCTCAGCGCATCCCCTCTCCCCCCCCCACTCCCTCTTTTTAATCAGAGGAGGAGAAGTTGCTGGCTTGATCGTTCCATTTTTATCTCTTTTATTTACTCCATTTTCATGTCTTTCAGTGCATATTTTATTCCCATCAAGGCAGGACCATTGATAGCTTAAGATGTGTCCCCCCCGGCTCCCTCCATGAGCCTGGCTGGGAAGGACGAGGGGTAATTACCAGGAAAGAGCCCTCCCCGCCCTCCCCTCCTGCCCCACGGCAGCCACACACAGAGAGGCTCCCCAGGAGGGGCTGAGCTGCCATTTGGGGGGGGTCTGGGGGGAACAACCACTCCTCACCCAGCCTTGGGGACCCCCCTGCTCCCCAGCCCCTCCAACGCCTCTCAGTGCTGCTGCAGAGGCTCCTGTGCCCACTGCCACCATCCTGCCCCACTGGGCACCCCAAAAACCCCTCCACAGAGCTGCTGGGTTCTCTGGAAACCCCTTCAATAGCTGCTGGGTTCTCTGGAAACCCCTTCAATAGCTGCTGGGTTCTCTGGAAACCCCTTCAATAGCTGCTGGGTTCTCTGATCTCTGCCATGTGGGCAGAACCCACTGAATTCCCACCCAGAACCCGCTGTGGGCCGAGGCAAGGCTGAGGACAAACCCAATTTCTTCCTGAATATTCCCCAAAGCGCAGATTCCTGCCTGCCTCTTCCCTGCCAGCATTTGAAATGCAAAGTACTCTGGGTCTTGATTAATGCTACAAATCATCCAGCTGGGGAGCAGCCGTGTGCCCACGTGGCTGGGGCGCGGGGCCGGCACCGATGGCGCTCCCCAGGCCCGGAGCGTGCACGGCAAACTGTGCAGCCCTTCCCTGGCAGGCCGGGAAAAGCGATGCACAGGGAATTTGCACATGATTTCAGATGGGGCAACGCTGGCTCTGTGGGTAATGAATGCAAAATAATCGGAATAAATGCTAATTGTGGGAGGAGGGAGGCAGGCTGGCGTGGGGTTTGGAGAAAGGCTGGAAAAATCCGTGTGGAGAGCAGGACAGGCTGGATGGACCGGGATAGCCTGGGGGTGCTGGGGGCACCAGGGGTGTCCAAGGATGCTGAGTATCCAAGGGATGCAGGAACACCACAGGAGCTCACAGGAACGCTGGGGGCTGTGCTCATCCCACCCCGGATGGCCACAAACCCTTGTTCAGGGATGTGCTGAGAGAATCCCTGTCCTCTCTCCACAGTGGCTCCCAGGGCACCGTGGCTGGAGCAGCCCCTGCTCCCCATCACCCTCCAGCACTGGCAAAGCGAATAAGTTGAATTTAACAGCCATTAGTCCTGGAAACATCAAAGGGCTCCTCTGCCGGAAAATGAAAATCCTCATTAACTAATAAAAAGCCCATCGCTCACTCTGCCTTTAATATAATTAACACCAGCCAAGACTTCAATTAAGGTTTAATCCAAACTTCAAAATGCCACTCTCTCTCTCTCTCTCCCCCACCATAATTACAGTGGGCACAGCAGCTCCAGCTTTCCCTGGGATCCTTCAGCATTCCCTGGGATCCTGCAGCCCTCCCTGGGATCCTGCAGTGTTCCCTGGGATCCTGCAGTGTTCCCTGAGATCCTGCAGCTCTCCCTGGGATCCTCCAATGTTCCCTGGGATCCTGCAACCTTCCCTGAGATCCTGCAGTGTTCCCTGGGATCCTGTAGCCCTCCCTGGGATCCTGCAGTGTTCCCTGGGATCCTGCAGCCCTTCCTGGGATCCTGCAGCCCTCCCTGGGATCCTGCAACCTTCCCTGGGATCCTCCAGCCCTCCCTGGGATCCTGCAGTGTTCCCTGGGATCCTGCAGTGTTCCCTGGGATCCTCCAGCTTTCCCTGGGATCCTCCAGCCCTCCCTGGGATTCTCCAGCCCTCCCTGGGATCCTGCAGTGTTCCCTGGGATCCTCCAGCCCTTCCTGAGATCCTGCAGCCCTCCCTGGGATCCTGCAGTGTTCCCTGGGATCCTGCAACCTTCCCTGGGATCCTGCAGCCCTCCCTGGGATCCTGCAGCCCTCCCTGGGATCCTGCAGTGTTCCCTGGGATCCTGCAGTGTTCCCTGGGATCCTGCAGTGTTCCCTGGGATCCTCCAGCTTTCCCTGGGATCCTCCAGCCCTCCCTGGGATTCTCCAGCCCTCCCTGGGATCCTGCAGTGTTCCCTGGGATCCTCCAGCCCTTCCTGAGATCCTGCAGCCCTCCCTGGGATCCTGCAGTGTTCCCTGGGATCCTGCAACCTTCCCTGGGATCCTGCAGCCCTCCCTGGGATCCTGCAGCCCTCCCTGGGATCCTGCAGTGTTCCCTGGGATCCTGCAGTGTTCCCTGGGATCCTGCAGTGTTCCCTGGGATCCTCCAGCTTTCCCTGGGATCCTCCAGCCCTCCCTGGGATTCTCCAGCCCTCCCTGGGATCCTGCAGTGTTCCCTGGGATCCTCCAGCCCTTCCTGAGATCCTGCAGCCCTCCCTGGGATCCTGCAGTGTTCCCTGGGATCCTGCAACCTTCCCTGGGATCCTGCAGCCCTCCCTGGGATCCTCTGCCCACGCACACTCCGGGACAGTGTCCCGGCCGAGGCTGCGGTGTGAACATCCCAAATAGGAAATGTTTGTGCTCGGCAGGAGCCGGGGGTTCTGTCGGGTGCCTCTGACTTCAGCAGCGAGGAATGCAGCCGGGAGGGAGTGGGCTGGGGGGCGGTGGGAACGGGCCGGTTCTCACCACTGCCCTCCCTGCGGAGCCCGGGGCTCGCTCCAGGGATGGGGAGGTCAAGGGATGGCAGAACCTGGAGCTGTGCTCGCAGGGCTGTGACATCCTGTCCCCGCGGCAGCACCGCGCGTGGGTGGAGGTGGCCAAGGACACTTCAGGGGGATGCCTGAATTCCCCAGGGATGCAGGAATGCTGGGTGCCCCGGGGATGTGCAGGGATGCTGGGTACCCAGGGATTCTGATTACCACAGGGATGTGCAGGGATGCTGAGTACCACAGGGATGAGGAGATGCTGGGTTCCCATGGATGCTGGGTACCACAGGGATGCAGGGATGCTGGGTACCACAGGGATACTGGGTACCACAGGGATGAGGAGATGCTGGGTTCCATTGGATGCTGGATACCCAGGGATGTGCAGGGATGCTGGGTACCCATGGATGCCGGGTACCACAGGGATGAGGAAATGCTAGGTTCCCATGGATGCTGGGTTCCCATGGATGCTGGGTTCCCAGGGATGTGCAGGGATGCTGGGTACCACAGGGATGAGGAGATGCTGGGTACCACCGGGATGCAGGGATGCTGGGTTCCATTGGATGCTGGGTACCACAGGGATGAGGAGATGCTGGGTACCCAGGGACGCTGGGCTCCCAGGGATGCTGGGTTCCCATGGATGCTGTGTTCCCATGGATGCTGGGTACCACAGGGATGCTGGGTTCCCAGGGATGCAGGGTACCACAGGGATGAGGAGATGCTGGGTTCCCAGGGATGCTGGGTACCACAGGGATGAGGAGATGCTGGGTACCACAGGGATGCAGGGATGCTGGGTTCCATTGGATGCTGGGTACCACAGGGATGTAGGGATGCTGGGTTCCCAGGGATGCAGGGCCCTGTGCCCATTGCAGGACCTCACTTTTGGCCACGAGCCCTTGTTGCCACCCGATCCTGCCCGGATGGGGTGGGAGGTGCAGCCCCGGTGCTGCAGAGGGTCAGTGCTGCCATCCAGGAGCCAGCACGGGCGAGGGAGAGCCCGGCTGGACAGGCTGGGGCAGCGGAGCCGGCAGGAGAAGGACACACAGACACACAGATGGCCGCTCCCTTGGAGAGACGGCACCGTAATCCTCCCCATGGGTCCCATTATCATCCCTAGCTGGTGAAAAAACTCTCATCCTGGATGTGTCTAATCCTAATCACTCCCTATCGCCCAGGACCACTTCAGACGGGCCAGACGGACGGGCGAGGCCTCTCCTGCCCGGAATATCTGCACAGGCAGCCCCGGGGGGGACAGAGGGGGGACAGGCCACCCCTTCACTCCTAATCCCTCGGCGAGCCCTTCATTTAAAAGGGGATTTGCTGTTTATTCCCTCCGCAGGCTCCACGATCATCACAGGGGTCAACATCCGAGCTGGGAGAGGCTCGTTAAAACACGAGAGTGGTGTGTTAATTGGGGGGCAATGGCTGGGGGGCTGGGAAATGCACTGGATGGTTTCCAAACCCCAGAGCATCCCTTGGGCTCAGTGCCTGCAATGATGGGCTTGGATCTCTGCGGCTGGGGATGCTCCCACAAATCCTTCGACCTCCCCAAAACACCCAGAGGTGGTGACATCCATCCTGGGAGAGGGTGGCTGTGACACCAACCCCTCCCCCAGGCATTTCCTTGGCGGGGGGTTGAGATTTGGGCACCACACGACCCCTCTTGGATATTTAACTCCCCCTTCCCTGCTCCCACATCCATATTTATGGCAGGGATGGGCATGGGTCAGGAAGTCATCACTTGGGGGGGGTCTCCTCCTGCCCACCCTGCCCTGGGGCGTTCCTGGGGCTGCTGGGGGGATGGGGATTAAATCCAGAAGGGAAAATATCCCGCAGCAGGTGCAGCTTGCGACAGGTCTGAACGGCTGCCAGCCGGCTCGGAAATCCCAAACACATCTGTGCTCATCAGTTGGACACCAGATGGGGCCCGGGTTGGTATTTTGGGCTGGGGTTATCTGGGGGGGTTGGGCAAGGCTGGAGGGGGGGCTGGCTGCTCCAGCCCGGGATGCTCACACCCCGCCTGCATTCCCTCATATTTATCCTGGTATTTTTAGCCTGTTTTATCAGCTGGAGGTCAGGCTCCTGTTGGGATGAGGGGCAGGTTGGGGCCACACCAGAGCTCACAGCCAGGCACCACAGCTTTGAGTTCTGGCTCTGTCTCCAAAATCCCCCAGGGACAGCCTCTCCTTGCACCCATCAGGTGGGAGCTGCAGAGCCCTGACTGCATTAGAGGTGCTAAATGTTATCAGCTCTCATTATTCTTATCCACAGCTGCACATCTAATTCCCTGGTGGATTAGGGACATCCCAGCACCAAGAGCATCTCATCTCCACCCCAGTGTCCTCCTGGCCCTGGCATCAGGGATGGCACAGGATGGCTGGATCCCTCCAGGCTGATGGCTCCAAACTCTCCTCGAGACAAATGGTGCTGGGGCCAGTCCTGTGCACCCCAGTTCTGTTCATCCCATCTGCTTCCATCCATCCATCCATCCATCCATCCATCCATCCATCCATCCATCCATCAATCATCCATCCATCCCTCCATCATCCATCCATCCATCATCCATCCATCCATCATCCATCCATCCATCCATCCATCCATCATCCCTCCCTCCATCCATCCATCCATCCATCCATCCATCCATCCCTCCCTCCCTCCATCCATCCATCATCCATCCATCCATCCATCATCCATCATCCATCCATCCATCCCTCCATCCATCCATCCATCCATCCATCATCCATCCATCCATCATCCATCCATCATCCATCATCCATCCATCCATCCATCATCCATCCATCCCTCCATCCATCCATCCATCCATCCATCCATCCATCCATCCATCCATCCATCCATCCATCATCCATCCATCATCCATCATCCATCCATCCATCCATCCCTCCATCCCTCCATTCCAGCTCCACCCATCCCAGCCCCAGGGGATGAGGGCTGGAGCTCCGAGCCTGCTCCCCGTGGCAGCAGATGCAGCTCTGCAGCCTCCCAGCTCCCGGTTATTTTTAGTCTGTGGCTAAATCTGGTGCCATGCGGGCTTGAGGCTTCCTGGCCGTGTGGCTGCTGCCCTGCGAGGCTCTTCTGGGTTCTGTGTGTCCTTGTAGGAGCTGGGAGCATCACGGGCACCCTCGGGGTGGTGCTCCCTGGCCAGGGTGTGCTGAGAGTGGGGTGTGAACGGTGGGAAATCCATCCCAGAGCAGGGATGGCTGCAGCAGCAGCGCGGTTTTGTAACCCCGAGTGAATGTGGGGGACAGGGTGGGGGATACCAGGGAAACATCAGCACCCTCTGCGATATTTAACAGCTCCTCAGCGCCAGGATAGAGGGACAAGCCCTGACCCCAGGCACGGTGATCCTGTGAGGATCCTGATGGCTTCACTTGGCAGGGTGATGGCACCACCAAGCCCTTCCTTCCCCCGGGGCTGGGGCCATCAGGGCACCTCTCCCCTCCCTCCCTCCCCGAGTTCCAGCCGAGCTGGGAGCTCACAATCTCCTCGATAAAAGGAGAAAGCTGTTGAATACAGAAATGTGGCTGCGTGAGTGGAGCCAGCCCAGCCCTGCATGCCCTGGGGAGGAGGAGGATGCGCCTTCTACAAGTCAGGCCTCTGTCCCCATCCATACCTCCATCCTTATCCCTGTCCCCATCTCCATCTCTATCCCTGCCACTGCCTCCATCCCCATATCTGTCCTCATTCTTATCTCTGTCCCATCTCCATCCCCATCCCCATCCCATCCCCGCCCCTCCCCAAACCCCGGGGTATCCGCAGAGCCCCGGGATGCCCGCAGAGCCCCGGGGTATCCGCAGAGCCCCAGGGTGTCCGCAGAGTCCCGGGGTGCCCGCAGAGCCCCGGGGATGCCCGCAGAGCCCCGGGGTGCCCGCAGAGCCCCGGGGATGCTCAGGGTCGCGGTGCCCGGGGTTCAGAGCCCAGCTCCCGTCAGGGCCCGGCCGCGCATCCCCGCGGCTGCCGGCGGCCGCTGCTCTCCCCTCTCCCCCTCCCCTCTCTCTCCCTTTCTGAAAATTGATAATTAACCTTTTGTCCGTGGGGCTGTTGTGTTTATTTGGCGCAGGCGGCTGCAGGGCGCTGATATGGAAATCGCAGCCGACAGGCAGCTCCCGTCCCCCCGCAATCTGCAGCGGCGCACAGCCGCTGGGCAGAGATAAGCAGGTGCTTATTCACAGCCCCGCAGCTGCCGCCGAGGGCAGCCCTACCTGATCACTCCAATCTCAGTGAAAAACTACTTGAGGTTGGGCTCCCGTGATGGAGAGAGGCGATAGGGATGCGCCAGACAGCTCCCCCGGCTCCCGCTTCGCCTCCCCGCGCCGCCTGCCTCCCTCTGCCCGCGTCCTCTCCTCTCCCTCCGTCTCCCTGCTCTGTCTTCCCTCTTATCTCCCTCTCCACATCCCTTTGATTTCTTTTTTTTTTTCCTTTTCCTTTTTTTTTTTTTCCTTAAAGAATTTGTCTTTGTGTTCCCTGTGAACTCCCATCTCCCTGGCTTGGCCATCGCTCTCCTTCCCATTCCCAACTCCTGCCTTTGCTCCTGCATCCCCATTTTTCCGGGCTGGAAGAGGCAGATTTAGGCACCGATGTACAAAACCCCCATTCCCACCCCAGGCTGGGGCGGTGCCCCCATCCCAGCCCCTTTGGGAGGTGACACTCTCGGTTTGGTTCCAGCAGCTGCCGGGGATGTTTTGCTCACCGGTTGCTGCTGCCGCTTCCTTTTCCCCCTTGTTCCCCCACCCATCGCCTTCAGATGGAAAGGGGAAGGCAGTGGGGCACTGCAGGCAGTGTGGCACATGAGCACGGGGCATTTCCAGCGCTGGGGAAGCGTGCCATACCGTGCCATGCCATGCTGTGCCATCCCGTGCCATGGTGTGTCCCGCCAAGCACAGCCCGGTCCGTGTGAAGGTGGCAAGACCCCGACCGCCCCTCAGGGCTTTCTGCCCTGCTTCCCCCACCTCGCTGTGATTGTGGGGGCGGTGGGAGCCCGTCCTGCTTCTCTTTTATCAGAGGAAGTTCTGCTCGGCAGCAAGGGCAGCTCTGACTCAGACAGAAACCGGCCGGGAGCACCGGCGGCTCCCGGAGCGTGGGCGGGACGGGTCACCTGTGACGGGGCAGACCCCACAACCAGGGGTTCCCCCATGCCAGGGTGGGCCCCCCACCCCCAGCAGTTCCTCTCCGTGTTAGGAGACCTCAGATGTTTCCCCTCACCGAGCCAGACCCCGGGATCCCGGGGGTTCCCCTTCCTCAGTGAGTCAGAGCTCTGATCCCAGGGGTTCCCCCTGGGCCGAGACAGACCCCGGGTCCCCAGGGGCTCCTTGCGCTCTGGGGCAGAGCTCAGGGGTCTCCCCCACACCGGGGCATTCCCTGGCAGCCCAGCCCCTGCAGCTGCCCGGGCAGGTGCTCTGTGTTTCCTGGCTGAGAAAACCCTCCCGGGGGTGACACGGGGACACGGGGCCGCAGCTGGGTGGGATTTTCCTGGCCGGCTCTGAAACCCTCTTGTTTTGACTCGCTGCCCTGGGACACTCCCCAGAAGTGTCCCCTCTCTGTGTCCCGTGGTGAGCCTGGCCCTGACCAAGGGGCAGCTTGGCAAAACCCCGAGTGATGACACAGAGCACACCTGGGCCGGCCAGAAAGAAAAGGGGATGAAGCCAGAGCCTGACACACAGCTGGAAACCCTGCCAAAGCTCTGCCAGCCTTCAGTCCACGCTCAGGCTGCTGTGCCTGTGCTGCTGGGGCGTCTCCAGGGTGGGCAGAGTGGAGCTGGGGTGTCCCAGCATTGCTGGGATGCAGGATGTGGGGCTGGGGTGGAACTGTGCTGGGGACAGCTGTGCCACCTTCCCCCAAACACACAGACCTGGGAGGGTCCGTCTGTGGTTTGTAGCTCGTGGCCCTTTCCCCAGCACATCAGCCCCGTGCTGGGGCTTCCCCTCATCTCCCTGCAGCACCCAGAGCGTGCTCGATGTCCCCTGGGGCTCGGGGCTGCACACAGAGGGCAGAGACCTTGCTGTGACACCCCACTTTGCCCCCAGAGCACAGCACCCCACACCCCCACACTCAGGTACCTTCCTCCCCACCTACAGCCGGCCCTTGCTGGCCCCCCCGAGCCCCGGGCTGGGGCACGGAGCGGGGAGCCCCGGGTGCCATCTGCAGGAGCCCAGGTGGCCGCCGAGACACGCCATCTGCTCAGCCACCTTCGGGGACCGTGCAGGCGCTGCTGTATTTTTAGGACACGTTTCCTCCCTCCCACCTGCAGCCCAGAGCCGCCTTTCGGGTTTCTAACAAGTTGTTTCTCTCTCGCTGACGGCTCTTGGGGAGCCCAAACGCCACACTGAGAGGGGCCTGGCTGGGGGTGCAGGGATGGGGTGCACAGAGGGGTCACCCCAAGTGCTGAGGGAGTTGGGGTGATGCTGCAGCTGCAGATCAGCAGCAGCCACGAGAAAACCTCATCCCGTGGATGATCCTGGGGTGCAGCGAGGGGGGCGAGCCCCGTGTTTGTGCCAGGCTGTAAATGCACAGCCACAGCACACCTTGCCGTGCTGGTTGTGCCATGCCAAGGTGCACCAGGACAGCCAGGCTGTGCCGTGCCGTGCCGTGCCGTGCCAGCCCTGCCGTGCCACGCTGCACCGCGCCAGCCCCGCGCCGTGAGGAAGTGAGGCCGGCGCGAAGGGGAAGTTGTTGGAAAGTCAGACCGGAATGGCTGATAGGGAAGGCAGAGCTGGGCTTGGTCACAGATGGTTCCTGTTGGGGAAGGACACGGGCGCAGCTGCCCGGCCACCCCCACCCGCCGCATTATCACTGCCCGGCAGCTGTTCACCTTCCCCTCGCCATGGGACACGGCTCCGCTGCCACCGCGGCCCCGGCCGTCACATGAGTGGCCCTGGCGGCCGGGCAGGCGCCGAGTGGGCAGGAGCCGAGTGGGCAGGACACCCCGCGCCCCTCCGGAGCTCAGCATCCCCGGCCCCGGCGCAGCTCCTGCCCACGCAGGGGACAAGGCTGGTGCCACCACACTCGGCGGGGCTCGCAGACTTGGGGCGCTGCCACCATCCCCTCGGGACCCCTCAGAGCGGACGGGGACCCGTCTCGGGCCAGGGCAGCACGCAGGAGCAGCCAAGGTGAGGCAGCGGCGGGAGGAAGGAGGTGGCGGCTGTGGCAGTGCCATGTGCCGTGGCACGGGTGACTCAGCCCGGTGCCAAACGCAGCCTCGGGCAGGCAGGTGCTCCCCGAGGGTGGCGCGTGGCTGGCACCAGTCAGGGCATCCTTTGGGGAGCAGCCAGCGGGAATGGGGAGCTGGGACATGGCCAAGCCCGTGGCAAAGGCACCATGGGGCTCCGTGGGCTCGCTGTCATGGGGACCCACTTGAGCCCGCTCTGCAATTAAACCTTTCCCTAATGAATTACCAGCCCCGAGGATGTTTTATTTCCAGCACTTCACCCCTGGGTTTGCTGGGTGTTTGTGCTCATTCTGGGATCAGCAGCTCACATCCGACCCCAGGCTGGTGGTTTGCAGTACAGAGGCTCCGCGGGGATGGAGCATCCCAAACCCCAGTGCCGGAGCATCCCCGGGCACTGAGGGGCTGTGGCAGCTCCGGGGGGCTCGGGGGCTCTGCTGGGGCTGTGCCCGGGGCAGGCAGGAAAGTGGAGCCGGCTGAGTCACCGGTGTGAACAATGCTGGCCCCGTGCCTCGCTTCCCCTCACTCCCCACCCCGCTCCCCCGGCACCGCGCTCCGCCCGCAGCCCCCTGCCCACCGCTGGCACTGCCCAGGCTCAGGGACACGGCTGGCACGGCACAGGGGCAGGGTTTGGTGCACTGGGGGTGCTGCACCTGTCATGCTGGCTCACCGGGGGTGGGGGAGCCGTGCTGGGGTCCCTGTGCCCAGAGCTGGCACATGCCGGGCACGGGCAGGCTCCGATAAGGCGGCACGGCCGCGGGGCTCGGCGGGCACCGCGCTCCGGAAGGCTGCAGCCAGGGAGCCGTGCAGATTGCTGCGGGCTGGCCGGGCTGCCCGTTAGGCTTTTGGCAGGAGAAATGTTTATTTTGTTGGCCAAATATCTCTGCAAACTTCCTGATTTCCTTGCGGCCGGCTCGGCAGCGATAGGGCTGGCGAGGCCGTTGCCGGCCCCGCTCTCCAGCTCCGGCACCGAGAGTTGTTATCTCTGATGCACAGCGGGCAGGGAAGAGGTGGAGAAAGGGAAATGAAATACAACAGAGGTGGCACATTTTTTGCTCTTGATAACAAGCCCTGCTTTTAGCCTGGGAACTTGGAAACGATGCAGGTGGCCAGAGACAGCCACAACGTCCTCTGCTGCCGTGGAGCATCTGCACCTCGTTCCAAACCCCAGACCTCACCCAGCACGAGGCCGAGGCTCCCCGGGCATGGCCTGGCATGGCACAGATCAGCACCACCCTCCACACAGCCAGAGCCCCAGGATGGAGCATTTTGGCCCTGGGAAGGTTCTGAAGCAGCTCCAGAGCTTGGATCTCCATCCAAGCTGCCTGCTGGAGTGAAGGCAGGCTCCCAGCAGCTCCTGCTAGCTCCCATTGATTTTTGCAGGGATGTGAGGTGTTGCAAGTGCAGTGCCTGCTAATTAAATTGCCGTCGTTATTGGGAGCATGCAGGCAGTGCAGCCTGTGGGATGGGGAGGCCAGGAAGGAGCTGGTCCCCCAAGGTTAGGGGGGAGAAGGAGAATGTGAACCTGTTGTGAACCCAAGGTTCAGCATCTCCCAGTGAATTCCTGCTGGCCAAGGATGAGGCTGGCAGGACTTTGCCACTGGGTGCTGCTCACATGGAGGTGCCAGCAGCATCTCCTTGCACCCCAAAACAACTCCTGGAGTCAAGGCAGCACGTGGACATCTTTGCTTTGCAATTAAAACACCTCCCAGGCTCTCCATGGCAAAGAAAAGCTGGAAACTTGGCCTTTGGCAGCCCTAAAACCATGAGGCACCCAGAGGAACGGTGCTGTATCCCAAAGTCTCCCATTTTTCAGGCAAGTCGGTGATTTTCCAGAGCTGGCAGTGCAGGGTGAGAGGGATGATAAGCAGTAGGGGGTGGTTTTCCTTTGAATGCCACGAAGCAGGAACGAATCTGTCAGCAGGGAAAACAGGATTTTGGTTTTGGTTTTATTTATTTTTTTTCTTTAAATGGGAGATGCACTTCTTTCCTTTTCTACGTGGAAGTTGCGGGAAAGCCACGAAGCCACTGGATGTGCTTCCACAGCCCGAGGGGCTGCTCCTTCCAGCCTGGTGGCTGCAGGGCGGGTCAGCCCGAGTCCGGGGACCCCAAGGAATGGTCAGGGAGGGAAGCCAGGCACAACCGAAGCCCCTTTCCTGGGAAAGGCTGGCGCACGGCGCTTCCTGCCCAGCAGATGTCCCCGGGCGGATGCAGCTGCGGCGGGCGATAGCCAGCGGGCAGGCGAGCGTCTTCCCCGGCCGCTGGCTCCCCACCAGCCCCTTATCTCCCTGCTGCATTCCCCGATGGATTAACGTGCAGGAAAATCCAGCGCCAGGGCTCCTGCTGCAAGTGAAGCGCCAAGGGAAGAGCGCCGGGGTCTCCTGGCGCTCGGTGCTTGCACCGGGATGGATTTAGGCAGAGATTTGTGCCACCACATCTGTGCTCACAGCCAGGGACCATCCGTGGTCACACCGACCCTTCCCAGCCCAGCAGCTCCCTGTCCTTGCAGGGATGCTCCAAGCAAACGGGGACTGGAGAGCCCAGAGCCATGCAGGGCTTTGCATCACTGCAGGTCATGAGCTCTGTCACTCGTTGTCACCAAGCTCTGCTTGTAGGGCAGTGCCACATCCCTCCAGGACTCAGAGAGGCACCCAGGGATGCTCTGCTCCCCGAGAGGGAGCGGGTGGAGATTGAGAAAGCCAGACGGACAGACACAGGAAGCCTGTGGCACGCCGGGCTGAGCGCTGGCACGGCTCGGTGCCCTCCCTGCAGACACCGTCCCGGGGGAGCGGGCGGAGACAGGACCCGGCACGGCAGGGACAGGGCTGAGCCACCAGCCTGGCGAGGGGCAAGGTGTGACAAAACAGCGCTGTGGGCTTCTTCAAAAAGCCTGAGGCTTGTGGAGAAGGGATGCAGCTGGAATAGCAATCAGCTCATCCCGGCACGCTGGGGAGCGCGGGGCTGAGCTGAGGCTCCGGAGGAGGAGACAGAGCATCAGCAGCGGGAGCACGGGGACAGCAGCGGGTCACCACTGATGGCTGGGCACCCACACGGTGTGAAAAGCGTCCCCAACACCACGGTGGCTCAGAGGCAAGAGGGGGCATCTAAGGGTGCCTGTGAGTCCAGCACCCACCGCTCTGTCCCGCCCACGTGCACGGCCCCGATACAGGGACGGGGTCATGTGCAGGGGCAGATACGGGGCCTGCATGGCCCCACGTGCTGGGGACCATTTCCTCTGAGGTTTTGGTACCAGTTGCCTTCATCTGCCCTCAGATCCCCTCTTATCTCCTGGCATGCACCATGCCAAGGCCTCAGTGCTCCCCTTCTCCCCCAGGCTGTGCCTTGGGGTGTCCCTTCCCCTGGGGCAGGTCCTTGGCACCCTCCAAACCACTGCATGCAGCCTCTGCGTGTGCACACCCAGCAGGGATGCAGGACATGAACCAGGCACAAGTGATGGCTGAGGGTGACACCCTCCCGTGGCACACCTGTGGGGTGGGCAGGCACGGACGGGCACTGGGCAGGATGCACGGCAGTGGGAGATGCCCCCTCCCCACAACAAAGGGAGCTCAGATCAGCACGATGTGTGTGGTTCATCCCCGCCCCGGGCTCACCACGCCATCAATCACCCGCCAGCGTGACCGACACCGAGGCAGGACAGGAGTTTCCAGCCTCTCCCACGGGTGGGAAGGCGCTGGGGCCCCATCCTGCCCCGGTTCCAGATTTGCCGGGGGAAGGATTGCCAGCCCGGGGCTGGGATGGATCCAGCCGGCTATCGGGCTCTGGCAGGCGCTTATCTCCGCTCCAGCCGTTAATTTCCCACCGCAGCCCAGCGGGGCCACCGGCTCTGCCGGGGCGGGGCTGCTCCCATCGCTGCCCCACGAACCCGGGGAGCCCCAACAGCCCCGACCCCAGGGACATGAGGGATGGGGGAATGTTTTCCGTAGGAATTGCAGACCCTCCTTTATCCCATCCATGTACCCGGCAGTGCGGTGGGTGGATGGGTGGCCGTGGAGCGCACAGCAGCGCCGGGCTGGGAGCGGGTTTGGGGCAGGAAAGGGTTAACCCGGGGAAGTTTGCTCACTCTCAGCAATGATTTAAACCAGACAGAAAGGTTCTGTCATCCATCACGCTAACAGCCAGATCATTGTGTTTTAAAGTGTCTGTAATTGCAGCAATACAGAGACCGGGAGAAAGATAAAGGCTGGGAAGATGCAAATGCCGAGGGGAAGCACCAGCCCCTGCACCCAGCAGGGACAGCTCTGGGGACAGCTCTGGGGACAGCCCTGGGGACAGCCGGGGCTGGGGGGGCCCAGGCGTGCTCCTGCATGGTGATGGCACGGGGTGGATGATGGGGTGTCCCTCATGTGGAGCACCCACCAAAGATACAAACCCAGCGACAAGGATGGGTAGGGAGGAGTCTGAGTCGGTGCTGGACTCCAAACATTGTCTAAAAATTACATTTATCTTCATTATCCCTGGATTAGTACAAAGTGGCTCTTCTTTGCCCATCTCCTTCGGGATCCGGGGGATCCCAGGGCACAAAGGAGGGTGAGAACTCGCCCAAAGCCTGCCAGGAGTGGCCATGGCCACAGCCGCGGGTGCCCGGGCTTTGTCCCAGCATCCCGGGCCACGTGCAAAGCCGCCGGCGGGGAATTATTAACATTCAGCCGAACCCTGCCGAATAAAGCCAGCTAACACAAATGTTTATTTTCACAGTAGTGAATTATGACTTCAATAGACCAAAATTACAGGCTGCGTGCGTGGAATGGGAACGCAGCAGCCCCTGCCACCCAAACGCTGCCGGGAGGGACGCGGTGGCTCTGTCCCCACCCTGTCGTGCAGGGTGACAGTGCCACCTGCCCATCCTGACAGGGCTTGAGAGGCTCCTGGGGCACGAGGTGCCAGGGCAGGGGGTGTTTGGTGTCCTTGAGCTGCACCCCAAATTAAGGAGAGGTGGTGACAGGTCCTGGCAGGTCGCTGTGACATGCTCATGGCAGGGGGCTGGCAGGTCACAGGGGATGGGTTTGGTCACTGCTGGGCATTCACAGGAGGGTTTTGTCACGTGTGTGGGGTTTGCACTTGGGTGGGTGGCTGGGCTGAGCGGGGCCACCCCCATGGGCAGCTCCCAGTGAGTGGCCTGACCCCAAAGGAGCCCAGAACTCTGGGAACACTCTCGGGCTGCCTCGCTGATGCTGGGGGTCCACCTTGAGCTGGGAACCACGAGTCCAAGTGCACATCCATGTGTGTCCCCAAGCACACGTGGTGCTGGCATTTGCATGTGCCAGCCGGTGCCACCCATGCAAAGCCAGGGTGAGGAGAGCTGGGAGTGCAGCTGTGTGCGGTGGATTTTCCTCAGGGCTGCTGTGGGGAGCACCTGCACGAGGCTCCTGGGACAAGGTCCCCATGGGAATGAGCCTGGAGAACCACAGACCCTCTGGGAGCCCTCTGGGAACCCTCTGGGAGCAAGGGATGGAAAACTGGAGCTGAGGTGCAAGGGCTGGGTCAGGATTCTGCAGCACCACCTGCAGTGACCCCATCAGCAGGGGGAGCTGGGCTGTGCAGTGACCATGCTGTGGTCACTTGGGGACCATGTGGTGGCCATTTAGTGGCCATGGAGTGGTCACTTAGTGTCCTTGTGATGATCATCTCGTACCTATGGAAAGGTCACTCAGTGGCCAACATGATTGGCATTTACTGCCCATGCAGTGGTCACACAGAGGCCATGCAAAAGTCAGGTACTGGCCACAGAATGTCCATTTACTGGCCATGCCATGGTCATACAATAGCCATGTGATGTCCATTTACTGGCCATGCAATGGTCATACAATAGCCATGTGATGACCATTTACTGGCCATGCAGTGGTGACACAGAGGCCATGCAATAGCCATTTACTGGCCATGCAGTGGCCACACAGAGGCCATGCAATAGCCATTTACTGGCCATGCAGTGGTGACACAGAGGCCATGCAATAGCCATTTGATGGCCATGCAGTGGTCACACAGAGGCCATGCAAAAGTCAGGTATTGGCCACAGAATGTCCATTTACTGGCCATGCAGTGGCCACACAGGGGCCATGCAATAGCCATTTGTTGGCCATGCAGTGGTCACACAGAGGCCATGCAGCACTCGTGCAGTGGCCGTGCCAGGGCTGTGCAGTGCCCTCGCAGTGCCCACACGGTGTCCGTGCCTCAGCCACTCCAGGGCCACTCTCTGGCTGCCCAGTGGCCACGCAGCTCTCTGTGCTACCCAAGCCCGGTCGTGCCGGGTGACTCTGCCTGGCAGAGCCGCAGCTCCCCCAGTCCCTGGGAAGCGGCGGGGATGAGGAACAGAGGAACACACCCGGGCAGTGGCAGAGGGAAGCAGCTGCCAGGCACAGTAATTACACCCAGAGCAGGGCTGGGGCTCGCAGGGAGATTCACGGGGATTGTGCTGCCGGTGCACGGGCAGGCAGCAGCGCTGTAGTAGGACTTGGGGAGGGAATATTTGAACGCTGTCCCCCAGCTGGCACGGGTGTGCCAGGCAGCCAGATGTGCACTGCTGCCCCGCACACAGCTGCCCCTGGAGCCCCACCGAGGCCCAGCAGGGTGGAGGGGACACTCCAAGGCCAGGCTGGGATGGGCACGGGGGACTCTGAGGGCTGTGCCTGTGGTCTTGTGGCTGCTCCAGTGCAACCCCAGCCCTTGGGAGAGGGAAGCTGAGCAAGCACAGCTCCATCCCCCCACAGTCCCCTGCAGACACCCCCACCCTGCTCCAACCCCTGGACTCTTCCCATGGCCCCAGACAAGTCCTGGCCCGTTCCCTTGCAGTCCTTCCACATTCCCCAAAACAACTTCTATTCATTGCAGCTCCCCAAAGCTCGTTACCCTGCCCCCATGCAGCCCCCCACTCTCAGCTTTGCAACCTCGATTTTTAGCACCCTCAACTCAGACCATTTTGCAAACCCAAATCCCTGCAGCCCCCAAGCCCTGAACACTGTCATGCACGGCCTTCCAGTCCCCACAGTGTCACCAGGTCCCCACAGTGCACCCCCTAAAGCCCTGGGCAGCGCCATGTCCTCGTGCAGAGTGCCGGTGTCACACAGCCCCGTGTCCCACTCCGTGTCCCGGTTCTGTGCAGACTCCCTGGTGCCACACAGCCCCGTATCCCATCCCGTTATCCCATCCCATTATCCCATCCCGTTATCCCATCCCGTTATCCCATCCCGTTATCCCATCCCGTTATCCCATCCCACCCCATCCCATCCCATCCCATCCCATCCCATCCCATCCCATCCCATCCCATCCCATCCCATCCCATCCCATCCCGTTATCCCATCCCATCCCGTTATCCCATCCCATCCCATCCCGTTATCCCATCCCATCCCATCCCGTTATCCCATCCCGTTATCCCATCCCGTTATCCCATCCCGTTATCCCATCCCATCCCGTTATCCCATCCCATCCCATCCCGTTATCCCATCCCATCCCATCCCGTTATCCCATCCCGTTATCCCATCCCGTTATCCCATTCCATCCCATCCCGTTATCCCATCCCATCCCATCATCCCGTTCCCATCCCGGGGGTCCCGCTCTGGCGGCGGCGGCGGCGGCGGCAGGGCGCCCCCTGGCGGCCCCGGTGCTCCCGGGTCTAAGGCAGCGGCGCGGGCGGGCCCCGCTCACTCCGGGCCGGGCGGGCGGCAGCGGCGGCAGCGGCGGCGCTGCGGGGGCCCGGCCGGGCACGGAGCGCTGCCGCGGGGGCCCCACGGCCGCGGCGCGGCTCCGGGAGGATGCGCCGCCGGGCGGAGCGCAGGGGGTGAAGCGGCCCCGCGGATTTACCGCGGCTTCTCCGCCCTCCCCCGCTTCTCCGGTGCCCCCCCTCCGGGGGGAGGGGAAGCGCCCCGACCCCCGGAGCTGGCGGCGAGCGGCGGCCCCGGGCGCGGCGAGCGGCGGCGGGCAGGTGCCGGGGGCAGCCGCCGCCGCGGGGCCGCGCTCCGCCAGCGCCGGCCTTGAGCGGGCCGGGGCCGCCGCCGCCGGGGGCCGCTGCCGGCTCTGCCCGCTCCTGCCGGCCCCGCCGGCCCCTGCCTTGGCACTTACCTCACGCCTCCGCCACACCTCAGGACGGTAAGTGCCGTCCGCCAGCGGGGACGGGGACGGGGAGGCTGCGGGTGCCTGCAGAGGCTCCCGTGAAAGCGGCGCTGGGAATTCTCCCGGTGTTCGGGGGATGCTCTCGGTGCACAGGGGAATCGGAGGCTCCCGGTGCCCGGGGAGGCTCCCGCGGAAAAGGGGCTGGGAATGCTCCTGATGCTCGGGGGATGCTCCCGGCGCGGAGCCGGGGACGCTCCCGGTGCCCGGGGACGCTCCTGTTGTGAGGAGTCCGAGATGCTCTCGGTACCCGGTGTCGGGAAAGCTCCGGTGCCCGGGGAACGCTCCCGGTGCGCAGGGGAGTCGGAGGCTCCCGGTTCCCGGAGGATGCTCCCGGTGTCGGGGCAGTGCCGGTGCGCAGGGGACGGGGATGCTCCGTGTGCCCGAGCCAGTGCAGTCCCCGGCACGGCGGCAGAGCGGGGCAGGGCGAGAGGGGGCACAGCCAGGGCGAGCGGGGGCACAGCCGGGGCGAGCGGGGGCACAGCCGGGGCGAGCGGAGGCACAGCCGGGGCGAGCGGAGGCACAGCCGGGGCGAGCGGGGGCAGCGCCCGGAGCGGCTCCGCGGCGGAGGCAGAGCGGGATCGGGATCGGGATCGGGATCGGGATCGCCGCGCCCCTGGGCCCCGCTCGCACGCACCGCGGGGTGCGGACCCCTCTTCCCTGCGCTTCCTGCTCTCCCCTCCATTTCCCCAGCACCGTTTCCCAAGCGTCCCCGGGAAGCCGGGAGAGTTTGTGCCCACCCCCCAGCAGACCACCCCCGGTTGTGGCTCCCGACTCCTGCCCAGCATTCCAACTCTTTGTCATCCCTGCATCCCTCCTCTGTGCCGCCGGCTCCGCACCCCGCTCCGGCTGCCGCGGGCTTGGAGCTGGAGCCGGAGCCGTGTTTGGTGGCCAGCAGGAGCTGACCCACTTGGGAGAGTTTGCGGGAGGAATCCCAGGGCTGCTCTGGGAAGTTCCAGCTCCCTTCGTTCTGTGATTGTGTGCGCGGACGCGGGGCCGTGGTGGGGACGCGGGGCTGTGGTGGGAACGCTCGCAGAGTCGTTCTCTGGACGTTTGTTTGGATGTGGATTTGGGAAGGAAGGCTGGCTCGGGAGTCTGCAGCGCTGCCGTTCATCACCGCCTGCTCTCGCTTTCCCTCTGGAATTACGCTGAGCTGGGCAGCCCGGCTCTGCCGAGGGAATGCTGCCGGCGGAGCGATGGAGCGAGGCTGGCCCCGCGCTCCTCGGTGCCTCCTCCGCGACACCGGAGCACAACCGGCTCATCCCGTCATTCCCTCGCCGCTGGATGGTGCCTTCGGATACCGCAGAGCGTTTCTCTAGCTAAACACACCTTTTCTTGGAATTCTTTTTTTTTTTTTTCCTCTATTAGCCAAGAAAAACTTTGCAACTTTCCTTCGCTGTCGGAGAGGAGCCACTGCCGCTGCTGCGTTTCATTTTGTTTTTTTAATTCGAGGTCACGTGTGCGTTGACAGTGTCTTTGATTCCAAGCGATGGTCTCGTCTCCAGCTTAGGAAGAGCTTCTGAGCTCTTCCCTCTGTTGTTTTCTCTCTGTTCAGGAACAAAGAGATTTTTCTGCCTTTAATTAAAAGGAATATTAATTCCCTGCTCCTTTGTCGAGCGACTTGAAGACACTCTGCAAACATCCGTCCGCTCGGCACCGCCGTGGGGTGAGCTCTGCTGTGGTACAGGGCATGGAGAAATGGGGGAACCATCCCGAAATGCCACGGCAAACACGGAGCAGCAGCCGGGGAGGATGCTGACAGCCACGGTGCTCGGGTGAGGAGCCCCACGGAGCTGAGCTCCCGCCTGGGGTGGGCTCTCGGATCCTCGGAGGTTTGTGAGGCAGGTCCCTGTGCTGAGAGTTTCCACGCAGGGAGAAATTCCGTGGTTGGGGAGGCGAGCTTGGCTGTGCCAAGGGGGTTTTCTGTGCTGACTGCCTCCTGTGCTGGCAGGTAAGGTTTTACCCGCGAGCAGACAGATGTTGGCTGTGTTTTGTTCGGAAAATGTGAGTGCAGATGTTGGTTTGTAGCGGGGAAAAGCCAGAGAGTGGCTTTTGAGGCTGTTCTTTTTCAGAGGCTGTTCTCCCGTGCCTCTGGGTGCTGGCTGGGGTGGCTGCCAGCTTTGGGCAGTGGGGAGGCCTCGTGTGGGTGCGGGATTTGCCTCCTACATCGGGAACTTCCAGGCTGCAGGATGGAAAAATATTCTGGTGCTCAGCCCCACTTCAGGGCTGAGCTGCTGCAGGCAGGAGGGGGCTCTGGCAGGTCCCAAGGGGGACTGGGGCTGGCAGGTCTCTGCCAACGCTCCTGGAATTCTGTTTCTGAGCCATGGATGTTTGCACGTGTGGAAAAGCCCCGGCAGGGTCCAGGCGTTGTGGATCCTGGGGGTGTCTGGCTGTGCTGTGGAAATGGGGTCTGGGCTCTGCTCCTGACAGCAGCCACTGTAAATCCCTGCTGGAGTCTGGGGGCACTCGGGCTCTGCAGGGTCCTGCAGCCACCTCGGGAGGTGTCTGAGTGCTGTGGGACCCTCGGGGAGGAGAGGCACCCCATAAATATTTGTTATTATACCTCTCAGCAGGAGTCAGTGGACTGGCAGCCAGTCAAGCAGGAAGTGCAGGGCTGCCAGGGAGTGCTGGCAGTGGGGCAGGAGCTGCAGGGACACACAAATCCCCCCACAGCAGCACTGACCCTCTCCAGCCCCCAGGCAGAGCAGCACGGTCAAGGTCTGGGGCAGATCAGGGCCGGGTGCTGTGAACGGGGCTGGGAGGGACCAGGGACAGCCCAAGCGTTAAGCTGGGCTTAATCGCTGCTGCTGGGGCCGGGGGATGCTGTCGGTGCTGCAGGTGGGATGCTGCAGCCTGACCTGTGCTGTGCAGGCTGGATCTCATGTGGGAGATGGATTTTGCTGCCCAGGAGTCCCCAGGCTGGGATCAGTCCTTGTCAGCAAGAACAGGCTGGTGGCACAGAGGACACCCCCTGCCCGGCTGCCCTGGCCTTAGTGCCACTGCCTGCTTCGGGCTTATTTTTAGATTTCCTGAAGCTGTTTTCTGCTGTCCCTCCCACTGTGCTCAGGCTCCCCAGGGGGAACCCCACCTTGACAAACCCCCAGCTTTCCTTCGGAAGATGCTGACCAGAAAACATCCCAGGGATTTCCTGTTTATTTTGCAAAATTCCCATTAATATTTTTTTTTCCCCTCTGTGTTCTTTGATTCAATTTCACATGGGCAAAATCGCCTCGAAATGGAGCCCGTGGTTCAAAAATAGACAAAGAGCCGGTGAGGCAGCAGCCTGGAGGCTGTGGGAGAGCACGGCCGGATCCGGCACCCCCTCGGAGCCGGTACCAGCCCGGCGCCCGTGGGGCAGGGTCTGCGGGGTCCCTGGGGAGCCGCCGGCGCCTCGGCGTTCCCACGCTGCGGGGACATCTCCGGGAGCTCCCCGCCGGAGCTGGGCTGTGCAGGGGGAGCTTTCCCTTCTCCGGCCACTCTCTGCCTCCAGGATGCCCCGAACCTCCCGCTCCGGCCATCAGGGCCACCTTTGTGCGGAGCATCCCCGTGCGCAGGGCTCGGAAATCCCCGCTCGGGGCGCGGGGCTGGTTTGGGGACAGCGCTCGGGGCTGGTTTGGGGACAGCGCTTGGGGCTGGTTTGGGGACAGCGCTTGGGGCTGGTTTGGGGACAGCACCTCGGGCTGGTTTGGGGACAGCGCCTCGGGCTGGTTTGGGGACAGTGCCTCGGGCTGGTTTGGGGTGCAGCACCTCGGGCTGGTTTTGGGGACAGCACCTCGGGCTGGTTTGGGGACAGCGCCTCGGGCTGGTTTTGGGGACAGCACCTCGGACTGGTTTGGGGACAGCGCCTCGGGCTGGTTTTGGGGACAGCACCTCGGACTGGTTTGGGGACAGCGCCTCGGGCTGGTTTGGGGACAGCACCTCGGGCTGGTTTTGGGGTGTCCCTTTGGCAGCACCTCGGGCTGGTTTTGAGGTGCAGCACCTCGGGCTGGTTTTGGGGTGTCCCTTTGGCAGCACCTCGGGCTGGTTTGGGGACAGCACCTCGGGCTGGTTTTGGGGTGTCCCTTTGGCAGCACCTCGGGCTGGTTTGGGGACAGCACCTCGGGCTGGTTTGGGGGCAGCACCTCGGGCTGGTTTTGGGGGTAGCACCTCGGGCTGGTTTTGGGGTGCAGCGCTTCGGGCTGGTTTTGGGGTGCAGCGCTTCGGGCTGGTTTTGGGGGTAGCACCTCGGGCTGGTTTTGGGGTGCAGCACCTCGGGCTGGTTTTGGGGTGCAGCGTTTCGGGCTGGTTTTGGGGTGCAGCCCAGCCGTGGGTGTTTCCTGGCTGGGGGGAAGCTCCGTCTGGGTCAGCCCCAGCCCTGCTCCTCTCCAGGTGTTCCGGGCTGCCCGCGGCACTGTTTACTCCTGGTGTTTGGCCAGGATATTTAATTTCCAGGAGTGTAAGGCAGCTGGGGAGCAGCAGGGTGTGTGTGTGTGCCCACCTACCTGTACCACCCCGGTGGGATGAATCCGACGGTGGCGGCGGGCACGACACTGCAGCTGATATTCTGCCCTGGCCAGTAGGTCAGGGGGACCCCCCAAACTGTCCCCGTTCGTGGGGGACCCTCCTCCCAGCCCGTCCCCCCGCCAGCAGCCACGTCGTCGCCAGCCGCTGTTGACTCACAGGCTCCGCCGTCGAGTCCCGGGGCTGAGGCCGAGATGCTTTTACAGGCAGGGCTGAAATGCACAAAATGTTCGACTTGTAAAATATGTAGCGTGAGAAAATAGCCTTTTCTGCTCTCCTCCTCCTCCTCCTGCCGCCGCTCCCTGCCCCATCTGCTCGCTTGGAAAGCTTCCCGCAGCCGGGGGGGCGGCGGCGCCCGGGGTCCCTCGCCAGGGATGGGGATGGCACCGACCCCGCACGGGGGGCGAGCCCTCGGGGCCGGGAGGGATGCGGGGATGCTCTCAGTCCATGAGGATGTTTCCTCCTCGCTCCTTTGACCATCCCAAAGTTTCGCTGTCTCCGTTTGGAGGAGCACGAGTGGCACCAGCAGGGCTGTGCCGCCCGGCGCGAGGAATGAGGTGACTTTAGGGCATCCCGTGGGACTTGGGGTTCCCAAAACCTCTCCAGAGGGTCCTGGGAAATCCCTCTGAGAGACACCCCAGGAGGGAGGCACCACGCCGGAGCTGGCCGGGAGCCACGGTTTTCACCTTAATCCATCATTATCTGGGCACATTTCGGATCCTTGCCAAGAGCAAGGTGGGAAGGGGGGGTGTAAGCATGCTTTCCCTATTCCCCTGCCATCCTTTTTGCTGCCTGTGTGTAATTAACAGAGTAATTAAAAACAGGATGAGTTAATTGGTATTCATTTATGTGGCAGATGTTTTTAATTGAGATACGAAACAATTTACCTGTTTACATAAACAATAGCAAATGAAGGCTTGTAAAACAGAAAGGGCGCCTTTTTTTTTTTTTTTTTTTTTTTTTGGCTTTTTTGTTGTTGTTTCGAGGAAAAATCAAACCCATCCCCATCCCCCCACCTCCGGCCACACCAGCTTGGGGCGAGCGGGAGCTGCTGGCACTGCCTTGGTGGCACCGAGCCAGCTGCTTTGGGTCCCTGGGTGAAGGGTTTGGGTTTGGAAACTGGGACTGGGGGCTTGGGATGTGTGGAGAGCCTGGCTGCTGTCCCTGCTGTCCCTGCTGTCCCTGCTGTCCCTGCTGTCCCTGCTGTCTCTGCTGTCCCTGCCACACCACGGGAGGCTGAAGGGGACTGGGGTTTGGGACTTGCTGAGGGAGGGAGGGCACTGCCCGTGGGGCTCTGGCATTCAGGATGGGGATGCTCAGAAAGAAAAGGCAATTGGGATGTTCCTGGGCATGGGGAAATCTGCCTTAGCCTGGAATTGTGCTGGTGGGAGCTGTCCCAGCTGGGCCAGTGGCACAGGACCAGTCTGGGGTGGGAAAGGTGGGGATGACCTGCAGGGTCTCTCCAGGCCTGGAGTCTGGGCTACTTTACAAATTGTGCAGAGTTTGATTGATTGGATTTACTTTAAAAGGGCTCTGTTTGTGCTGGTGAGTGCTGGGTGTGGATCACTCCCTGCTAGGCTGGCTCCTCAAAATGAGCATCTGGGACACCCTGTGATGGTTGGGCAGCGCCCCTCCAGCATCATCATGGAGCTGTGGAATGGTTTGGATTGAGAGGGGCCTTGAAGATCACCTGGCAGGGACACCTTCCACCTGCCCAGGGTGCTCCAGGCTCTGTCCAGCCTGGCCTTGGACACTGCCAGGGATCCACAGCTTCTCTGGGCACCTGTGCCAGGGCCTGCCCACCCTCACAGGGAACAATTCCTGCCCAATATCCCATCTAAACCCTGCACTCTGCTTTCTCCTGCTTCAAGTGCAACTGGGGATGAACTCCAAGCTGCCTCTTGTCACCTTTGTCCCCAAAGGGGGGACCAGGATGGGAGCAGGGCAGGAGGGAGCTGATCCCAAAGCAGGATCAGGATGGGAGCAGGGCAGGAGGGAGCTGATCCCAAAGATGGATCAGGATGGGAGCAGGGCAGGAGGGAGCTGATCCCAAAGTGGGGATCAGGATGGGAGCAGGGCAGGAGGGAGCTGATCCCAAAGATGGATCAGGATGGGAGCAGGGCAGGAGGGAGCTGATCCCAAAGATGGATCAGGATGGGAGCAGGGCAGGAGGGAGCTGATCCCAAAGATGGATCAGGATGGGTTCAGAACAGGAGGTAGCTGATCCCAGAGGGGGGATCAGGATGGGTTCAGGGCAGGAGGGAGCTGATCCCAAAGATGGATCAGGATGGGTTCAGGGCAGGAGGGAGCTGATCCCAAAGAAGGATCAGGATGGGTTCAGAACAGGAGGGAGCTGATCCCAAAGCAGGGATCAGGATGGGTGCAGGGCAGGAGGGAGCTGATCCCAGAGGGGGGATCAGGATGGGTGCAGGGCAGGAGGGAGCTGATGGTGCCCTGAGGTCCCACCAGCTCTGCAGGGCTGGTGCACGTGGCTGGCGCTGCTGCCCGGCCCCAGGCACTGCACGCTCCCAAAGCTGCTCCAGCTGGGACAGCTCCGGCCCTGCCATCTCATCGGGGAGTTGTTGTTGGCCCTGCTGGCTGCGGCAGCTGAGGAGCAGGAATGCTTCCCTGCCTTTGTTTCGCAGGCAGCCTGGCTTGGGGAGACATCGCCTCCAGCATCTGGATTTCATTTGTGGCCATTTGGAGAGCATGAAAGATGCTGGGCGCTGAATTCTCTTTAACCCCTTCCTTGCCCGGGAAGCTTTGCCTGCAGGGAGCAGGAGCTTTCCAGTGCCACATCCAGGGCAGCTCGGTGCCTGCTCCACCCGCATCCCTGGGGGATGGAGAGCAGAGCAGCCGGCCAGGGAGCTCCACACTCATCCCCTGGCACATCCCACTTGTTGCCCAGGGAGGAGGCAGAGCCCCGGGCCTGTGGTGGCTGGATGGGCTCCCTGGGGCTGTGGGAAACACAAAGGCCAGGCTGGGATGGCTGCCAGCCCCATCCCTGTGGCACTGCCGCTGTCCCTGCGGCTCCAGCATGCCGTGTGCCCACTGGAATCTTGGCTGTGTGACAGTGTCACCCCAGCAGGGACCCTGCTTAGACCCTGCCGTGTGACAAATGGGGGGTTCAGGGTCACACAGGGGGTGTGGGGGTCCGGCATCCGCTGGCCCGTGGGGGGCAGGGTGGGGAGCAGCCGTTCCTGCCAGCCCAGGAGAAAATACTAATCCTTTTATTTTTATATTATTACTTATTCATCTGGGCTGCACAGGCCTAATGGAAACCAGATGGAGGAAAACAGACACGGCCCCGAGCGGCTGGGACAAATTACCCCAAAGAGGGAAAAAAACAGAGGGAAAATAATTCCGGTGGAGTTGGAGTTGTGCTGGGGAATCGCTGTTTGAAGGTGCTGAGGGGAGGCTGCACTTTGCTCCCCAAAATCTCCTTTCCCCTCCTGGAGCTCATCCCCTCCTCCAAAGGACTTGGGCTGGGTCCTCTGGGCATTCCAAGCTCTTTATCCCATTGGATTTGGGACCATTCCTGTGCCTGCCTGGCTGTGTTTGGGTTGCAAACACCTCGGGGAAAAATTTAAAACTTAAAGGAAAAAAAAAAAGAAAACACAAGAAAAACCAGAACCAGGCCCCATTTCCCTGAGTGCTTGCTCAGCTTCATGGAAACTTTCCTGCTGATGGGAAGCTGTGGAAAAGCCGTGTCAGTGCCAGGATGAATGTATCCGTGTTTTCCCTTTGGGGTGGGAATGTGCATGGAGCAAGGAGCTGGGATGGGGATGCAGGCAGGGACCATTGCAGGATGCAGGCAAGGATTGGGTGGGATCGAGGTGCAGCTGTGACCCCTCACAGGTCACACCCTGCACACTCAGGGCTCTTCCCCTGCTGTCAGAGCTGGGTCCTGCTCTGCTGAGTGATGGGGGAAGCCTGGAAGGCTGGCAAAGCTCTGCCCAGAGATGGACATTTCCATGTAAAAAGAAAATAAAAGGTGCTCTTTGAAACAAACCGTTTATTCTGGCAGGCCCTGTGAGGAAACTGAGGTTTTGGGGGGAGGGAAGCTGTGCAGATTTCTCCTGTGGCTGGGGAGGGAGAAGGGAGCGAGGAGCGGGGAACTGGAGCGTGCACCTCCAGGTGTGTGCAGCATTCCAGTGTGCTGTGGTCAGAGAGGGATATCCTGAGATATCCAGAGAGGGATATCCACGGTGCTGCAGCCATCCAGAACGATGCTGTGGGTGACCAGCAGAGATTTTGGCTCCTACCACCATGTCTGGTGCTCCATGCACGGCCGGCTGCGGCACAGCCCCGGCAGCATCTCCGTGGGGATGAGGCCCTGCTTTACTTAACCCAGTCAATGTGCCCGGGTTCAATTAATCCCCCCACAGTTGCCCTGGATTAAGGATGAATATTGGATTATCAGCCGTGCTGGGGCACAGGGGAGCCCCCATGGCCGGGGTGGCCCTGGTGGTCACTTCCATCTTTGGCCGGAGCCGGCGGCAGCGCGGGCACGGTGACAGATCCCCACAGCTGCTACCACTTGTGGCCACCCATCACCCCTGGTGTGGCAGCCACGGGGCCCAGGCCCTGCTCTGGGGCTGTGTGTGGCTGGAGGGGTGGTGCTGGCACCCTGGAGTGCCCTGCCAGGCGATATTTGGGGGTGGGAGGGAGGCGGCAATGCCCGCTGGGCTGGTGGTGATGGCCGGGAGCTCCACGATCCCTGGATTGCAGATCTGGCTCTGCAGGGCCGCTCGAATCCGTGGGGGACAGTCACTGGTGGATGTGTGGATGCTGCTATTGTCACTGCCACTAAACACTGGTGTATTGGTGCCACCATCTCTGCCAGCCCTGGGTGGTGCTGCTGGGCATGCTGAGGGCTCAGCGGGCATTCCCCATGTGCCAGGAGGGTGCTGTGCTGTGACAGCAGTGATGTGACACAGGCTGGGGCAGGGGTGGCACAGGGCACTGTCCCCAGCGCTGTGCAGATGACGAGCAGCTCCTGTGGCACACGGGACACCAGCCACTGTCCCTGTTACCCGAGTTCTACAGCGGGGACGGAGATGCCCGAGGTCCCCAAGTGTCCCCTCTGCCCCCTGTTTGCCGGTGAATGGTGGCCCTGCCTGGCACACCCTGCTCAGCACACCGTGCCCTCTTCCCACAGATAACGCGGAGACCGCGGCTGCCGCCATGCCCGACTCTCCGGCCGATGTGAAGACGCAGGCTCGCTCCACGCCGCCCAGCATGCCCCCGCCACCGCCCGCTGTCACCCAGGGAGCCACGCGCCACCCCTCCTTCACCCCCAGCACCAGTGAGTACAGCAGGGGCTGCCAGCTCCCCTCAGCGCCTCACACAGCGCCCGGGGACAGCGGTGTCCTCAGAGCCTGGCACGGCGCTGGCTGGGACACGGGGTGACATTACATGGCTGGGACACGGGGTGACGTTACCTGGTTGGGACACGGGGTGACATTGCCTGGCTGGGACACAGGGTGACATTGCCTGGTTGGGACACGGGGTGACATTGCCTGGCTGGGACATGGGGTGACATTACCTGGTTGGGACACGGGGTGACATTGCCTGGCTGGGACATGGGGTGACATTGCCTGGCTGGGACACGCGGTGACATTATGTGGCTGGGACACAGGGTGACATTACGTGGCTGGGACATGGGGTGACATTACCTGGCTGGACACAGGGTGACGTTACCTGGCTGGGACATGGGGTGACATTGCCTGGCTGGGATACAGGGTGACATTATGTGGCTGGGATACAGGGTGACATTACCTGGCTGGGACACGGGGTGACATTGCCTGGCTGGGACATGGGGTGACATTAGCTGGCTGGGATACAGGGTGACATTATGTGGCTGGGACACAGGGTGACATTACCTGTGCTCAGGCTGGAGGCTCTCCATGGGTGCACATTCTGAGCATGTTCTTCCTTCCATGGCCAGCAGTGCCCTGTGAGGTCCCTGGGGACAGGGACATCCTGCTCTTATGTCACCAAATGTAGGTGCGTGGTTGGAGGAGTCCCTGTGCGTCGGAGGTGGCCCTGTGATGGGTGCCATGCATGTGGGGACACATCTGTCCCTCTGCATGTGGCACCCAGTGGTGGCAGGGCAGTGTCATGGCCAGCCACAGTGGCTGGCACCTCCTTGGCCTGCCCAGGCTATGGTGTGGTGGCATCAGGGGACTCCAGGCGGGAGTTTCAGTCTCTGGATTGGACTGGGGACAGCCACCCGATGTGGTGGCTGCACCAGAGGCACGTGGGCTCATGGCACACCCGCAGGATCTGCACCAGGGATCTGTCACTGTGCCAGTGTCACTGGCCTGGTGCGCTGATGGACAAGGCACATGCAGTGCAGGGTCCAGACAGGCAGGGGACAAAGGCTGGCCCCTGGCAGGAGTGGTTGGCCACTGCCAGTGGCTGCTCCAGTTCTGCTGAGATTTTTCCTGGGCTCGTGCATGTGCAAAGGTTTTGCTTGTGGCTGTTTCTTGCTTGGAAAAACCCCAGTGGGGAAGAAAAATCCCCAAAACATCCCCTGAGATCCATGCCCTGACACCTGCAGTCCCCCAGCAGCACTTCTGGACAGACTCCAGCAATCAGCTGTGCTTGGAGGGGGTTTGGGTGTCAGTCCCAGCCCTGGGGCTGATGTGGCAGCCCGGGTGTGGCTGGGTCTGGGAAGAAGGACCAGGGGTGCAGGCGCCTCTGCACCACACTGAGCACAGAGAGAGGTTTGGGACACAAGGCTGGGGGCACAGAGCGGCTTGGCACGGACACCGCGGCGTTTCAGTTGTTCTCGGCCTTGGGGGACCTCACTTGGTCCCTGAAATGTCAGGACTTTATCAGGCAGCCGAGCATCCATCCCCTGAGCCCTCCCTGTGGCTGCCGTGGGACGCAGGGACCCGGGTCCCTGGTGGGTCTGGCAGCTTCGCCCATGACAAAAGTGCTGAGGAGATCTCATGCAGGGCCCTGGGCTGAGAGCTGCCCCCTCTGCTCTCTCATCATAGCGTGTTTTATTTTGCTTGCAGATCGAGACGCTGGCCCTCCGACGTTTCTGCCTCGCGGCCGTTTTCATGGTTGCTTGAAATGGTCGATGGTCTGTCTTTGTAAGTAAAATGAAACACCCGCTCTCATGAGAGAGCCGAGCGCAGCCGCAGCCCCCGGGTGCTCCCCAGGGCCAGCCCCATCCCTGCCCCGGGGATGTGAGCCCCAGCCCCATCCCGGCCAGGGACACGTGTGCTGTCCAACTTGGGCACGCACCTGTCACGGCAATAGAAGCAGTTGTGGCTGCCGGGTTATTTTCCGGGTTATTTTCGGCACCTCCTCAGCGAGTCTGGCTGGAGAGCGAGCGGGAGCCCCAGAGCAGGCAGGGCTGGCAGGGCAGCACAGCACCCCCAGGGCAGGGTGAGCCCAGCGGGGACAGAGCGGGGTGACAGGGACAGAGCGGGTGTGACAGGGACAGAGCAGGGTGACAGGGACCGCAGGGCGATGCGCCGTGGGGATGTGGTGACGTGTTGGGACATGGTGACATGTGCTGGGACATGGGTGATGTGTGTTGTCACCCTCGTCATGATCAGGACATGGGTAATGTGTGTTGTCACCTGTGCTGTTGGGACATGGGTGATGTCTGTTGTCACCCTCATCATTGGGACATGGTGACGTGCTGGGACATGGTGATGTGTATTGGGACATGGTGATGTGTGTTGTCACCTGTGCTGTGGGGACATGGTGATGTGTGCTTGGACATGGTGACGTGTGTTGGGACATGGTGATATGTATTGTCATCCTCATCATGGTCAGGACATGGACAATGTGTGTTGTCACCTGTGCTGTTGGGACATGGTGATCTGTGTTGTCACCCTCATCATGGTCAGGACATGGGTGATGCATGCTGTCACCTGCATGGTTAGTACATGAGCGATGTGTGTTGTCACCCGTGCTGTTGGGACATAGGTGATGCGTATTGTCACTCATGCTGGTCAGTAAAAGGTCCCTGTGCTCATGGGCTGGTGCAGGAGAGAGGGGTCTGTCACTGATGGTTGGTACCCCAAAATTTCCCCCCTGGATCTCCTGGTGTGCGGTGTTCAGGCAGCTCCTGTCCTTCCTGACCAGCAGTGGGGACAGAGGTGGCAGTGCTCTGCAATCCAGGCTGGGCTCCATGCCAAATGGCTCCTGGGTTCTCTCTGGGAGGGCTGAGCAGCTCCCAGATGGGCAGGATGGGCAGGATGGAGTCCCTTCCCTTGGCTGTTGAGGAGCTGGGTCAGGCCCTCGCTGTGCTGGGGGATTCTCTGCATCCCCTCCTTCCCCACAGCCCCCACAGGACTGGCACCAGCCCAGGATGCAGCCCCAGGGATTCACCAGCATCCTGAAGCCTTCCAGGGGGTGCCAGCCCCGCATTACCCAGCAGGACACTGCAGTCCTACCATCCCCATGGTGCCTGGGCACAGCCACCCCGCTCTGACCTCCCGTTCCTGTCCCCCCAGTGATGAACGGGAGCAGCCACTCACCCACCGCCATCAACGGGGCTCCGTCCACCCCCAACGGCTTCAGCAACGGCCCGGCCACCTCCTCCAGCGCCTCCCTGTCCACCCACCAGCTCCCTCCAGCCTGTGGTGCCCGCCAGCTCTCCAAGCTCAAGCGCTTCCTCACCACCCTGCAGCAGTTTGGGAACGACATCTCCCCCGAGATCGGGGAGCGGGTGCGCACCCTCGTCCTGGGGCTCGTGGTACGTCCGTGGGGTCAGCCATGGGGACCCCTGAGGGTCCTGTGTTTTCATTTGGGGATGGAGATGCTGCTGAAAGGGAAAGAGGGGCCATGGTTGAGCTAAATCCTGGAGACAAGGGGGTTGTTTTCCCATCTCCTGCACAGCCAGGGCAGGGTTGGTTCTGTCTGCTGGCATCACCAGTGAAGCCTTGAGCATGGTTTTCCCTTGGGTGTGGTTTTCCTGTGAGCCTGGCAGAGCAGCAGGAAAGGGGGAGGAACAGCCAAGTGTCCCCCAGGGGTGCAGGGGGCTGTGCCAGGGGTGCTGAGCCCAGGCTGTCCCCACAGAACTCCACCCTCACCATCGAGGAGTTCCACGCCAAGCTCCAAGAGGCCACCAACTTCCCGCTGCGACCCTTCGTCATCCCCTTCCTCAAGGTGGGTCTCCAGCCTGGGCACGGTGGGATCCATGGCAGCATTTCAGGGGATTTGGGGGTGGCTTTGGGGCTGGCAGCTGCATGTGGGTCTGCCCATGTTCCCCCAGGCACACGTGTCCCCCCACACATGTGGAGTCACACAGGGCCAGGGCTGGTTGCAATAAAACAAGGGGTCGGCCCAGCTGGTTGCCATTTGAAATTCATTAAAAATTCCCTCTTTTTTTTTAAAATTTGCCTTTTAATTTCATGCTGACTCTGCAGTCACCCCACTCCAGAGGGATTTGCCCGGTGCTGGCAACGCTGGCACTGCCAGCAGATGTTTGAGCCTAGTGTCCTCTATCCCTTGTTAGCAAAGGAATAATTAAAAAGGGCAAAAACTGCCCCTTTTCCACCTCTGCATCCCACCCCTCAGAGCAGGGATCCATGAGTGGAGGTCCACACTCATCACAGCAATCTGCTGGAGTGGTTTGCTCACAGCAGAGCCCCCTCCCCTCCCGTCCCGTTTGCAGCATTTTTGGGATGCATGGAGCAGGGAAAGGTGAAGGCCAGGCCCCGGCAGGCACTGTGGCCCCGTGGCTCCAGGCAGGCTGGGATCCATCCCCGCTGTCCCGGTGCCAAGAGCGCAGCGGCCGCGCCGGCCGCCCTGGCACCCCGCTCCCAGCTGTTCCCACCGCCCGCTCCAGATGTTTCTCATTATCCTAACTGCAACCAGCCGGGCTCGGCGTGCTTCCCAGACTGGGGACTCGCTGTTTTTGTGGGATTGCTCCCCCCAGCCAGGGAAGGGAAGGGGAGGGAGGGTCCGGCCCTGCTCACCGCAACTGCAGCGCCGGCTCGGGCGCTAACGTGTCCCACAGATGGGATTTGGCCACGGCTCGGCTGCCTAAGGCAAAATGCAGGGCTGGCAGCCAGAGTGCCGGGCAAAAGGGGGTTCTGCTGCTTAATTCCTGCTGCTCCTGGGGCTGCAGCGCCATGGGGGACACGGTGGGTGGGAGTTACAGCTGATCCTTGCAGCTGTGGGTGCCACACGGGCTGTGGGTGCCACAGGTGCAGTCATGGGGACAGGGTGGCCGAGGTGGCTGACCTGGCCCAGGGGATGATGCTCTGCAGCTCTGCCAGGATGCAGGAGGGCTCTGTTGAAGTTGTGTCTGAACCCTGTGGGGTGCCACACATTGCCCAAAAGCCTACCTGGCCCCTGGGCATGCTGCTGGCATCCCCTGGGCAAAGGGAGCAGGACCCCAAAGGGAAGGCACAGCCAGGCAAGCTGGGGGCACAACCAGGCTGCTCTGGGTGGGCTGTGCACTGGACTGTGACCCCCTGCAGGCCAACCTGCCGCTGCTGCAGCGGGAGCTGCTGCACTGCGCCCGCATGGCCAAGCAGACCCCGGCCCAGTACCTGGCCCAGCACGAGCAGCTGCTGCTGGACGCCAACGCCTCCTCTCCCATCGACTCCTCCGAGCTGCTCCTGGAGGTGGGCGAGAGTGGCAAGAGGAGGACGCCAGACAGGTGCCAGCCAGGGAAGGGTGTGTGGGGTTTTTCAGGGATGCATCCCTGAAAAGGGGAGGTTGTTCTGGGGGAGGACCAACCTCCTCTCATCCATCCAGGACCAAAGAGAACGGTTTGGACCGAGACCCCCTGCACCCCGAGCACCTCAGCAAGCGGCCGTGCACCATGAGCCCAGCGCAGCGCTACAGCCCCAGCAACGGGCTGAGCCACCCCCCGAACGGGCTGGGGCACCCTGCTGGGCCCCCCCTGCCCCAGCACTACCGCCTGGAGGACATGGCCATGGCACACCACTACCGGGACACCTACCGGCACCCCGACCCCCGGGAGCTGCGCGAGCGCCAGCGCCCCGCCGGTGAGCCCTGGATGTCCCTGAGCACGGGGGGAACGGGGCTGGGACCCCCTGAAAGGAGAGGGGTCCTGCAGGGGCTGAGCCTGCTCCGCTCTTGCCTTGCAGCTGTGCACGGGACGCGGCAGGAGGAGGTGATCGACCACCGGCTCACGGACCGGGAGTGGGCGGAGGAGTGGAAACACCTCAATAATGTACGTGGTGTCCCTGCCCTATCCTGTGTGTGTCCCTGCCCTATCCTGTGTGTGTCCCTGCCCTATCCTGTGTGTGTCACTCCATCCCCACCGTGTCCCTCACAGAGTTTTTCTCCTGAGCATCCTCAGCTTCCACAGCTGGAGCTGGCACAGCCTGGCACAGCCCAAACCCCTCTGCCCAGCACTGGGTACCACAACCCCCCAGCTGCCTGCAGCAGAGCCCCCTCCCCATCGCTGCTGTTCCCCCACAGCTGCTGAACTGCATCATGGACATGGTGGAGAAGACGCGGCGGTCGCTGACGGTGCTGCGGCGGTGCCAGGAGGCCGATCGCGAGGAGCTCAACCACTGGATCCGGCGCTACAGCGACGCCGAGGACATGAAGAAAGGCAGCCCCCCCTCTGCCCGGCCCCACAACTCCTCCTCCTCCTCCTCCTCCACCGAGGCTCCCCAGTTAGGTACTGCCCCTCTCGGGGTGCCCGCGCTGTTCCGTTCTCCCGGGGGTCTGGCGCTGCCGGCGGCTGCGTTCCAAGGGACGGCGTCTCCTAAGGGCGTCCCCTCTCTCCTTCACAGACGCTCACCGGGACTTCGCACCGCGGCCGCTCTCCGGGTACATGCCCGAGGAGATCTGGAGGAAAGCTGGTGAGTGGGGTGGGCACCAAGCCCTGGCACGGCGCTGAGCCGGCAGGGCTCTGCCCCAGCTCCGCTCACTGCTGCACAAGAGGGATTTGGGGTGGTTTTGCGGGAAAGGGGAATGCTGGGCACCTGCACACCCCACACGCTCGGCTGCTGCCTTCCAGAAGAAGCCGTGAACGAGGTGAAGCGCCAGGCCATGTCCGAGCTGCAGAAGGCCGTGTCGGACGCCGAGAGGAAAGCCCACGAGCTGATCACGACCGAGCGCGCCAAGATGGAGCGGGCCCTGGCCGAGGCCAAGCGCCAGGCGTCCGAGGATGCCCTCACCGTCATCAACCAGCAGGAGGACTCCAGCGAGGTGGGGACCCTGGGCACGGGTGTGTGGGACCTGCTCCTCGTGCAGTTGAGGTTGCAGCATCTGTGTGTGAGGGTGGGATGGGAGGAGAGGAATTCTTGCACTGAGATGGGGATGTGGGGTGGGGGCAGTGATGGGGATGTGGGGTGGGGGCAGTGATGGGTGCACGGTCCTGGATGTGGATGCAGTCCTGGATGCTGTGCATGCTCCAGGGTAGGGTTGTATGGTCTGGGATTAGGGGGACCTGGTTCAGGATAGGGGAGCACAGTCCAGAATGGGTGTGCCTGGTCCAATATGGAAATGCACAGGCTGGGATGGATGTGCAGAGATTGGGATGGATGTGCAGAGTCTGGATGGATGTGCAGAGATTGGGATGGATGTGCAGAGATTGGGATGGATGTGCAGAGTCTGGATGGATGTGCACAGTCTGGGTTGGATGTGCAGAGATTGGGATGGATGTGCACAGTCTGGGATGGATGTGCAGAGATTGGGATAGATGTGCATATGCTGGGATGGATGTGCAGAGATTTGGATGGATGTGCACAGTGTGGGATGGATGTGCACAGTCTGGGATGGATGTGCAGAGATTGGGATGGGTGTGTACAATCTGGGATGGGTGTACAGAGATTGGGATGGATGTGCACAGTCTGGGTTGGATGTGCACAGTCAGGGATGGATGTGCACAGTCTGGATGATGGAGTGCCCAGTCCCAGGTGAGGGTGCCCACCCCACCCAGGGGTGCACACTCCAGCGCTGAGCCCGTTGTGTTCCCCATTCCCGCAGAGCTGCTGGAACTGCGGGCGCAAGGCGAGCGAGACGTGCAGCGGCTGCAACACCGCGCGCTACTGCGGCTCCTTCTGCCAGCACAAGGATTGGGAGAAGCACCACCACGTCTGCGGGCAGACTCTGCAGGGGCTGCCGGGCCCCGCCGCCCCCGGGCCGGGCCAGCCCGACGCGGTGCCCGCCGTGGCCAGCAGCCCCAGCGAGGCGGGCTCGGTGGCCGCGTCCCGCGCCGGCACTCCGGCCACGCCGGCGCCGCTGGACAGCGCGTCCCGCTGAGCCGGCCCCGCTGCCGGAGCCAGGACTGCACCCGGTGCCGTTTCCTCAGCTACCTGACTCGTGTGACCTCCGAAACGACCTCGCTAGCTCTCACAACTAATCCTCACGGATCCTCAAACTGGGCTTTAAGTGGAGTTAAGGCAAATACCGGTCTCTGTTCTTTCTTCAGTCTTTGTTTTGGCTTTTTTTCGGTTGGTTTTCTGTCGGTTGGGGGATTGCGGTTTGGGATTTTTTGGGTTTTTTGGCTGGTTGTTTTTTTTTTTTTTCCTTTTTTGCTCTTTGGATGAGGGATTTGGCTCCAGCTTCACCATGCAGTGCTGTGGGGAGAGACCAACCTGATCCCATTCCCAGACAGCACTTGGAGGAGGAAAGAACCTTCTTTTCTTCACTTCTCTCTTCCTATATTTTTTTCTTTTTACCTTCTTTTTTTTTTTTTTTTGTAAAAAAAATAAAGAAAATAAAAAAGAAAACGTCGGACTCTTTGGCTTTAAGTAAGAAATTGTAAAAAAGGAAAAAAAAAAGAAAAAAAATAAAAAAGAAAAATCCAAAAACCAGACGACGCGTGACGGACGCTCACCTGTAACTACCTTGCTAGCTAGCCAAGAACAGACCAGACTCACCTCTGCTCCAAAGGAAATCCAAAACCAAGGAAGATCCAAACGTCTCTCCACTGCCAAAGTTCGTTTCGTTCTGTTGTCGCTTCCTTCCCCTCCCCACAAGGATGGATGGACACGCCCCTGGGGCTTTAAAGAATTTCTATTAAAATAAAGCAAAAAAAAAAAAAAAAAAAAAAAGGTTTTTTTTTACTGAAACCTCAATCCCCAAGGTGTGGGAGGGGGAGATGGGGCTGAGAACTGCAGCCAGAGCTGGCACATCTCTACCTCTGCCCGCCACCGCCCTGGAAAAGGAGAACAAAAGGAGATTTTGGAAAAAAAAAAAAAGAGAATAATAAAAAAGAATAAAAAAAAGGAAATTAAAAGACGGATTTTGGGTTTGTCCCTCCCCGAAGCTGTCGGGGGACCCCCCCATCCCTTCACTGCCAGGCTGCTCCCACACCCCACGCTGGATTTGTTTCACAAGGATTTTTAAGAGGAAAAGGAAAAGGAAAGGAAAAGGAACGCTGCCTCCTTCCTGGCCAGGACAATGTGGATTATTTGGGATTCTTGCCTCGCTGGAGCGGCGCGGAGGACGGAAGTGCAATACGGAAAGTCCGAGCTCCGAGCGGAGGCAGCAGTGCTGTGCGCTAATGTGAATGTAAATAGTGTCTGCAGAGGTCCAAAAATGAATAATAATAATAATGCTCGTGATAATAATAAGAGACGTTTGCCAAATAAAGGATGAGGAGGAAGCGTGGAGCTGTGGCGCTGGCCGGAGCGAGGCCTGGCATCGAGAGGAGCTGGAGATTTTCTGCATCTGCAAAACCCATCCTGTGTGTTTTCCGTAGGGGAGGAAGAGGAGGGAAGGGCTCCGGGCCTGTGGGAGGGGTTGTGCTGGTGGTCACAGGGCTGGGCTGGGCCACAGCAGAGCTTGGGACACGCCGAGGGTGATGTCACAGCCCTGTGCCAGCACCCTGCCCTGCCGGGGGTTCTGTGCACCCCAAAATCTTGGTGCATCACCTTGGGTGAATTCTGTGCACCCCAAAATCTTGGTGCATCACCCTGGGTGAATTCTGTGCAATCTGAGACCTTGATGCTTCTCCCTGGGGGGTTTCTGTGCACCCCAAGATCTCTCTGAATCCTCCCAGGGTTCTTTTTTCTGAGCTCTCAGTGCATCCCCCCAGGAGGTTTCTGTGCACCCCGAGACCTTGCTGCATCCTCCTGGGAAGGTTCTGTGCACCCCAAGGTCCTGGTGCATCCTCCTGGGAAGGTTCTGTGCACCCCAAGGTCCTGGTGCATCCTCCTGGGAAGGTTCTGTGCACCCCAAGGTCTTGGTGCATCCCCCCAGGGGGTTCCTGTGCACCCCAAGGTCCTGGTGCATCCCCCCAGGGGGTTCCTGTGCACCCCAAGGTCCTGGTGCATCCCCCCAGGGGGTTCCTGTGCACCCCAAGGTCCTGGTGCATCCTCCTGGGAAGGTTCTGTGCACCCCAAGGTCCTGGTGCATCCCCCCAGGGGGTTCCTGTGCACCCCAAGGTCTTGACCCAACCCCGGGGATGTTTCTGTGCCCCCCAAGACCTCGGTGCCCCCCCTGGGTGGTTTCTGTGCCCCCCACCCCTGGGAGCTTTGCCGGGTGCCCCTCCCGTGACTGTTCACTTTATTTATGGTGTGACATATGTAATATTGTCTATTTTTCTTACGTTTCCTGAGAAGAGGTAATATATAAGAGTATTGCAGCTGCCCCTGCTCGCCCGGGTGTCCGGCCTGTCCCTGCCCTCCCGCCTGTCCCCTCCTGTCCCCTCCTGTCCCCGCCTGTCCCCGCTCCTGCCGGGGCTCTGCCTCTCTACCTCCACCTCGCCGGGAAACCGCGGGCGAGAGCACTTCCACAGGGACTGCTCTCCTTTCCACTCCACTCCCTGCTGGTTTGCTTTTTTGGAATTATTATGATTTTCTTCCTTTTTTTTTTTTTTAATTTTTTTTTCTTTTTTTTGATAAAAATAAAACTACCCTACAGAACCTTGCATTGAAACCAAAAGCCGAGGGAGGGGAGGGAGGGGACGGCGGTGACGGCCGGCACAGCCTCACGGGTGGCCGAACCAGAACGACAGCTTTAAATGTGAGAATTCCCAAAAAAAAAATGTGTGCTGCGGGGAGGACGGAGCGGCCGCGGGGCTGCAGTGATGCTGTGCTGTGGGGGCTTCCTCCGGAATGGTGTTTTTGGGGTGTGGGGGGACCAAGGCACGCGTGCCACGTGCTGTGCCCCTTTGGTGGCTTTGTGGCACCTTGGAGGTGGCGGTGGATGAGCTGGCACAGCGCACGGGGTGCTCACAGCTCCCGGGTCCCTGCTCCCATCACGGCTGGGGCAGGGGACGGTGTTGGGGACACGGGGACAGCGGTGCCCGTGGGTAGGCAGAGCCCGGGGTCCCGGGTGTGGCTGTGTCACCGGGCTGGGGAGGTGACAGCAGGGACGTGGCTCTGGTGCCAGCCGCGGCACCGTGGTCCCCTCTGCAGCCCTTTCCTCACGTTCCCAGCCCAAAATCCCAGCTGAAACCAAAGCGCCGCGTCCCGGCGGGGCTGGAGGGGGTCCCGCACCTGCCTGGCTCCTGCTCCATCCCTGCCAGAGCCCCCCGAGCTCCCCCTGCAGCATCCCCTCCTCGTCCTCCTCCTCCTCCTCCGGTGGCTGCTGAGGTCCCCCCCTTCTCCTCGGGGTGCCTCTC